>NC_090653.1:294897100-295197100 GCF_040937935.1 Hyperolius riggenbachi
CCACTGGCTTCCTATCCAGTCCAGAATCAGATTCAAGATATTGTGTCTGACCTACAAATCCATCCACAAAACCTGTCCAACCTACATTTCTGATCTTACTCAGAGATACACACCAAGCCGCTCACTCCGCTCCTCCAATGAACTTCGCCTGACCGTCCCCCGCATCACCCAGTCCCATGCACGCCTCCAAGACTTCTCAAGAGCCGCTCCGACACTATGGAACTCCCTACCTCCACCCATTAGGGCAGCCCCCTCCTTCAACACCTTCAAGAAGGCCCTCAAAACTCACCTTTTCACTCTTGCCTACCACCCCTCACAATTGCTCTAAACCCACAGCCGAACTCTGGTCCCCTACCTCTCGTGTCCCTACCTCTCCCTCTAGATTGTAAGCCTTTGGGCAGGGTCCTCACTCCTTTTGTGTCCTACCTGATCATGCACCTCTATTACTGTGCACCCATGCTATGCATTTGAGTGAACCTAACTTGCCTAACTCCATGCTCCCATCCAGTGACTGACTAAGCATTACCTTGTACTCATACTGTGCTGTGTGATCTCCATGCTCCCATCCAGTGACTAAGCATTACCTTGTACTCATACTGTGCTGTGTGATCTCCATGCTCCCATCCAGTGACTGACTAAGCATTACCGTGTACTCATACTGTGCTGTGTGATCTGGTTTTCTTGTATTCCTGTATTGTCATATTGCTGTTTGTCACCCCTAAATATTGTCTGTAACCTAAATTAATGTCCAGCGCTGCGCAATATGTTGGCGCTTTATAAATACAACAAATAAATAAATAAATAAATAAATAAGTTAGTAGGAGATAGGGTTCTAGTTGATAAGTTAGTAGGAGATAAGTTACTGAAATGTTGGTGATAAGTTAGTAGGAGATAGGTTACTAGGTGATAAGTTAGTAGGAGATAGGTTTCTAGGTGATAAGTTAGTAGGAGATAGGTTAATAGGTGATACGTTAGTAGGAGATAAGTTACTGAAATGTTGGTGATAAGTTAGTAGGAGATAGGTTTCTAGGTGATAAGTTAGTAGGAGATAGGTTAATAGGTGATACGTTAGTAGGAGATAAGTTACTGAAATGTTGGTGATAAGTTAGTAGGAGATAGATTTCTAGGTGATAAGTTAGTAGGAGATAGGTTAATAGGTGATAAGTTAGTAGGAGATACGTTACTGAAATGTTGGTGATAAGTTGGTAGGAGATAGGTTACTAGGTGATAAGTTAGTAGGAGATAGGTTAATAGGTGATAAGTTAGTAGGAGATACGTTACTGAAATGTTGGTGATAAGTTTTAGGAGATAGGTTTCTAGGAGATAAGTTAGTAGGAGATAAGTTACACAGTGATACCTTAGGAGATAAGTTACACGGTGGTAAGTTAGTAGGAGATAGGTACTAGGTGATAAGTTAGTAGGAGATAGGTTTCTAGTTGATAAGTTAGTAGGAGATAGATTTTTAGGAGATAAGTTAGTAGGAGATAAGTTACACGGTGATACGTTAGGAGATAAGTTACACGGTGATAAGTTAGTAGCAGACAGTTATTAGAACTTTTAATTCTTCATTTCAGCTCATTTCACAAGCAATCCTGAACTGGTCCACAGACTTACATAGAAAGCGGCGCGGTCTTCCGGGGAGTTACTCCACATCATGATAGTGGGCAGTCCGGGGGGGCCGCGAGGTCCAGGATTCCCCGTCACCCCCGTCCTTCCCATCGGCCCCGGATCCCCCTGACAAAAGAAACATTTTATTGCCTCAGTTCTGGGTTTTTGATGCGCATTTAAAAGAACATTTTCCATTAAGCTGTGCATAAAAATGTTGTGCAAATAAAAAGATAAACAGATAAAATTCTACTAAATACACAGAAACAAACAGCCTGTGATGGAATGAGGACTGGGCCCCTTTCCATGCAAGATCGCGCTTCCACCGCACGTTTTCCGTATTTCAGCGCCGTTTTCATGCATTGGCAGTTGTTTGCGAAGCGATTGCATTTGCGATTTTTTTGGATGATTCAGTTCAGAATAAATGAATACATAAAACTGGGATAATTGCCAGAGAGTTGCGTAGCAGCCGCTGGCGGCAGTTTTCATGCACTTCCATTAACTTTCATGCAAAACGAAACCTAGGCGCTCAGTGTGCCTTCCGAGGAAATCGCAGAAACAGGGCAGCGAGATTCCCAATCACACACAGAGAATAATTGGGGAATCGTTCACCAATCATACCCGTCACGAGAATCAGACTGGAGAACATACGGAGGAGAACAGCCCTAATCGATGTCAGCTCCACACATGGTGCAGATCTGATTTATGTACAACTAATCACCTACAAATTCCATACCCATTCCAATACACAATAATAATCATACCTTGTCTCCTTTCAGCCCAGGAAATCCTCGTCGGCCCTGGCAACCCTGAAACACACAGATAGATTACTGGTAGCAGGAGGAGAGATCACTGGTAGCGGGAGGAGAGATCACTGGTAGCGGGAGGAGAGATCACTGGTAGCGGGAGGAGAGATCACTGGTAGCGGGAGGAGAGATCACTGGTAGCGGGAGGAGAGATCACTGGTAGCAGGAGAAGAGATCACTGCTAGCGGGAGGAGAGATCACTGCTAGCGGGAGGAGAGATCACTGGTAGCGGGAGGAGAGATTACCGGTAGCAGGAGGAGAGATCACTGGTAGCAGGAGGAGAGATTACCGGTAGCGGGAGGAGAGATCACTGCCAGCGGGAGGAGAGATCACTGGTAGCGGGAGGAGAGATCACTGGTAGCAGGAGGAGAGATCACTGGTAGCAGAAGGAGAGATCACTGGTAGCGGGAGGAGAGATCACTGGTAGCGGGAGGCGAGATCACTGGTAGCAGGAGGAGAGATCACTGGTAGCAGGAGGAGAGATCACTGGTAGCGGGAGGAGAGATCACCGGTAGCAGGAGGAGAAATCACTGGTAGCGGGAGGAGAGATCACTGGTAGCAGGAGGAGAGATCACTGGTAGCAGAAGGAGAGATCACTGGTAGCGGGAGGAGAGATCACTGGTAGCGGGAGGCGAGATCACTGGTAGCAGGAGGAGAGATCACTGGTAGCAGGAGGAGAGATCACTGGTAGCGGGAGGAGAGATCACCGGTAGCAGGAGGAGAAATCACTGGTAGCGGGAGGAGAGATCACTGGTAGCGGGAGGAGAGATTACCGGTAGCAGGAGGAGAGATTACCGGTAGCGGGAGGAGAGATCACTGCCAGCGGGAGGAGAGATCACTGGTAGCAGGAGAAGAGATCACTGCTAGCGGGAGGAGAGATCACTGCTAGCGGGAGGAGAGATCACTGCTAGCGGGAGGAGAGATCACTGGTAGCAGGAGGAGAGATTATTGGTAGCGGGAGGAGAGATCACTGGTAGCAGGAGGAGAGATCACTGGTAGCGGGAGGAGAGATCACTGGTAGCAGGAGGAGAGATCACTGGTAGCGGGAGGAGAGATCACTGGTAGCGGGAGGAGAGATCACTGGTAGCGGGAGGAGAGATCACTGGTAGCGGGAGGAGAGATCACTGGTAGCGGGAGGAGAGATCACTGGTAGCGGGAGGCGAGATCACTGGTAGCAGGAGGAGAGATCACTGGTAGCGGGAGGAGAGATCACTGGTAGCAGGAGGAGAGATCACTGGTAGCGGGAGGAGAGATTACTGCTAGCGGGAGGAGAGATCACTGGTAGCAGGAGGAGAGATCACTGGTAGCGGGAGGAGAGATTACTGCTAGCGGGAGGAGAGATCACTGGTAGCAGGAGGAGAGATCACTAGTAGCAGGAGGAGAGATCACTGGTAGCGGGAGGAGAGATCACTGCTAGCGGGAGGAGAGATCACTGGTAGCGGGAGGAGAGATCACTGGTAGCGGGAGGAGAGATCACTAGTAGCGGGAGGAGAGGACACTGCTAGCGGGAGGAGAGATCACTGGTAGCGGGAGGCGAGATCACTGGTAGCAGGAGGAGAGATCACTGGTAGCGGGAGGAGAGATCACTGGTAGCAGGAGGAGAGATCACTGGTAGCGGGAGGAGAGATTACTGCTAGCGGGAGGAGAGATCACTGGTAGCAGGAGGAGAGATCACTGGTAGCGGGAGGAGAGATTACTGCTAGCGGGAGGAGAGATCACTGGTAGCAGGAGGAGAGATCACTAGTAGCAGGAGGAGAGATCACTGGTAGCGGGAGGAGAGATCACTGCTAGCGGGAGGAGAGATCACTGGTAGCAGGAGGAGAGATCCCTGGTAGTGGGAGGAGAGATCACTGGTAGCGGGAGGAGAGATCACTAGTAGCAGGAGGAGAGATTACTGGTAGCAGGAGGAGAGATCACTGGTAGCAGGAGGAGAGAAAACTGGTAGCAGGAGGAGAGATTACTGGTAGCAGGAGGAGAGATTACTGGTAGCAGGAGGAGAGATTACTGGTAGCAGGAGGAGAGATCACTGGTAGCAGAAGGAGAGATCACTGGTAGCAGGAGGAGAGTGCGCTGGTAGCAGGAGGAGAGATCACTAGTAGCAGGAGGAGAGATCACTAGTAGCGGGAGGAGAGATTACCGGTAGCAGGAGGAGAGATCACTGGTAGCAGGAGGAGAGATCACTGGTAGCAGGAGGAGAGATTACTGGTAGCGGGAGGAGAGATCACTGGTAGCAGGAGGAGAGATCACTGGTAGCGGGAGGAGAGATCACTGGTAGCAGGAGGAGAGAGCGCTGGTAGCAGGAGGAGAGAGCGCTGGTAGCAGGAGGAGAGATCACTGGTAGCAGGAGGAGAGATCACTGGTAGCGGGAGGAGAGATTACTGCTAGCGGGAGGAGAGATCACTGGTAGCAGGAGGAGAGATCACTAGTAGCAGGAGGAGAGATCACTGGTAGCGGGAGGAGAGATCACTGCTAGCGGGAGGAGAGATCACTGGTAGCAGGAGGAGAGATCACTGCTAGCGGGAGGAGAGATCACTGGTAGCGGGAGGAAAGATCACTGGTAGCGGGAGGAGAGATCACTAGTAGCAGGAGGAGAGATTACTGGTAGCAGGAGGAGAGATTACTGGTAGCAGGAGGAGAGATCACTGGTAGCAGGAGGAGAGATCACTGCTAGCGGGAGGAGAGATCACTGGTAGCAGGAGGAGAGATCACTGGTAGCGGGAGGAGAGATCACTAGTAGCAGGAGGAGAGATCACTGGTAGCAGGAGGAGAGATTACTGGTAGCAGGAGGAGAGATCACTGGTAGCGGGAGGAGAGATCACTGGTAGCAGGAGGAGAGATCACTGGTAGCGGGAGGAGAGATCACTAGTAGCAGGAGGAGAAATCACTGGTAGCGGGAGGAGAGATCACTGGTAGCAGGAGGAGAGATCACTGGTAGCGGGAGGAGAGATCACTGGTAGCAGGAGGAGAGATCACTGGTAGCGGGAGGAGAGATCACTGGTAGCGGGAGGA
This sequence comes from Hyperolius riggenbachi, assembly GCF_040937935.1. Lineage (NCBI taxonomy): Eukaryota > Metazoa > Chordata > Amphibia > Anura > Hyperoliidae > Hyperolius > Hyperolius riggenbachi. The sequence continues at coordinate 294,902,521 of NC_090653.1, forward strand.
GAGATCACTGGTAGCGGGAGGAGAGATCACTGCTAGCGGGAGGAGAGATCACTGGTAGCGGGAGGCGAGATCACTGGTAGCAGGAGGAGAGATCACTGGTAGCGGGAGGAGAGATCACTGGTAGCAGGAGGAGAGATCACTGGTAGCGGGAGGAGAGATTACTGCTAGCGGGAGGAGAGATCACTGGTAGCAGGAGGAGAGATCACTGGTAGCGGGAGGAGAGATTACTGCTAGCGGGAGGAGAGATCACTGGTAGCAGGAGGAGAGATCACTAGTAGCAGGAGGAGAGATCACTGGTAGCGGGAGGAGAGATCACTGGTAGCGGGAGGAGAGATCACTGCTAGCGGGAGGAGAGATCACTGGTAGCAGGAGGAGAGATCACTGGTAGCGGGAGGAGAGATCACTGGTAGCGGGAGGAGAGATCACTAGTAGCAGGAGGAGAGATTACTGGTAGCAGGAGGAGAGATCACTGGTAGCAAGAGGAGAGATAACTGGTAGCAGGAGGAGAGATTACTGGTAGCAGGAGGAGAGATTACTGGTAGCAGGAGGAGAGATTACTGGTAGCAGGAGGAGAGATCACTGGTAGCAGAAGGAGAGATCACTGGTAGCAGGAGGAGAGTGCGCTGGTAGCAGGAGGAGAGATCACTAGTAGCAGGAGGAGAGATCACTAGTAGCGGGAGGAGAGATCACTAGTAGCGGGAGGAGAGATTACCGGTAGCAGGAGGAGAGATCACTGGTAGCAGGAGGAGAGATCACTGGTAGCAGGAGGAGAGATTACTGGTGGCAGGAGGAGAGATCACTGGTAGCAGGAGGAGAGATCACTGGTAGCGGGAGGAGAGATCACTGGTAGCAGGAGGAGAGATCACTGGTAGCGGGAGGAGAGATTACTGCTAGCGGGAGGAGAGATCACTGGTAGCAGGAGGAGAGATCACTGGTAGCGGGAGGAGAGATTACTGCTAGCGGGAGGAGAGATCACTGGTAGCGGGAGGAGAGATCACTAGTAGCAGGAGGAGAGATCACTGGTAGCGGGAGGAGAGATCACTGCTAGCGGGAGGAGAGATCACTGGTAGCAGGAGGAGAGATCACTGGTAGCGGGAGGAGAGATCACTAGTAGCAGGAGGAGAGATTACTGGTAGCAGGAGGAGAGATCACTGGTAGCAGGAGGAGAGATAACTGGTAGCAGGAGGAGAGATTACTGGTAGCAGGAGGAGAGATTACTGGTAGCAGGAGGAGAGATCACTGGTAGCAGAAGGAGAGATCACTGGTAGCAGGAGGAGAGTGCGCTGGTAGCAGGAGGAGAGATCACTAGTAGCAGGAGGAGAGATCACTAGTAGCGGGAGGAGAGATTACCGGTAGCAGGAGGAGAGATCACTGGTAGCAGGAGAAGAGATCACTGGTAGCAGGAGGAGAGATTACTGGTGGCGGGAGGAGAGATCACTGGTAGCAGGAGGAGAGATCACTGGTAGCAGGAGGAGAGATCACTGGTAGCAGAAGGAGAGATCACTGGTAGCAGGAGGAGAGTGCGCTGGTAGCAGGAGGAGAGATCACTAGTAGCAGGAGGAGAGATCACTAGTAGCGGGAGGAGAGATTACCGGTAGCAGGAGGAGAGATCACTGGTAGCAGGAGGAGAGATCACTGGTAGCAGGAGGAGAGATTACTGGTGGCGGGAGGAGAGATCACTGGTAGCAGGAGGAGAGATCACTGGTAGTGGGAGGAGAGATCACTGGTAGCAGGAGGAGAGAGCGCTGGTAGCAGGAGGAGAGAACGCTGGTAGCAGGAGGAGAGATTACTGCTAGCGGGAGGAGAGATCACTGGTAGCAGGAGGATAGATCACTAGTAGCAGGAGGAGAGATCACTGGTAGCGGGAGGAGAGATCACTGCTAGCGGGAGGAGAGATCACTAGTAGCAGGAGGAGAGATCACTGCTAGCGGGAGGAGAGATCACTAGTAGCAGGAGGAGAGATTACTGGTAGCAGGAGGAGAGATTACTGGTAGCAGGAGGAGAGATCACTGGTAGCAGGAGGAGAGATCACTGCTAGCGGGAGGAGAGATCACTGGTAGCAGGAGGAGAGATCACTGGTAGCGGGAGGAGAGATCACTAGTAGCAGGAGGAGAGATCACTGGTAGCAGGAGGAGAGATTACTGCTAGCGGGAGGAGAGATCACTGGTAGCAGGAGGAGAGATCACTAGTAGCAGGAGGAGAGATCACTGGTAGCAGGAGGAGAGATCACTGCTAGCGGGAGGAGAGATCACTGGTAGCGGGAGGAGAGATCACTGGTAGCGGGAGGAGAGATCACTAGTAGCAGGAGGAGAGATCACTGGTAGCAGGAGGAGAGATCACTGGTAGCAGGAGGAGAGATTACTGGTAGCAGGAGGAGAGATCACTGGTAGCAGGAGGAGAGATCACTGCTAGCGGGAGGAGAGATCACTGGTAGCAGGAGGAGAGATCACTGGTAGCGGGAGGAGAGATCACTAGTAGCAGGAGGAGAGATCACTGGTAGCAGGAGGAGAGATCACTGCTAGCGTGAGGAGAGATCACTGGTAGCGGGAGGAGAGATCACTGGTAGCAGGAGGAGAGAGCGCTGGTAGCGGGAGGAGAGATCACTGGTAGCGGGAGGAGAGATCACTAGTAGCAGGAGGAGAGATCACTGGTAGCAGGAGGAGAGATCACTGGTAGCAGGAGGAGAGATCACTGCTAGCGGGAGGAGAGATCACTGCTAGCGGGAGGAGAGATCACTGCTAGCGTGAGGAGAGATCACTGGTAGCAGGAGGAGAGATCACTGGTAGCGGGAGGAGAGATCACTGCTAGCGGGAGGAGAGATCACTGCTAGCGGGAGGAGAGATCACTGCTAGCGTGAGGAGAGATCACTGGTAGCAGGAGGAGAGATCACTGGTAGCGGGAGGAGAGATTACTAGTAGCAGGAGGAGAGATCACTGGTAGCAGGAGGAGAGATCACTGCTAGCGTGAGGAGAGAGCGCTGGTAGCGGGAGGAGAGATCACTGGTAGCGGGAGGAGAGATCACTAGTAGCAGGAGGAGAGATCACTAGTAGCAGGAGGAGAGATCACTGGTAACAGGAGGAGAGATCACTGGTAGCAGGAGGATAGAGCGCTGGTAGCAGGAGGAGAGATCACTAGTAGCAGGAGGAGAGATTACTGGTAGCGGGAGGAGAGATCACTGGTAGCGGGAGGAGAGATCACTGGTAGCAGGAGGAGAGATTACTGCTAGCGGAAGGAGAGATCACTGCTAGCGGGAGGAGAGATCACTGGTAGCAGGAGGAGAGATCACCGGTAGCGGGAGGAGAGATCACCAGTAGCAGGAGGAGAGATCACTGGTAGCAGGAGGAGAGATCACTAGTAGCAGGAGGAGAGATCACTGGTAGCAGGAGGAGAGATCACTGGTAGCGGGAGGAGAGATTACTGGTAGCGGGAGGAGATAGCGCTGGTAGCAGGAGGAGAGATTACTGGTAGCAGGAGGAGAGATCACTGGTAGCGGGAGGAGAGATCACTGGTAGCAGGAGGAGAGAGCGCTGGTAGCAGGAGGAGAGATCACTGCTAGCGGGAGGAGAGATCACTAGTAGCAGGAGGAGAGATCACCAGTAGCAGGAGGAGAGATCACTGGTAGCAGGAGGAGAGATCACTGCTAGCGGGAGGAGAGATCACTGGTAGCAGGAGGCGAGATCACTGGTAGCAGGAGGAGAGATCACTGGTAGCGGGAGGAGAGATCACTGGTAGCAGGAGGAGAGATCACTGGTAGCGGGAGGAGAGATTACTGCTAGCGGGAGGAGAGATCACTGGTAGGAGGAGAGATCACTGGTAGCAGGAGGAGAGATTACTGGTAGCGGGAGGAGAGATCACTGGTAGCAGGAGGAGAGATCACTGGTAGCGGGAGGAGAGATCACTGGTAGCAGGAGGAGAGATCACTGGTAGCGGGAGGAGAGATCACTGGTAGCGGGAGGAGAGATCACTGGTAGCGGGAGGAGAGATCACTGGTAGCGGGAGGAGAGATCACTGCTAGCGGGAGGAGAGATCACTGGTAGCGGGAGGCGAGATCACTGGTAGCAGGAGGAGAGATCACTGGTAGCGGGAGGAGAGATCACTGGTAGCAGGAGGAGAGATCACTGGTAGCGGGAGGAGAGATTACTGCTAGCGGGAGGAGAGATCACTGGTAGCAGGAGGAGAGATCACTGGTAGCGGGAGGAGAGATTACTGCTAGCGGGAGGAGAGATCACTGGTAGCAGGAGGAGAGATCACTAGTAGCAGGAGGAGAGATCACTGGTAGCGGGAGGAGAGATCACTGCTAGCGGGAGGAGAGATCACTGGTAGCAGGAGGAGAGATCCCTGGTAGTGGGAGGAGAGATCACTGGTAGCGGGAGGAGAGATCACTAGTAGCAGGAGGAGAGATTACTGGTAGCAGGAGGAGAGATCACTGGTAGCAGGAGGAGAGAAAACTGGTAGCAGGAGGAGAGATTACTGGTAGCAGGAGGAGAGATTACTGGTAGCAGGAGGAGAGATTACTGGTAGCAGGAGGAGAGATCACTGGTAGCAGAAGGAGAGATCACTGGTAGCAGGAGGAGAGTGCGCTGGTAGCAGGAGGAGAGATCACTAGTAGCAGGAGGAGAGATCACTAGTAGCGGGAGGAGAGATTACCGGTAGCAGGAGGAGAGATCACTGGTAGCAGGAGGAGAGATCACTGGTAGCAGGAGGAGAGATTACTGGTAGCGGGAGGAGAGATCACTGGTAGCAGGAGGAGAGATCACTGGTAGCGGGAGGAGAGATCACTGGTAGCAGGAGGAGAGAGCGCTGGTAGCAGGAGGAGAGAGCGCTGGTAGCAGGAGGAGAGATCGCTGGTAGCAGGAGGAGAGATCACTGGTAGCGGGAGGAGAGATTACTGCTAGCGGGAGGAGAGATCACTGGTAGCAGGAGGAGAGATCACTAGTAGCAGGAGGAGAGATCACTGGTAGCGGGAGGAGAGATCACTGCTTGCGGGAGGAGAGATCACTGGTAGCAGGAGGAGAGATCACTGCTAGCGGGAGGAGAGATCACTGGTAGCGGGAGGAAAGATCACTGGTAGCGGGAGGAGAGATCACTAGTAGCAGGAGGAGAGATTACTGGTAGCAGGAGGAGAGATTACTGGTAGCAGGAGGAGAGATCACTGGTAGCAGGAGGAGAGATCACTGCTAGCGGGAGGAGAGATCACTGGTAGCAGGAGGAGAGATCACTGGTAGCGGGAGGAGAGATCACTAGTAGCAGGAGGAGAGATCACTGGTAGCAGGAGGAGAGATTACTGGTAGCAGGAGGAGAGATCACTGGTAGCGGGAGGAGAGATCACTGGTAGCAGGAGGAGAGATCACTGGTAGCGGGAGGAGAGATCACTAGTAGCAGGAGGAGAAATCACTGGTAGCGGGAGGAGAGATCACTGGTAGCAGGAGGAGAGATCACTGGTAGCGGGAGGAGAGATCACTGGTAGCAGGAGGAGAGATCACTGGTAGCGGGAGGAGAGATCACTGGTAGCGGGAGGAGAGATCACTGGTAGCGGGAGGAGAGATCACTGCTAGCGGGAGGAGAGATCACTGGTAGCGGGAGGCGAGACCACTGGTAGCAGGAGGAGAGATCACTGGTAGCGGGAGGAGAGATCACTGGTAGCAGGAGGAGAGATCACTGGTAGCGGGAGGAGAGATTACTGCTAGCGGGAGGAGAGATCACTGGTAGCAGGAGGAGAGATCACTGGTAGCGGGAGGAGAGATTACTGCTAGCGGGAGGAGAGATCACTGGTAGCAGGAGGAGAGATCACTAGTAGCAGGAGGAGAGATCACTGGTAGCGGGAGGAGAGATCACTGCTAGCGGGAGGAGAGATCACTGGTAGCAGGAGGAGAGATCACTGGTAGCGGGAGGAGAGATACTGGTAGCGGGAGGAGAGATCACTGGTAGCAAGAGGAGAGATCACTGGTAGCAAGAGGAGAGATAACTGGTAGCAGGAGGAGAGATTACTGGTAGCAGGAGGAGAGATTACTGGTAGCAGGAGGAGAGATCACTGGTAGCAGAAGGAGAGATCACTGGTAGCAGGAGGAGAGATCACTAGTAGCAGGAGGAGAGATCACTAGTAGCGGGAGGAGAGATTACCGGTAGCAGGAGGAGAGATCACTGGTAGCAGGAGGAGAGAACGCTGGTAGCAGGAGGAGAGAGCGCTGGTAGCAGGAGGAGAGATCACTGGTAGCGGGAGGAGAGATCACCAGTAGTGGGAGGAGAGATCACCAGTAGCGGGAGGAGAGATCACTAGTAGCCGGAGGAGAGATTACTGGTAGCGGGAGGAGAGATCACTGGTAGCAGGAGGAGAGATCACTGGTAGCGGGAGGAGAGATCACTGGTAGCAGGAGGAGAGAGCGCTGGTAGCAGGAGGAGAGATCACTAGTAGCAGGAGGAGAGATTACTGTTAGCAGGAGGAGAGATCACTGGTAACAGGAGGAGAGATTACTGGTAGTAGGAGGAGAGACCACTGGTATCAGGAGGAGAGATTACTGGTAGTAGGAGGAGAGATCACTGGTAACAGGAGGAGAGATTACTGGTAGTAGGAGGAGAGATTACTGGTAGTAGGAGGAGAGATCACTGGCAGCGGGAGGAGAGATCACTGGTAGCGGGAGGAGAGATCACCAGTAGCAGGAGGAGAGATCACTAGTAGCAGGAGGAGAGATTACTGGTAGTGGGAGGAGAGAGCGCTGGTAGCAGGAGGAGAGATCACTGGTAGCAGGAGGAGAGATCACTGCTAGCGGGAGGAGAGATCACTGGTAGCGGGAGGAGAGATTACCAGTAGCGGGAGGAGAGATCACCAGTAGCGGGAGGAGAGATCACTAGTAGCAGGAGGAGAGATTACTGGTAGCGGGAGGAGAGGTCACTGGTAGCAGGAGGAGAGATTACTGGTAGCAGGAAGAGAGATCACTGGTAGCAGGAGAAGAGATCACTAGTAGCAGGAGGAGAGATTACTGGTAGAGGGAGGAGAGATTACCGGTAGCGGAAGGAGAGATCACTGGTAGCAGGAGAAGAGATCACTAGTAGCAGGAGGAGAGATTACTGGTAGAGGGAGGAGAGATTACCGGTAGCGGAAGGAGCGATCACTAGTAGCAGGAGGAGAGATCACTGGTAGCAGGAGGAGAGATCACTGGTAGCGGGAGGAGAGATCACTGGTAGCAGGAGGAGAGATCACTGGTAGGAGGAGGAGAAATCACTGGTATCAGGAGGAGAGAGCGCTGGTAGCAGGAGGAGAGATCACTTGTAGCAGGAGGAGAGAACGCTGGTAGCAGGAGGAGAGAGCGCTGGTAGCAGGAGGAGAGATCACTAGTAGCAGGAGGAGAGATTACCGGTAGCAGAAGGAGAGATCATCGGTAGCGGGAGGAGAGATCACCAGTAGCGTGAGGAAAGATCACTGGTAGCAGGAGGAGAGATCACTGGTAGCGGGAGGAGAGAGCACTGGTAGCGGGAGGAGAGATCACTGGTAGCAGGAGGAGAGATCACTGGTAGCAGGAGGAGAGATCACTGGTAGCAGGAGGAGAGTGCGCTGGTAGCAGGAGGAGAGATCACTAGTAGCAGGAGGAGAGATCACTAGTAGCAGGAGGAGAGATTACCGGTAGCGGGAGGAGAGATTACCGGTAGCGGGAGGAGAGATCACCAGTAGCGGGAGGAGAGATCACCAGTAGCAGGAGGAGAGATCACTGGTAGCAGGAGGAGAGATCGCTGGTAGCGGGAGGAGAGATTACTGGTAGCGGGAGGAGAGATCACTGGTAGCAGGAGGAGAGAGCGCTGGTAGCAGGAGGAGAGATCACTAGTAGCAGGAGGAGAGATTACCGGTAGCGGAAGGAGAGATCATCGGTAGCGGGAGGAGAGATCACCAGTAGCGTGAGGAGAGATCACTGGTAGCAGGAGGAGAGATCACCAGTAGCGGGAGGAGAGATCACTAGTAGCGGGAGGAGAGATTACCGGTAGCAGGAGGAGAGATCACTGGTAGCAGGAGGAGAGATCACTGGTAGCAGGAGGAGAGATCGTTGGTAGCGGGAGGAGAGAGCGCTGGTAGCAGGAGGAGAGATTACCAGTAGCGGGAGGAGAGATCACCAGTAGCGGGAGGAGAGATCACTAGTAGCAGGAGGATAGATTACTGCTAGCGGGAGGAGAGAGCGCTGGTAGCAGGAGGAGAGATCACTGGTAGCAGGAGGAGAGATCACTGCTAGCGGGAGGAGAGATCACTGGTAGCGGGAGGAGAGATTACCAGTAGCGGGAGGAGAGATCACCAGTAGCGGGAGGAGAGATCACCAGTAGCGGGAGGAGAGATCACTAGTAGCAGGAGGAGAGATTACTGGTAGCGGGAGGAGAGATCACTGGTAGCAGGAGGAGAGATTACTGGTAGCAGGAAGAGAGATCACTGGTAGCAGGAGAAGAGATCACTAGTAGCAGGAGGAGAGATTACTGGTAGCGGGAGGAGAGATTACCGGTAGCAGAAGGAGAGATCACTGGTAGCAGGAGAAGAGATCACTAGTAGCAGGAGGAGAGATTACTGGTAGAGGGGGGAGAGATTACCGGTAGCGGAAGGAGCGATCACTAGTAGCAGGAGGAGAGATCACTGGTAGCAGGAGGAGAGATCACTGGTAGCGGGAGGAGAGATCACTGGTAGCAGGAGGAGAGATCACTGGTAGGAGGAGGAGAAATCACTGGTATCAGGAGGAGAGAGCGCTGGTAGCAGGAGGAGAGATCACTTGTAGCAGGAGGAGAGAGCGCTGGTAGCAGGAGGAGAGAGCGCTGGTAGCAGGAGGAGAGATCACTAGTAGCAGGAGGAGAGATTACCGGTAGCGGAAGAAGAGATCATCGGTAGCGGGAGGAGAGATCACCAGTAGCGTGGGGAGAGATCACTGGTAGCAGGAGGAGAGATCACTGGTGGCAGGAGGAGAAATCACTGGTAGCGGGAGGAGAGATCACTGGTAGCAGGAGGAGAGATCACTGTTAGCAGGAGGAGAGATCACTGTTAGCAGGAGGAGAGTGCGCTGGTAGCAGGAGGAGAGATCACTAGTAGCAGGAGGAGAGATCACTAGTAGCAGGAGGAGAGATTACCGGTAGCGGGAGGAGAGATTACCAGTAGCGGGAGGAGAGATCACCAGTAGCGGGAGGAGAGATCACCAGTAGCGGGAGGAGAGATCACTAGTAGCGGGAGGAGAGATTACCGGTAGCAGGAGGAGAGATCACTGGTAGCAGGAGTCGAGATCACTGGTAGCAGGAGGAGAGATCGCTGGTAGCGGGAGGAGAGATTACTGGTAGCGGGAGGAGAGATCACTGGTAGCAGGAGGAGAGAGCGCTGGTAGCAGGAGGAGAGATCACTAGTAGCAGGAGGAGAGATTACCGGAAGCGGAAGGAGAGATCATCGGTAGCGGGAGGAGAGATCACCAGTAGCGTGAGGAGAGATCACTGGTAGCAGGAGGAGAGATTACTGGTAGCGGGAGGAGAGATCACTGGTAGCAGGAGGAGAGAGCGCTGGTAGCAGGAGGAGAGATCACTAGTAGCAGGAGGAGAGATTACCGGTAGCGGAAGGAGAGATCATCGGTAGCGGGAGGAGAGATCACCAGTAGCGTGAGCAGAGATCACTGGTAGCAGGAGGAGAGATCACTGGTAGCGGGAGGAGAGATCACTGGTAGCGGGAGGAGAGATCACTGGTAGCAGGAGGAGAGATTACTGGTAGCAGGAGGAGAGATCACTGGTAGCAGGAGGAGAGTGCGCTGGTAGCAGGAGGAGAGATCACTAGTAGCAGGAGGAGAGATCACTAGTAGCAGGAGGAGAGATTACTGGTAGCGGGAGGAGAGATTACCGGTAGCTGAAGGAGAGATCACTAGTAGCAGGAGGAGAGATCACTGGTAGCAGGAGGAGAGATCACTGGTAGCGGGAGAAGAGATCACTGGTAGCAGGAGGAGAGATCACTGGTAGCAGGAGGAGAGATCACTGGTAGCAGGAGGAGAGAGCGCTGCTAGCAGGAGGAGAGATCACTAGTAGCAGGAGGAGAGATCACCGGTAGCGGAAGGAGAGATCATCGGTAGCGGGAGGAGAGATTACCGGTAGCGGGAGGAGAGATCACCAGTAGCGGGAGGAGAGATCACCAGTAGCGGGAGGAGAGATCACTAGTAGCGGGACCAGTAGCGGGAGGAGAGATCACCAGTAGCGGGAGGAGAGATCACTAGTAGCGGGAGGAGAGATTACCGGTAGCAGGAGGAGAGATCACTGGTAGCAGGAGGAGAGATCACTGGTAGCAGGAGGAGAGATCACTGGTAGCAGGAGGAGAGAGCGCTGCTAGCAGGAGGAGAGATCACTAGTAGCAGGAGGAGAGATCACTAGTAGCAGGAGGAGAGATTACTGGTAGTGGGAGGAGAGATTACCGGTAGCGGGAGGAGAGATCACCAGTAGCGGGAGGAGAGATCACCAGTAGCGGGAGGAGAGATCACTAGTAGCGGGAGGAGAGATCACTAGTAGCGGGAGGAGAGATTACCGGTAGCAGGAGGAGAGATCACTGGTAGCAGGAGGAGAGATCACTGGTAGCAGGAGGAGAGATCGCTGGTAGCGGGAGGAGAGAGCGCTGGTAGCAGGAGGATAGATTACCAGTAGCGGGAGGAGAGATCACCAGTAGCGGGAGGAGAGATCACTAGTAGCAGTAGGAGAGATTACTGGTAGCGGGAGGAGAGATCACTGGTAGCAGGAGGAGAGAGCGCTGGTAGCAGGAGGAGAGAGCGCTGGTAGCAGGAGGAGAGATCACTGCTAGCAGGAGTAGAGATCACTGCTAGCAGGAGGAGAGATCACTGCTAGCAGGAGGAGAGATTACTGGTAGCGGGAGGAGAGATCACTGGTAGCAGGAGGAGAGATTACTGGTAGCAGGAGGAGAGATTACCGGTAGCAGGAGGAGAGATTACTGGTAGCAGGAGGAGAGATCACTGGTAGCAGGAGGACAGATTACCGGTAGCGGAAGGAGAGATCACTGGTAGCAGGAGAAGAGATCACTAGTAGCAGGAGGAGAGATTACTGGTAGAGGGAGGAGAGATTACCGGTAGCTGAAGGAGAGATCACTAGTAGCAGGAGGAGAGATCACTGGTAGCAGGAGGAGAGATCACTGGTAGCGGGAGGAGAGATCACTGGTAGCAGGAGGAGAGATTACTGGTAGCAGGAGGAGAGATCACTGGTAGCAGGAGGAGAGATTACCGGTAGCGGAAGGAGAGATCACTGGTAGCTGGAGAAGAGATCACTAGTAGCAGGAGGAGAGATTACTGGTAGAGGGAGGAGAGATTACCGGTAGCTGAAGGAGAGATCACTAGTAGCAGGAGGAGAGATCACTGGTAGCAGGAGGAGAGATCACTGTTAGCGGGAGAAGAGATCACTGGTAGCAGGAGGAGAGATCACTGGTAGCAGGAGGAGAGATCACTGGTAGCAGGAGGAGAGAGCGCTGCTAGCAGGAGGAGACATCACTAGTAGCAGGAGGAGAGATCACCGGTAGCGGAAGGAGAGATCATCGGTAGCGGGAGGAGAGATCACCAGTAGCGTGAGGAGAGATCACTGGTAGCAGGAGGAGAGATCACTGGTAGCGGGAGGAGAGATCACTGGTAGCAGGAGGAGAGAGCGCTGGTAGCAGGAGGAGAGAGCGCTGGTAGCAGGAGGAGAGATCACTGGTAGCAGGAGGAGAGATCACTGCTAGCGGGAGGAGAGATCACTGGTAGCGGGAGGAGAAATTACCAGTAGCGGGAGGAGAGATCACCAGTAGCGGGAGGAGATATCACTAGTAGCAGGAGGAGAGATTACTGGTAGCGGGAGGAGAGATCACTGGTAGCAGGAGGAGAGATTACTGGTAGCAGGAAGAGAGATCACTGGTAGCAGGAGAAGAGATCACTAGTAGCAGGAGGAGAGATTACTGGTAGAGGGAGGAGAGATTACCGGTAGCGGAAGGAGAGATCACTAGTAGCAGGAGGAGAGATCACTGGTAGCAGGAGGAGAGATCACTGGTAGCGGGAGGAGAGATCACTGGTAGCAGGAGGAGAGATCACTGGTAGGAGGAGGAGAGATCACTGGTAGCAGGAGGAGAGAGCGCTGGTAGCAGGAGGAGAGATCACTGGTAGCAGGAGGAGAGAGCGCTGGTAGCAGGAGGAGAGATCACTAGTAGCAGGAGGAGAGATTACCGGTAGCGGAAGGAGAGATCCTCGGTAGCGGGAGGAGAGATCACCAGTAGCGTGAGGAGAGATCACTGGTAGCAGGAGGAGAGATTACTGGTAGCGGGAGGAGAGATCACTGGTAGCAGGAGGAGAGATCACTAGTAGCAGTAGGAGAGATTACTGGTAGCAGGAGGAGAGATCACTAGTAGCAGGAGGAGAGATTACCGGTAGCGGAAGGAGAGATCATCGGTAGCGGGAGGAGAGATCACCAGTAGCTTGAGGAGAGATCACTATTAGCAGGAGGAGAGATCACTGGTAGCGGGAGGAGAGATCACTGGTAGCGGGAGGAGAGATCACTGGTAGCAGGAGGAGAGATCACTGGTAGCAGGAGGAGAGATCACTGGTAGCAGGAGGAGAGTGCGCTGGTAGCAGGAGGAGAGATCACTAGTAGCAGGAGGAGAGATCACTAGTAGCAGGAGGAGAGATTACTGGTAGCGGGAGGAGAGATTACCGGCAGCGGGAGGAGAGATCACCAGTAGCGGGAGGAGAGATCACCAGTAGCGGGAGGAGAGATCACTAGTAGCGGGAGGAGAGATTACCGGTAGCAGGAGGAGAGATCACTGGTAGCAGGAGGAGAGATCACTGGTAGCAGGAGGAGAGATTACTGGTAGCGGGAGGAGAGATCACTGGTAGCAGGAGGAGAGAGCGCTGGTAGCAGGAGGAGAGAGCGCTGGTAGCAGGAGGAGAGATCACTGGTAGCAGGAAGAGAGATTACTGCTAGCAGGAGGAGAGATTACTGGTAGCGGGAGGAGAGATCACTGGTAGCAGGAGGAGAGATTACTGGTAGCAGGAGGAGAGATTACTGGTAGCAGGAGGAGAGATTACCGGTAGCAGGAGGAGAGATCACTGGTAGCAGGAGGAGAGATTACCGGTAGCGGAAGGAGAGATCACCAGTAGCGGGAGGAGAGATCACTAGTAGCAGGAGGAGAGATTACTGGTAGCGGGAGGAGAGATCATTGGTAGCAGGAGGAGAGAGCGCTGGTAGCAGGAGGAGAGAGCGCTGGTAGCAGGAGGAGAGATCACTGGTAGCAGGAAGAGAGATTACTGCTAGCAGGAGGAGAGATTACTGGTAGCGGGAGGAGAGATCACTGGTAGCAGGAGGAGAGATTACTGGTAGCAGGAGGAGAGATTACTGGTAGCAGGAGGAGAGATTACCGGTAGCAGGAGGAGAGATCACTGGTAGCAGGAGGAGAGATTACCGGTAGCGGAAGGAGAGATCACTGGTAGCAGGAGAAGAGATCACTAGTAGCAGGAGGAGAAATTACTGGTAGAGGGAGGAGAGATTACCGGTAGCGGAAGGAGAGATCACTAGTAGCAGGAGGAGAGATCACTGGTAGCAGGAGGAGAGATCACTGGTAGCGGGAGGAGAGATCACTGGTAGCAGGAGGAGAGATCACTGGTAGCAGGAGGAGAGATCACTGGTAGCAGGAGGAGAGATTACTGGTAGCGGGAGGAGAGATCACTGGTAGCAGGAGGAGAGATCACTGGTAGCGGGAGGAGAGATCACTGGTAGCAGGAGGAGAGATCACTGGTAGCGGGAGGAGAGATCACTGGTAGCGGGAGGAGAGATCACTGGTAGCGGGAGGAGAGATCACTGGTAGCGGGAGGAGAGATCACTGCTAGCGGGAGGAGAGATCACTGGTAGCGGGAGGCGAGATCACTGGTAGCAGGAGGAGAGATCACTGGTAGCGGGAGGAGAGATCACTGGTAGCAGGAGGAGAGATCACTGGTAGCGGGAGGAGAGATTACTGCTAGCGGGAGGAGAGATCACTGGTAGCAGGAGGAGAGATCACTGGTAGCGGGAGGAGAGATTACTGCTAGCGGGAGGAGAGATCACTGGTAGCAGGAGGAGAGATCACTAGTAGCAGGAGGAGAGATCACTGGTAGCGGGAGGAGAGATCACTGCTAGCGGGAGGAGAGATCACTGGTAGCAGGAGGAGAGATCCCTGGTAGTGGGAGGAGAGATCACTGGTAGCGGGAGGAGAGATCACTAGTAGCAGGAGGAGAGATTACTGGTAGCAGGAGGAGAGATCACTGGTAGCAGGAGGAGAGAAAACTGGTAGCAGGAGGAGAGATTACTGGTAGCAGGAGGAGAGATTACTGGTAGCAGGAGGAGAGATTACTGGTAGCAGGAGGAGAGATCACTGGTAGCAGAAGGAGAGATCACTGGTAGCAGGAGGAGAGTGCGCTGGTAGCAGGAGGAGAGATCACTAGTAGCAGGAGGAGAGATCACTAGTAGCGGGAGGAGAGATTACCGGTAGCAGGAGGAGAGATCACTGGTAGCAGGAGGAGAGATCACTGGTAGCAGGAGGAGAGATTACTGGTAGCGGGAGGAGAGATCACTGGTAGCAGGAGGAGAGATCACTGGTAGCGGGAGGAGAGATCACTGGTAGCAGGAGGAGAGAGCGCTGGTAGCAGGAGGAGAGAGCGCTGGTAGCAGGAGGAGAGATCACTGGTAGCAGGAGGAGAGATCACTGGTAGCGGGAGGAGAGATTACTGCTAGCGGGAGGAGAGATCACTGGTAGCAGGAGGAGAGATCACTAGTAGCAGGAGGAGAGATCACTGGTAGCGGGAGGAGAGATCACTGCTTGCGGGAGGAGAGATCACTGGTAGCAGGAGGAGAGATCACTGCTAGCGGGAGGAGAGATCACTGGTAGCGGGAGGAAAGATCACTGGTAGCGGGAGGAGAGATCACTAGTAGCAGGAGGAGAGATTACTGGTAGCAGGAGGAGAGATTACTGGTAGCAGGAGGAGAGATCACTGGTAGCAGGAGGAGAGATCACTGCTAGCGGGAGGAGAGATCACTGGTAGCAGGAGGAGAGATCACTGGTAGCGGGAGGAGAGATCACTAGTAGCAGGAGGAGAGATCACTGGTAGCAGGAGGAGAGATTACTGGTAGCAGGAGGAGAGATCACTGGTAGCGGGAGGAGAGATCACTGGTAGCAGGAGGAGAGATCACTGGTAGCGGGAGGAGAGATCACTAGTAGCAGGAGGAGAAATCACTGGTAGCGGGAGGAGAGATCACTGGTAGCAGGAGGAGAGATCACTGGTAGCGGGAGGAGAGATCACTGGTAGCAGGAGGAGAGATCACTGGTAGCGGGAGGAGAGATCACTGGTAGCGGGAGGAGAGATCACTGGTAGCGGGAGGAGAGATCACTGCTAGCGGGAGGAGAGATCACTGGTAGCGGGAGGCGAGACCACTGGTAGCAGGAGGAGAGATCACTGGTAGCGGGAGGAGAGATCACTGGTAGCAGGAGGAGAGATCACTGGTAGCGGGAGGAGAGATCACTGCTAGCGGGAGGAGAGATCACTGGTAGCAGGAGGAGAGATCACTGGTAGCGGGAGGAGAGATTACTGCTAGCGGGAGGAGAGATCACTGGTAGCAGGAGGAGAGATCACTAGTAGCAGGAGGAGAGATCACTGGTAGCGGGAGGAGAGATCACTGCTAGCGGGAGGAGAGATCACTGGTAGCAGGAGGAGAGATCACTGGTAGCGGGAGGAGAGATACTGGTAGCGGGAGGAGAGATCACTGGTAGCAAGAGGAGAGATCACTGGTAGCAAGAGGAGAGATAACTGGTAGCAGGAGGAGAGATTACTGGTAGCAGGAGGAGAGATCACTGGTAGCAGGAGGAGAGATCACTGGTAGCAGAAGGAGAGATCACTGGTAGCAGGAGGAGAGTGCGCTGGTAGCAGGAGGAGAGATCACTAGTAGCAGGAGGAGAGATCACTAGTAGCGGGAGGAGAGATTACCGGTAGCAGGAGGAGAGATCACTGGTAGCAGGAGGAGAGAACGCTGGTAGCAGGAGGAGAGAGCGCTGGTAGCAGGAGGAGAGATCACTGGTAGCGGGAGGAGAGATCACCAGTAGTGGGAGGAGAGATCACCAGTAGCGGGAGGAGAGATCACTAGTAGCCGGAGGAGAGATTACTGGTAGCGGGAGGAGAGATCACTGGTAGCAGGAGGAGAGATCACTGGTAGCGGGAGGAGAGATCACTGGTAGCAGGAGGAGAGAGCGCTGGTAGCAGGAGGAGAGATCACTAGTAGCAGGAGGAGAGATTACTGTTAGCAGGAGGAGAGATCACTGGTAACAGGAGGAGAGATTACTGGTAGTAGGAGGAGAGACCACTGGTATCAGGAGGAGAGATTACTGGTAGTAGGAGGAGAGATCACTGGTAACAGGAGGAGAGATTACTGGTAGTAGGAGGAGAGATTACTGGTAGTAGGAGGAGAGATCACTGGCAGCGGGAGGAGAGATCACTGGTAGCGGGAGGAGAGATCACCAGTAGCAGGAGGAGAGATCACTAGTAGCAGGAGGAGAGATTACTGGTAGTGGGAGGAGAGAGCGCTGGTAGCAGGAGGAGAGATCACTGGTAGCAGGAGGAGAGATCACTGCTAGCGGGAGGAGAGATCACTGGTAGCGGGAGGAGAGATTACCAGTAGCGGGAGGAGAGATCACCAGTAGCGGGAGGAGAGATCACTAGTAGCAGGAGGAGAGATTACTGGTAGCGGGAGGAGAGATCACTGGTAGCAGGAGGAGAGATTACTGGTAGCAGGAAGAGAGATCACTGGTAGCAGGAGAAGAGATCACTAGTAGCAGGAGGAGAGATTACTGGTAGAGGGAGGAGAGATTACCGGTAGCGGAAGGAGAGATCACTGGTAGCAGGAGAAGAGATCACTAGTAGCAGGAGGAGAGATTACTGGTAGAGGGAGGAGAGATTACCGGTAGCGGAAGGAGCGATCACTAGTAGCAGGAGGAGAGATCACTGGTAGCAGGAGGAGAGATCACTGGTAGCGGGAGGAGAGATCACTGGTAGCAGGAGGAGAGATCACTGGTAGGAGGAGGAGAAATCACTGGTATCAGGAGGAGAGAGCGCTGGTAGCAGGAGGAGAGATCACTTGTTGTAGCAGGAGGAGAGAACGCTGGTAGCAGGAGGAGAGAGCGCTGGTAGCAGGAGGAGAGATCACTAGTAGCAGGAGGAGAGATTACCGGTAGCAGAAGGAGAGATCATCGGTAGCGGGAGGAGAGATCACCAGTAGCGTGAGGAAAGATCACTGGTAGCAGGAGGAGAGATCACTGGTAGCGGGAGGAGAGAGCACTGGTAGCGGGAGGAGAGATCACTGGTAGCAGGAGGAGAGATCACTGGTAGCAGGAGGAGAGATCACTGGTAGCAGGAGGAGAGTGCGCTGGTAGCAGGAGGAGAGATCACTAGTAGCAGGAGGAGAGATCACTAGTAGCAGGAGGAGAGATTACCGGTAGCGGGAGGAGAGATTACCGGTAGCGGGAGGAGAGATCACCAGTAGCGGGAGGAGAGATCACCAGTAGCAGGAGGAGAGATCACTGGTAGCAGGAGGAGAGATCGCTGGTAGCGGGAGGAGAGATTACTGGTAGCGGGAGGAGAGATCACTGGTAGCAGGAGGAGAGAGCACTGGTAGCAGGAGGAGAGATCACTAGTAGCAGGAGGAGAGATTACCGGTAGCGGAAGGAGAGATCATCGGTAGCGGGAGGAGAGATCACCAGTAGCGTGAGGAGAGATCACTGGTAGCAGGAGGAGAGATCACCAGTAGCGGGAGGAGAGATCACTAGTAGCGGGAGGAGAGATTACCGGTAGCAGGAGGAGAGATCACTGGTAGCAGGAGGAGAGATCACTGGTAGCAGGAGGAGAGATCGTTGGTAGCGGGAGGAGAGAGCGCTGGTAGCAGGAGGAGAGATTACCAGTAGCGGGAGGAGAGATCACCAGTAGCGGGAGGAGAGATCACTAGTAGCAGGAGGATAGATTACTGCTAGCGGGAGGAGAGAGCGCTGGTAGCAGGAGGAGAGATCACTGGTAGCAGGAGGAGAGATCACTGCTAGCGGGAGGAGAGATCACTGGTAGCGGGAGGAGAGATTACCAGTAGCGGGAGGAGAGATCACCAGTAGCGGGAGGAGAGATCACCAGTAGCGGGAGGAGAGATCACTAGTAGCAGGAGGAGAGATTACTGGTAGCGGGAGGAGAGATCACTGGTAGCAGGAGGAGAGATTACTGGTAGCAGGAAGAGAGATCACTGGTAGCAGGAGAAGAGATCACTAGTAGCAGGAGGAGAGATTACTGGTAGCGGGAGGAGAGATTACCGGTAGCAGAAGGAGAGATCACTGGTAGCAGGAGAAGAGATCACTAGTAGCAGGAGGAGAGATTACTGGTAGAGGGGGGAGAGATTACCGGTAGCGGAAGGAGCGATCACTAGTAGCAGGAGGAGAGATCACTGGTAGCAGGAGGAGAGATCACTGGTAGCGGGAGGAGAGATCACTGGTAGCAGGAGGAGAGATCACTGGTAGGAGGAGGAGAAATCACTGGTATCAGGAGGAGAGAGCGCTGGTAGCAGGAGGAGAGATCACTTGTAGCAGGAGGAGAGAGCGCTGGTAGCAGGAGGAGAGAGCGCTGGTAGCAGGAGGAGAGATCACTAGTAGCAGGAGGAGAGATTACCGGTAGCGGAAGAAGAGATCATCGGTAGCGGGAGGAGAGATCACCAGTAGCGTGGGGAGAGATCACTGGTAGCAGGAGGAGAGATCACTGGTGGCAGGAGGAGAAATCACTGGTAGCGGGAGGAGAGATCACTGGTAGCAGGAGGAGAGATCACTGTTAGCAGGAGGAGAGATCACTGTTAGCAGGAGGAGAGTGCGCTGGTAGCAGGAGGAGAGATCACTAGTAGCAGGAGGAGAGATCACTAGTAGCAGGAGGAGAGATTACCAGTAGCGGGAGGAGAGATTACCAGTAGCGGGAGGAGAGATCACCAGTAGCGGGAGGAGAGATCACCAGTAGCGGGAGGAGAGATCACTAGTAGCGGGAGGAGAGATTACCGGTAGCAGGAGGAGAGATCACTGGTAGCAGGAGTCGAGATCACTGGTAGCAGGAGGAGAGATCGCTGGTAGCGGGAGGAGAGATTACTGGTAGCGGGAGGAGAGATCACTGGTAGCAGGAGGAGAGAGCGCTGGTAGCAGGAGGAGAGATCACTAGTAGCAGGAGGAGAGATTACCGGAAGCGGAAGGAGAGATCATCGGTAGCGGGAGGAGAGATCACCAGTAGCGTGAGGAGAGATCACTGGTAGCAGGAGGAGAGATTACTGGTAGCGGGAGGAGAGATCACTGGTAGCAGAAGGAGAGATCACTGGTAGCAGGAGGAGAGATCGCTGGTAGCGGGAGGAGAGATTACTGGTAGCGGGAGGAGAGATCACTGGTAGCAGGAGGAGAGAGCACTGGTAGCAGGAGGAGAGATCACTAGTAGCAGGAGGAGAGATTACCGGTAGCGGAAGGAGAGATCATCGGTAGCGGGAGGAGAGATCACCAGTAGCGTGAGGAGAGATCACTGGTAGCAGGAGGAGAGATCACCAGTAGCGGGAGGAGAGATCACTAGTAGCGGGAGGAGAGATTACCGGTAGCAGGAGGAGAGATCACTGGTAGCAGGAGGAGAGATCACTGGTAGCAGGAGGAGAGATCGTTGGTAGCGGGAGGAGAGAGCGCTGGTAGCAGGAGGAGAGATTACCAGTAGCGGGAGGAGAGATCACCAGTAGCGGGAGGAGAGATCACTAGTAGCAGGAGGATAGATTACTGCTAGCGGGAGGAGAGAGCGCTGGTAGCAGGAGGAGAGATCACTGGTAGCAGGAGGAGAGATCACTGCTAGCGGGAGGAGAGATCACTGGTAGCGGGAGGAGAGATTACCAGTAGCGGGAGGAGAGATCACCAGTAGCGGGAGGAGAGATCACCAGTAGCGGGAGGAGAGATCACTAGTAGCAGGAGGAGAGATTACTGGTAGCGGGAGGAGAGATCACTGGTAGCAGGAGGAGAGATTACTGGTAGCAGGAAGAGAGATCACTGGTAGCAGGAGAAGAGATCACTAGTAGCAGGAGGAGAGATTACTGGTAGCGGGAGGAGAGATTACCGGTAGCAGAAGGAGAGATCACTGGTAGCAGGAGAAGAGATCACTAGTAGCAGGAGGAGAGATTACTGGTAGAGGGGGGAGAGATTACCGGTAGCGGAAGGAGCGATCACTAGTAGCAGGAGGAGAGATCACTGGTAGCAGGAGGAGAGATCACTGGTAGCGGGAGGAGAGATCACTGGTAGCAGGAGGAGAGATCACTGGTAGGAGGAGGAGAAATCACTGGTATCAGGAGGAGAGAGCGCTGGTAGCAGGAGGAGAGATCACTTGTAGCAGGAGGAGAGAGCGCTGGTAGCAGGAGGAGAGAGCGCTGGTAGCAGGAGGAGAGATCACTAGTAGCAGGAGGAGAGATTACCGGTAGCGGAAGAAGAGATCATCGGTAGCGGGAGGAGAGATCACCAGTAGCGTGGGGAGAGATCACTGGTAGCAGGAGGAGAGATCACTGGTGGCAGGAGGAGAAATCACTGGTAGCGGGAGGAGAGATCACTGGTAGCAGGAGGAGAGATCACTGTTAGCAGGAGGAGAGATCACTGTTAGCAGGAGGAGAGTGCGCTGGTAGCAGGAGGAGAGATCACTAGTAGCAGGAGGAGAGATCACTAGTAGCAGGAGGAGAGATTACCAGTAGCGGGAGGAGAGATTACCAGTAGCGGGAGGAGAGATCACCAGTAGCGGGAGGAGAGATCACCAGTAGCGGGAGGAGAGATCACTAGTAGCGGGAGGAGAGATTACCGGTAGCAGGAGGAGAGATCACTGGTAGCAGGAGTCGAGATCACTGGTAGCAGGAGGAGAGATCGCTGGTAGCGGGAGGAGAGATTACTGGTAGCGGGAGGAGAGATCACTGGTAGCAGGAGGAGAGAGCGCTGGTAGCAGGAGGAGAGATCACTAGTAGCAGGAGGAGAGATTACCGGAAGCGGAAGGAGAGATCATCGGTAGCGGGAGGAGAGATCACCAGTAGCGTGAGGAGAGATCACTGGTAGCAGGAGGAGAGATTACTGGTAGCGGGAGGAGAGATCACTGGTAGCAGGAGGAGAGAGCGCTGGTAGCAGGAGGAGAGATCACTAGTAGCAGGAGGAGAGATTACCGGTAGCGGAAGGAGAGATCATCGGTAGCGGGAGGAGAGATCACCAGTAGCGTGAGGAGAGATCACTGGTAGCAGGAGGAGAGATCACTGGTAGCGGGAGGAGAGATCACTGGTAGCGGGAGGAGAGATCACTGGTAGCAGGAGGAGAGATTACTGGTAGCAGGAGGAGAGATCACTGGTAGCAGGAGGAGAGTGCGCTGGTAGCAGGAGGAGAGATCACTAGTAGCAGGAGGAGAGATCACTAGTAGCAGGAGGAGAGATTACTGGTAGCGGGAGGAGAGATTACCGGTAGCTGAAGGAGAGATCACTAGTAGCAGGAGGAGAGATCACTGGTAGCAGGAGGAGAGATCACTGGTAGCGGGAGAAGAGATCACTGGTAGCAGGAGGAGAGATCACTGGTAGCAGGAGGAGAGATCACTGGTAGCAGGAGGAGAGAGCGCTGCTAGCAGGAGGAGAGATCACTAGTAGCAGGAGGAGAGATCACCGGTAGCGGAAGGAGAGATCATCGGTAGCGGGAGGAGAGATTACCGGTAGCGGGAGGAGAGATCACCAGTAGCGGGAGGAGAGATCACCAGTAGCGGGAGGAGAGATCACTAGTAGCGGGACCAGTAGCGGGAGGAGAGATCACCAGTAGCGGGAGGAGAGATCACTAGTAGCGGGAGGAGAGATTACCGGTAGCAGGAGGAGAGATCACTGGTAGCAGGAGGAGAGATCACTGGTAGCAGGAGGAGAGATCACTGGTAGCAGGAGGAGAGAGCGCTGCTAGCAGGAGGAGAGATCACTAGTAGCAGGAGGAGAGATCACTAGTAGCAGGAGGAGAGATTACTGGTAGTGGGAGGAGAGATTACCGGTAGCGGGAGGAGAGATCACCAGTAGCGGGAGGAGAGATCACCAGTAGCGGGAGGAGAGATCACTAGTAGCGGGAGGAGAGATCACTAGTAGCGGGAGGAGAGATTACCGGTAGCAGGAGGAGAGATCACTGGTAGCAGGAGGAGAGATCACTGGTAGCAGGAGGAGAGATCGCTGGTAGCGGGAGGAGAGAGCGCTGGTAGCAGGAGGATAGATTACCAGTAGCGGGAGGAGAGATCACCAGTAGCGGGAGGAGAGATCACTAGTAGCAGTAGGAGAGATTACTGGTAGCGGGAGGAGAGATCACTGGTAGCAGGAGGAGAGAGCGCTGGTAGCAGGAGGAGAGAGCGCTGGTAGCAGGAGGAGAGATCACTGCTAGCAGGAGTAGAGATCACTGCTAGCAGGAGGAGAGATCACTGCTAGCAGGAGGAGAGATTACTGGTAGCGGGAGGAGAGATCACTGGTAGCAGGAGGAGAGATTACTGGTAGCAGGAGGAGAGATTACCGGTAGCAGGAGGAGAGATTACTGGTAGCAGGAGGAGAGATCACTGGTAGCAGGAGGACAGATTACCGGTAGCGGAAGGAGAGATCACTGGTAGCAGGAGAAGAGATCACTAGTAGCAGGAGGAGAGATTACTGGTAGAGGGAGGAGAGATTACCGGTAGCTGAAGGAGAGATCACTAGTAGCAGGAGGAGAGATCACTGGTAGCAGGAGGAGAGATCACTGGTAGCGGGAGGAGAGATCACTGGTAGCAGGAGGAGAGATTACTGGTAGCAGGAGGAGAGATCACTGGTAGCAGGAGGAGAGATTACCGGTAGCGGAAGGAGAGATCACTGGTAGCTGGAGAAGAGATCACTAGTAGCAGGAGGAGAGATTACTGGTAGAGGGAGGAGAGATTACCGGTAGCTGAAGGAGAGATCACTAGTAGCAGGAGGAGAGATCACTGGTAGCAGGAGGAGAGATCACTGTTAGCGGGAGAAGAGATCACTGGTAGCAGGAGGAGAGATCACTGGTAGCAGGAGGAGAGATCACTGGTAGCAGGAGGAGAGAGCGCTGCTAGCAGGAGGAGACATCACTAGTAGCAGGAGGAGAGATCACCGGTAGCGGAAGGAGAGATCATCGGTAGCGGGAGGAGAGATCACCAGTAGCGTGAGGAGAGATCACTGGTAGCAGGAGGAGAGATCACTGGTAGCGGGAGGAGAGATCACTGGTAGCAGGAGGAGAGAGCGCTGGTAGCAGGAGGAGAGAGCGCTGGTAGCAGGAGGAGAGATCACTGGTAGCAGGAGGAGAGATCACTGCTAGCGGGAGGAGAGATCACTGGTAGCGGGAGGAGAAATTACCAGTAGCGGGAGGAGAGATCACCAGTAGCGGGAGGAGAGATCACTAGTAGCAGGAGGAGAGATTACTGGTAGCGGGAGGAGAGATCACTGGTAGCAGGAGGAGAGATTACTGGTAGCAGGAAGAGAGATCACTGGTAGCAGGAGAAGAGATCACTAGTAGCAGGAGGAGAGATTACTGGTAGAGGGAGGAGAGATTACCGGTAGCGGAAGGAGAGATCACTAGTAGCAGGAGGAGAGATCACTGGTAGCAGGAGGAGAGATCACTGGTAGCGGGAGGAGAGATCACTGGTAGCAGGAGGAGAGATCACTGGTAGGAGGAGGAGAGATCACTGGTAGCAGGAGGAGAGAGCGCTGGTAGCAGGAGGAGAGATCACTGGTAGCAGGAGGAGAGAGCGCTGGTAGCAGGAGGAGAGATCACTAGTAGCAGGAGGAGAGATTACCGGTAGCGGAAGGAGAGATCCTCGGTAGCGGGAGGAGAGATCACCAGTAGCGTGAGGAGAGATCACTGGTAGCAGGAGGAGAGATTACTGGTAGCGGGAGGAGAGATCACTGGTAGCAGGAGGAGAGATCACTAGTAGCAGTAGGAGAGATTACTGGTAGCAGGAGGAGAGATCACTAGTAGCAGGAGGAGAGATTACCGGTAGCGGAAGGAGAGATCATCGGTAGCGGGAGGAGAGATCACCAGTAGCTTGAGGAGAGATCACTATTAGCAGGAGGAGAGATCACTGGTAGCGGGAGGAGAGATCACTGGTAGCGGGAGGAGAGATCACTGGTAGCAGGAGGAGAGATCACTGGTAGCAGGAGGAGAGATCACTGGTAGCAGGAGGAGAGTGCGCTGGTAGCAGGAGGAGAGATCACTAGTAGCAGGAGGAGAGATCACTAGTAGCAGGAGGAGAGATTACTGGTAGCGGGAGGAGAGATTACCGGCAGCGGGAGGAGAGATCACCAGTAGCGGGAGGAGAGATCACCAGTAGCGGGAGGAGAGATCACTAGTAGCGGGAGGAGAGATTACCGGTAGCAGGAGGAGAGATCACTGGTAGCAGGAGGAGAGATCACTGGTAGCAGGAGGAGAGATTACTGGTAGCGGGAGGAGAGATCACTGGTAGCAGGAGGAGAGAGCGCTGGTAGCAGGAGGAGAGAGCGCTGGTAGCAGGAGGAGAGATCACTGGTAGCAGGAAGAGAGATTACTGCTAGCAGGAGGAGAGATTACTGGTAGCGGGAGGAGAGATCACTGGTAGCAGGAGGAGAGATTACTGGTAGCAGGAGGAGAGATTACTGGTAGCAGGAGGAGAGATTACCGGTAGCAGGAGGAGAGATCACTGGTAGCAGGAGGAGAGATTACCGGTAGCGGAAGGAGAGATCACCAGTAGCGGGAGGAGAGATCACTAGTAGCAGGAGGAGAGATTACTGGTAGCGGGAGGAGAGATCATTGGTAGCAGGAGGAGAGAGCGCTGGTAGCAGGAGGAGAGAGCGCTGGTAGCAGGAGGAGAGATCACTGGTAGCAGGAAGAGAGATTACTGCTAGCAGGAGGAGAGATTACTGGTAGCGGGAGGAGAGATCACTGGTAGCAGGAGGAGAGATTACTGGTAGCAGGAGGAGAGATTACTGGTAGCAGGAGGAGAGATTACCGGTAGCAGGAGGAGAGATCACTGGTAGCAGGAGGAGAGATTACCGGTAGCGGAAGGAGAGATCACTGGTAGCAGGAGAAGAGATCACTAGTAGCAGGAGGAGAAATTACTGGTAGAGGGAGGAGAGATTACCGGTAGCGGAAGGAGAGATCACTAGTAGCAGGAGGAGAGATCACTGGTAGCAGGAGGAGAGATCACTGGTAGCGGGAGGAGAGATCACTGGTAGCAGGAGGAGAGATCACTGGTAGCAGGAGGAGAGATCACTGGTAGCAGGAGGAGAGAGCGCTGGTAGCAGGAGGAGAGATCACCAGTAGCAGGAGGAGAGATTACCGGTAGCGGAAGGAGAGTTCATCGGTAGCGGGAGGAGAGATCACCAGTAGCGTGAGGAGAGATCACTGGTAGCAGGAGGAGAGATCACTGGTAGCAGGAGGAGAGATCACTGGTATCGGGAGGAGAGATCACTGGTAGCAGGAGGAGAGATCACTGGTAGCAGGAGGAGAGAGCGCTGGTAGCAGGAGGAGAGATCACCAGTAGCAGGAGGAGAGATCACTGGTAGCAGGAGGAGAGATCACTGGTATCGGGAGGAGAGATCACTGGTAGCAGGAGGAGAGATCACTGGTAGCAGGAGAAGAGATCACTGGTAGCAGGAGGAGAGAGCGCTGGTAGCAGGAGGAGAGATCACTAGTAGCAGGAGGAGAGATCACTAGTAGCAGGAGGAGAGATTACTGGTAGTGGGAGGAGAGATTACCGGTAGCGGGAGGAGAGATCACCAGTAGCGGGAGGAGAGATCATCAGTAGCGGGAGGAGAGATCACTAGTAGCGGGAGGAGAGATTACCGGTAGCAGGAGGAGAGATCACTGGTAGCAAGAGGAGAGATCACTGGTAACAGGAGGAGAGATCACTGGTAGCAGGAGGAGAGATTACTGGTGGCGGGAGGAGAGATTACCGGTAGCGGGAGGAGAGATCACCGGTAGCGGGAGGAGAGATCACCGGTAGCGGGAGGAGAGATCACTGGTAGCAGGAGGAGAGATCACTAGTAGCAGGAGGAGAGATCACTAGTAGCAGGAGGAGAGATTACTGGTGGCGGGAGGAGAGATTACCGGTAGCGGGAGGAGAGATCACCGGTAGCGGGAGGAGAGATCACTGGTTGCGGGAGGAGAGATCACTGGTAGCAGGAGGAGAGATCACCAGTAGCAGGAGGAGAGATCACCGGTAGTGGGAGGAGAGATTACCGGTAGCGGGAGGAGAGATCACTGGTAGCAGGAGGAGAGATCACTGGTATCGGGAGGAGAGATCACTGGTATCGGGAGGAGAGATCACTAGTAGCGGGAGGAGAGATCACCGGTAACGGGAGAAGAGATCACCGGTAACGGGAGGAGAGATCACTGGTAGTGGGAGGAGAGATCACTGGTAGCAGGAGGAGAGATCACTAGTAGCGGGAGGAGAGATCACTGGTAGCGGGAGGAGAGATCACTGGTAGCAGGAGAAGAGATCACGAGTAGCAAGAGGAGAAATCACTGGTAGCGGGAGGAGAGATTACAGGTAGCGGGAGGAGAGATCACAAGTAGCGGGAGGAGAGATCACCGGTAGCGGGAGGAGAGATCACCGTTAGCGGGAGGATAGATCACCGGTAGCGGAAGGAGAGATTACTGGTAGAGGGGAAGCGAGATCACTGGTAGCGGGAGGAGAGATCACTGGTAGCGGGAGGAGAGATCACTGGTAGCGGGAGGAGAGATCACCGGTAGCGGGAGGAGAGATCACCGGTAGCGGGAGGAGTGATTACCGGTAGTGGGAGGAGAGATTACGGGTAGCGGGAGGAGAGATCACTGGTAGTGGGAGGAGAGATTACTGGCAGCAGGAGGAGAGATCACTAGTAACAGGAGGAGAGATTACCAGTAGCAGGAGGAGAGATTACCAGTAGCAAGAGGAGAGATCACTGGTAGCAGGAGGAGAGATCACCGGTAGCAGGAGGAGAGATTACTAGTAGCAGGAGGAGAGACCACTAGTAGCAGGAGGAGAGATCACTGGTCGCGGGATGAGAGATCACTGGTAGCAGGAGGAGAGATTACCAGTAGCAAGAGGAGAGATCACTGGTAGCAGGAGGAGAGATTACCGGTAGCAGGAGGAGAGATTACTGGTAGCAGGAGGAGAGACCACTAGCAGCAGGAGGTGAGATTACTGGTAGCAGGAGAGAAAATTACTAGTAGCAGGAGGAGAGATCACTGGTAGCAGGAGGAGAGATCACTGGTAGCAGGAGGAGAGATCACTGTTAGCAGGAGGAAAGATTACCAGTAGCAAGAGCAGAGATTATTGGTAACAGGAGGAGAGATCACTGGTAGCAGGAGGAGAGATTACCGGTAGCAGGAGGAGAGATCACTGGTAGCAGGAGGAGAGATTACCAGTAGCAAGAGGAGAGATTATTGGTAACAGGAGAAGAGATCACTGAAGATCAGGTGGCCATAGACATTGAAGACCTTGGGAGGTGAGTATGAAAAACAGTGTGTGGGAGTTGGGGTCTCTTATAAATCTGTTGGGGAGTGAAGAAGGTTGGTAGTAACTGGTAGCAGGAGGAGAGATCACTGGTAGCAAGAAGAGAGATCACTGGTAGCGGGAGGAGAGATCACTGAAGATCAGGTGGCCATAGACGTTGAGGACCTTGGGAGGTGAGTATGAAAAACAGTGTGTGGGAGTTGGGGTCTCTTATAAATCTGTTGGGGAGTGAAGAAGGTTGGTTGTAACCAACACAAGGAAGATCATGAAATTGGGCTGTGAAACAGAGAAAAAACATCTTAATCCATCACCGAGCAGGTATAAATGTGGTATTCATAGATAAATGACAGGGTGACTTACTGGCGGGCCACGAGGTCCTGGGTGCCCTCGGAGAATGGTCTTCTTTGGCTTTGTGCTTGTTGGCTCTTTGTTGACCTGAAGCCCTTCTGTATCTCCTGATCCCCCCATAGGGTAGTGGTCTTTGGAAGAGGTAGGCTGTTGCATAGTCTTGGTCTTGTTCTCCATCTCTAGAGGTGTCGTTGGAGTTGGCACAGGGGTGGCAGACAGGTTGGACCTTGGTGTGGGCAATGGGCTTGGCCTGGTGAAGTTTTTCGTTAAATCTATGATATCTCCTCCTGCATCTTTGTCAGTGGTGAGGTTCTCTCTTGTGGCTGGACTTTTTTCCTTCTTCCCTGTGGTGATGTTTTCCTCTAGCGGGTCCAGTTTTTTGTACTGATCATCTTTCTTGGTTGGCTTCCCTGTGGTTTCGGTTTCGAGATGTGGCCCCTGGCCTGGCACGGGCAGGTAGCCTTCTTCTTTCAGTGCATTTAGATCAAGTTCAGTGAGGTATTTGTGAGTGGTGGGGATCAGTGTCTGCTCTGTGACTGTTTTCTGTCCCTCCAGCTCTCTCCATGAATGGTTGGACGGAAGATCCTGCTCAGAACAGAACACAAAACAACAACAGTTTTTATTTTTTATTTCTATAGCGTCAAAACTTTCTGTAGCACTATACAGAGCAGCTGCTGTGTGCCTGAGACATCCCCAATGCTTGTGCACGTCCATATGATAAATTGCAGCTGAATACCACACTTGCCAGGTTACAATCTAGAGGGTAGTGGGGTGGAGACACTGGGGGAGGAGCCTGGCCTTGCGAGCTTACAATCTAGCGGGTAGTGGGGTGGAGACATTAGGGAAGGAGCCTGGCCTTGCCAGCTTACAATCTAGAGGGTAGTGGGGTGGAGACATTAGAGGGAGGAGCCTGGCCTTGCCAGCTTACAATCTAGAGGGTAGTGGGGTGGAGACATTAGGGAAGGAGCCTGGCCTTGCCAGCTTACAATCTAGAGGGTAGTGGGGTGGAGACATTAGAGGGAGGAGCCTGGCCTTGCCAGCTTACAATCTAGCGGGTAGTGGGGTGGAGACACTGGGGGAGGTCACTGCCTTTGTGAGCTTACAATCTAGAGGGTAGTGGGGTGGAGACACTGGGGGAGGTCCCTGCCTTTGTGAGCTTACAATCTAGCGGGTAGTGGGGTGGAGACATTAGGGAAGGAGCCTGGCCTTGCCAGCTTACAATCTAGAGGGTAGTGGGGTGGAGACATTAGAGGGAGGAGCCTGGCCCTATGAGCTTACAATCTGGAGGGTAGTGGGGTGGAGACATTAGAGGGAGGAGCCTGGCCTTATGATCTTACAATCTAGAGGGTAGTGGGGTGGAGACATTAGAGGGAGGAGCCTGGCCTTGCCAGGTTACAATCTAGAGGGTAGTGGGGTGGAGACATTAGGGAAGGAGCCTGGCCTTGCCAGCTTACAATCTAGAGGGTAGTGGGGTGGAGACATTAGGGAAGGAGCCTGGCCTTGCCAGTTTACAATCTAGAGGCTAGTGGGTGGAGACATTAGGGGAGGAGTTTGGCCTTTATGAGCTTACACTCTAGAGGCTAGTGGGGTGGAGACACTGGGGGAGGTCACTGCCTTTGTGAGCTTACAATCTAGAGGGTAGTGGGGTGGAGACACTAGAGGTAGGAGCCTGGCCTTATGAGCTTACAATCTATAGGGTAGTGGGGTGGAGACATTAGGGAAGGGGACACACGGGTTAGCGGATGAGGCAGAGAGCCTGCATTGCTACCTACAGGAAATGATAGGCTTGTGTGAACAGACTGGCAGGGGAAAGAGTCCCAAAGGAGAGGGACAGCCCATGAGAAGTCCTGGATGCGGGAGTGGGAGGAGGTGACTAATCTAGAGCCTAGGTTCTCAACGTGTGGTACGCGTACCCCAGGGGGTACTTCTGTTGGTTCCAGGGGGTACTCGGGCTTAATATACTTAACCAAGAATAACAAATTTAGAGTTTTAGAAAATTATAAATCTTATTTAAACAACACCAATTTAGTGTTTTAGCTAATTAAAAGCAATAGTAAATGCTTGGGAATTGTTTAGAACCAATTATCATGTACTACGATTAAATATATATTTGTCAAGGGGTACTAGTGATAACGTTTACTATGCTAGGGGGTACTTGGTGAGTATGGGGTTTAAAAGGGGTACATACCAATAAAATGTTGAGAAACACTGATCTAGAGGACAAGAGGGGTCTCCTGGGCAGAGCTAAGGTTACAGGCAGGAAGTACCTGGAGATTACCAAGTGACACTGTAGTGAAAATAAACTTATGATATAATGAATTGTATGTGCAGCATTGATAATTAATGGAACATTAGTAGCAAAGAAAATAGTCTCATCTTTTAATTTTCAGATATATAACTTTTTTTTTTAATAACATTGCATCATTCTGTCATATTTGCGATAACAGGCCACACTCTGTATTTTTAACTATAAAACCAGCAGAGATAATGAACCTTTCAACTTCCCTGCGGTAAAAATCTTATCTACATCTGTCTCTGTTCACTTTAGATTCCCTTTAAAGAGACACTGAAGCGAGAATAAATCTCGCTTCAGTGCTTATATTCAGCAGGGGCATGTGTGCCCCTGCTAAAACGCCGCTATCTCGCGGCTAAACGGGGGTCCCTTACCTCCCACATCCCCTTGTGGTGTCCTGGGGATCTCTTCCTGGTGAGGCAGGGCTAATGGCCGCAGCCCTGCCTCACACGCGTCTGTCAGCGCGTATCTCCGCCTCTCCCGCCCCTCTCAGTCTTCCTTCGCTGAGAAGGGCGAGGGAGAGGCGGCGATGCGCCGCTGATAGATGGCGCTGAGAGGCAGGGCTGCGGCCATTAGCCCTGCCTCCAGCAGCAGCAAAATCTACGACCAAGTTGGTCGTTGATTTTGCAGGGGGGATTTGGGAGGTGAGGGACCCCCGTTTAGCCGCGGGATAGTGGCGTTTTAGCAGGGGCACACATGCCCCTGCTGAATATAAGCTCTGAAGCGAGATTTATTCTCGCTTCAGTGTCTCTTTAAAGGACACCCGAAGCGAAAATAAACTAAGAAATAAACTATTGTAGCCATCTTCCTTTTCCTAAAAATGACTTTTTAAGATATGCCACAGTTTTATTTTATGTTTAAATCTACTTTTTAAGTTTTAACTGTTTTATTGTTTTTGCTCAATGACACATTCATTGAAGCATGCCAGAGCTAAAATCTATGAACTATTGAACCTTTTTATGTCTTTCCTGCTCTCAGAAGCCATTTTCTGCTAGTAAAGTGTTTTATAGTTGGAATTTCTTTTCAGTGAGGGTCACACTGTAGTCACTTCCTGTCTGAGTCAGGACTGAGTCAGCCACTTGCATACCTGATGTTTAACCCTTTCAGGCAGAGAAAAAAAAAAAAGGAACACAGCATAGTTATTTGTGTGCTAGGCACTGTACATACACATGTCTATCATCATGTCACATGTCACTTCTGGTATCCTTTAATCTTCCTGGCGGTAAGCACTTTGCTAGTTGCGTCAGCACACCAATCGCTGCCGCCCCGCGCCGATTCGCCGCTATTCGCGCTGCCACGGAGCCCCCCCCCCCCCTAGACCCCTGCGCTGCCTGGCCTATCAGCGCCAGGCAGTGCTAAGGGGTGGATCGGGACTCCCTTAGACGTCCATGACGTCGTGAACTCATCCCGCCCCTTCGCAATGGCGACGGGGGAAGCCCTTCAGGAAATCCCGTTCTTTGAACGGGATTTCCTGATCGCCTATCGCCGGAGGCATTCAGAGGGGCTGGGGGGATGCCGCTGAGCAGCGGCTATCATGTAGCGAGCCCTGGGCTCGATACATGATTAAAAAAAAATCAAAAAACCGGCAGCGCTGTCCCCTGGCGGTTTTTAATAGACCGCCAGGGAGGTTAATGAGGCAATGTATGGAGGTGACAGCTTGTGTAGGTGAGGACCTCAGTGGGAAGTACTATGTGTAGTGACTAGAGGGCAGAACAATGTCGGTCATTCCCTGCACAGGGCACCTGGTCCTTCTAATACCCCACTGATGGACACAACGTCTACCTACACCAGTAATTGTCCATCATTGCTTTCCATGAGGGCAGACCGAACCTAGCTCCTTCATAATTATTACCAGTCATTTTCAGTATATCCTGAACTGCAATGTATAATCTACATGACATTTAGAGTGCATGCGCTGCAATGCCTTCCAACCAACGCACTGCATGCACAGCGTTGCCACATAACATGCGGAATTACGCTGTTACAAGACAGTTAGGCCACGCCTATTTTTTGCCACAGCGCCACTCACTGCTTTTCCACAAATTATTAACCCAACACACTTGGCATTCGACCCCCTCAAACTTCCCCCTAACTTCTCTAAAAATAGTTTAATGGGGTGTTGGCTGTAAGTAATCGGGTGTCAAATCCCCTCAGTAGGCCACTGCTCATCCTTTGTGGGAAGTGTCCATATGAAGGAGATGAGATTGTATCAGAGGCGGCGGCCATGTTTTCATGAGGAACAGAAAGGTTATCTCATGCAGAAGATTACAGAGCACCCAGTTTTTTGATGGTGAGCAGAACCTCTGGGGTTTGTGAAGGATCATGTAGTGATAAGACACACGGTCAGCACTGGACCAGGGCGAGAACGTTTCCAGAACGTTCTGCAGACCAGGGACGGGTGACCATTACTGGTGACTTGTGCTCATTTCAGGCCTGCTGTCTCTATAGTGCTTCACTTTATAGCCTGCTTACCCTGTGTGAGTCTGGCAGGAGAGGGAGGATGTAGCACAGGATGTCACACAGTCTCTACATCTTCTGTCATCCTGGCCATATGGTGGAGCTGGAACCCTTCACTGAGACAGGAGGAAACACCACCAGCTCATCTGATCAAAGGGGATTCCTCCTGGGCTGCTCAACTCTCCCGCCTCTACCGGCTTTTATGACATCTTCACAAATCTGACTAAACAGACTGAGGGTGCCTCCCATTTGTGGGGGAATCTCAAGGTCAATATCACTGAGAGAGAGAATAACTGCCAAACTTCCCAAGCTATGAGGAGAGGAGTGTCTCATCTAAATCACCAGTGAAGGTCTGACTGAAGGTCTTCACCCCAGTGGAAGTGACGTTTTAGGCCCAATCACCTACCCAGATCAATCAAGATGGGAATCCAGCCCAACAGAAATATTCCACCTGGAATTCTGCAAACACCTCCTACATGTCCATCGGAGCACCTCAAACAATGCCTGCCGAGCTGGGGAGATTCCCTACTGATGGAGATAAAGAAGAGAGGGCTGTCCTACTGGGCCCACCTACAGAGCAGCAGCCCTGACACACCCCACCTCACCCCACAAAGCCATGTTCCACAATGAAGACCAGGGCTGGGCCGAGGCAGAGGCGAGAGAGGCTCCAGCCTCAGGGCGCAGTGTAGGAGGGGGTGCAGGGCGGGGCAGAGGCGAGAGAGGCTCCAGCCTCAGGGCGCAGTGTAGGAGGGGATGCAGGGCGGGGCAGAGACGATAGAGGTTCCAGCCTCAGGGCGCAGTGTAGGAGGGGGTGCAGGGCGGGGCAGAGGCGAGAGAGGCTCCAGCCTCAGGGCGCAGTGTAGGAGAGGGTGCAGGGCGAGGCAGAGGCGAGAGAGGCTCCGGCCTCAGGGCGCAGTGTAGGAGGGGATGCAGAGCGGGGCAGAGACGATAGAGGTTCCAGCCTCAGGGCGCAGTGTAGGAGGGGGTGCAGGGCGGGGCAGAGGCGAGAGAGGCTCCAGCCTCAGGGCGCAGTGTAGGAGGGGATGCAGGGCGGGGCAGAGACGATAGAGGTTCCAGCCTCAGGGCGCAGTGTAGGAAGGGGTGCAGGGCGGGGCAGAGGCGAGAGAGGCTCCAGCCTCTGGGCGCAGTGTAGGAGGGGGCGCACAACTCACTCAGCTATCATTCCCCTATTGGGTTTGAAGCAGAGAGAAATAGGAAAAGGGGGATACATGGCAGTGACTGCAAGCCAGATAACTAGAGATTAAGGTGTTGGGGGGATAGGGGCCCTGGGGCACCTAGTCTAATAGCAATCAGTGTGTGATGGCTGGGGTGGGGGGGAGGGGCCTCTTCGTGTAATAGCAATCAGTGTGTGACGGCTGGGGTGGGAGGGAGGGGCCTCTTAGTGTAATAGCAATCAGTGTGTGATGGCTGGGGTGGGAGGGAGGGGCCTCTTAGTGTAATAGCAATCAGTGTGTGATGGCTGGGGTGGGAGGGTTGGAGGAGGGGCCTCTTAGTGTAATAGCAATCAGTGTGTGACGGCTGGGGTGGGAGGGAGGGGCCTCTTAGTCTAATAGCAATCAGTGTGTGACGGCTGGGGTGGGAGGGATGGAGGGGCCTCTTAGTGTAATAGCAATCAGTGTGTGACGGCTGGGTGGGAGGGATGGAGGGGCCTCTTAGTGTAATAGCAATCAGTGTGTGACGGCTGGGGTGGGAGGGATGGAGGGAGGGGCCTCTTAGTGTAATAGCAATCAGTGTGTGACGGCTGGGGTGGGAGGGATGGGGAGGGGCCTCTTAGTGTAATAGCAATCAGTGTGTGACGGCTGGGTGGGAGGGATGGAGGGGCCTCTTAGTGTAATAGCAATCAGTGTGTGACGGCTGGGGTGGGAGGGATGGAGGGAGGGGCCTCTTAGTGTAATAGCAATCAGTGTGTGACGGCTGGGGTGGGAGGGATGGGGAGGGGCCTCTTAGTCTAATAGCAATCAGTGTGTGACGGCTGGGGTGGGAGGGATGGAGGGGCCTCTTAGTGTAATAGGAATCAGTGTGTGACAGCTGAGGTGGGAGGGATGGAGGGGCCTCTTAGTGTAATAGCAATCAGTGTGTGACGGCTGGGTGGGAGGGATGGGGAGGGGCCTCTTAGTGTAATAGCAATCAGGGTGTGATGGCTGGGGTGGAAGGGATGGAGGGAGGGGCCTCTTAGTCTAATAGCAATCAGTGTGTAACGGCTGGGGTGGGAGGGATGGGGAAGGGCCTCTTAGTGTAATAGCAATCAGTGTGTGACGGCTGGGGTGGAAGGGATGGAGGGGCCTCTTAGTGTAATAGGAATCAGTGTGTGACAGCTGAGGTGGGAGGGATGGAGGGGCGCACTTTGGTGTCTCAGCCTTGGGTGCTGGAGGACCTTGTTCCGGCTCTGATGAAAACTTAGAAAAGCCATGTTGTTTTACAACCTCGAAATGGAGTCTGGGAGAGAGAGACAGACTGAGACTATGCCAAAACTGTGAGCAGAAGTCCCTAAGCCTAACCCTTCCTACTGCACTGCCCCAAATATAGAGAATGCCAAATCTGAACTCTGGAAGACAGAGGGAGAGCAACAGAGGAGCTCACCTGTCCCGGCAGCCAGCGTGCTTCTCCCATCTTCTTCCCTCTGCCTACCTCTAGTGACCCAGGAAGGGAAGCGTAATAACATGTGCCAGCCACAAGAGGCAGCAGAGGGATGAAGACTGGAGCACAAAGGAACGGAACAGCACACCTGTCACCGGGGCAGGGGAGATACAATGCTGCTGTCATGCCGGGGCCCAGGGAGCACATAAGATTTAAGGGGGAGGTTGGGATCCAGCAGTTTGGGAGTCCCAGCAGCGCTCGCAGGCCCTGGGGCAATTGGCCACTTTTCCTTAAAGAGAGTCTGAAGCGAGAATAAATCTCGCTTCAGCGCTTATATTCAGCAGGGGCATGTGTGCCCCTGCTAAACCGCCGCTATCCCGCGGCTGAACGGGGGTCCCTTTACCTCCCAAATCCCCTCCGTTCTTTGTGGGGATCTCTTCCTGGTGAGGCAGGGCTAATGGCTGCAGCCCTGCCCCACGCGCGTCTGTCAGCGCGTATCTCCGCCTCTCCCCCGCCCCTCTCAGTCTTCCTTTGCTGAGAGGGGCGGGGGAGAGGCGGAGATCCGTCGCTGATAGCCCTGCCTCCAGCAGCAGCAAAATCTACGACCAAGTTGGTCGTAGATTTTGCAAGGGGGATTTGGGGGGTAAGGGACCCCCGTTTAGCCGCGGGATAGCGGCGGTTTAGCAGGGGCACACATGCCCCTGCTGAATATAAGCTCTGAAGCGTGTTTTATTCTCGCTTCAGTGTCTCTTTAAAGAGGTTCTGTGGAGTGCTGCAATAAACAAAACTGACCCTTCCATGGGGCTTCTATCAGGCCCCTGTAGGTGGAATGTCCCGCGCCGTCCTCCTACAATCCTCCGTTCCCCGCCGCCAGCACCAGTCAATTATTCGTCTAACAAGACTCGTGCTCCCGCTCGCGTCTCTGATAGCTTACTGTGCAGGCGCACTATGAGGTTTTCTTGTACTGCGCAGTAAGCTCCCAAAGACGCAAGCAGGAGCGCATGCGGCCACGTGACACACGTAATTAGACCGGGACCGGCGGTGGGGAAGGAGCGATCGGAGGACGACGGCGCGGGACATGACAGCTACAGGGGGCTGATAGAAGCCCCAGGTAAGGGTCTGTTTATGTTTATTACAGGACTCCACAAAACCCCTTTAAAGTCGCAAATACTGGAAGCGAGACGCGGCGGGGGATCATTTTTATTCTGGCATGGGCACAGGACATCTGCGGGGGTGGGGGGCGAGGCCGGTAGAAGCCCCCGGTAAGTTAAACTCACTTTTTTTTTTCCCCATTACAGTATTCCTTTAACAGAAGCATCTGTCCTAGGCTGCAGAATAGGTGCTCAGCTGAGAGAGGTAAGGTGCTGTGGGGGGGGGGGGGGGGGTGGGTGGGGGAGAGGGGTAGGTCATCTTAAAGAGGTTTTTTGGAAGCTTTCTTGATTTAAGGAAGAGGCAAGTCTGGGGAAAGGGGGTGGGAGGGAGTTCTGCATAGGGTGGGGGCTGCATGGGAGTGAGAAATGTGTCGGTAGGCCAGGCAGAGATCATTAGAGGACCGGAGGGGGGCGGGCAGGTATAGATCTGTGGAGGAGCTCAAAGATGGAGGTCGGGCAGGTCTTGTGCACAGATTTGTAGGTGGAGATCGTTGGAGGACCGGAGAGGGGGGGGGGGGGGGGCAGGTATAGATCTGTAGAGGAAGCTCAGAGATGGAGGCGGAGCAGGTCTTGTGCACAGATTTGTAGGCGGAGATCACTGGAGGACCAGAGGAGGAGGGCAGGTATATATCTGTGGATGAGCTCAGAGATGTAGGTTGGGCAGGTCTTGTGCACAAATTTGTGGGCGGAGATCATTGAAGGACCGAAGGGGGCGGGCAGGTATAGATCTGTGGATGAGCTCAGACATGTAGGTTGGGCAGGTCTTGTGCACAGATTTGTAGGCGGAGATCGTTGGAGGACCGGAGGGGAGGGGCGGGTATAGATCTGTGGAGGAGCTCAGAGATGGAGGTTGGGCAGGTCTTGTGCACAGATTTGTGGGCGGAGATCATTGAAGAACCGTAGGGGGCGGGCAGGTATAGATCTGTGGAGGAGGTCAGAGATGTAGGTCGGGCAGGTCTTGTGCACAGATTTGTAGGCGGAGATCGTTGGAGGACTGGAGGGGGCAGGCAGGTATAGATCTGTGGATGATCTCAGATGTAGGTTGGGCAGGTCTTGTGCACAGATTTGTAGGCGGAGATCGCTGGAGGACCGGAGGGGGTGGGCAGGTATATATCTGTGGAGGAGCTCACTAATGTAGGTTTGGCAGGTCTTGTGCACAGATTTGTTGGCGGAGATCGTTGGAGGACCGGAGGGGGCGGGCAGGTATAGATCTGTGGATGATCTCAGATGTAGGTTGGGCAGGTCTTGGGCACAGATTTGTGGGTGGAGATTGTTGGAGGACCGGAGGGGGGGGGGGCAGGTATAGATCTGTGGAGGAGCTCAGAGATGTAGGTTGGGCAGGTCTTGTGCACAGATTTGTAGGCGGAGATCGCTGGAGGACCGGAGGGGGTGGGCAGGTATATATCTGTGGAGGAGCTCACTAATGTAGGTTTGGCAGGTCTTGTGCACAGATTTGTTGGCGGAGATCGTTGGAGGACCGGAGGGGGCGGGCAGGTATAGATCTGTGGATGATCTCAGATGTAGGTTGGGCAGGTCTTGGGCACAGATTTGTGGGTGGAGATTGTTGGAGGACCGGAGGGGGGGGGGCAGGTATAGATCTGTGGAGGAGCTCAGAGATGTAGGTTGGGCAGGTCTTGTGCACAGGTTTGTAGGCAGAGATCGTTGGAGGACCGGAGGGGGGGGGGGGGGGGGCAGGTATATACCTGTGGATGAGCTCAGACATGTAGGTTGGGCAGGTCTTGTGCACAGATTTGTAGGCAGAGATCGTTGGAGGACCGGAGGGGGGGGGGGGGGCAGGTATATACCTGTGGATGAGCTCAGACATGTAGGTTGGGCAGGTCTTGTGCACAGATTTGTAGGCGGAGATCGTTGGAGGACCGGAGGGGGCCGGCAGGTATATATCTGTGGATGAGCTCAGACATGTAGGTTGGGCAGGTCTTGTGCACAGATTTGTAGGCGGAGATCACTGGAGGACCGGAGGGGGCGGGTAGGTATATTTCTGTGGATGAGCTCAGAAATGTAGGTTGGGCAGGTCTTGGGCACAGATTTGTAGGCCAGGCACAGAATCTTGAAGCTGATCCTGAAGCTGATAGGGAGCCAGTGTTGGGCTTTGCAGAGGGGAGAAGTGGGAGCAGAGCGGTGGGAAAGATGGATGAGTCTAGCTGCTGCATTCATGACTGATTGAACGAGTGCAATGCGGTTGAAGGGGAGGCCAGACAGTAGGGCATTGCAATACTCAATGCGGGAGATAATGAGGTCCATAAGGCCAGTGGTAACTAAAAATAGTAATATAAATTGAGGACTCACCTCACCCACTGAAGACCCGTCCGAGGAGTTGAGAACTAGGAAGAGGTTCATAAGGCCAAATATCACCGCAGTGCCAACCATTGCCGGACCGAGCCCAGCAGACCCCAACAGACCCCAAGCCTCTGAGGACTGACTCTCACACACCTCATCCACAAAACCCAGAAGAAGCAGGAGTGGCCTGGAGGATGACAAGTCTTGCTTTATTGTCCCCCCCCTGGCCTTCACAATTACCCAGGAAAGAGACCCCCTGCAGGGCGGAGATCACAGGCTACCTGCAGATTCTACAGGGATGATGTCAGAACCATCAGAGTGACGCCAACCTGCGATCCCAGCCTGGCAGAGAGAGATAAAGACACTTTCCTATCTCCAGGCGATCTGCACATTCTTCCTCCACACACTCTGACATTTATCTACTTCTCATCACAAGAAGACTTCAAAGTCAACCCTGCAACACAAATTTATAGCCCCCTCCCTTCCCCCTGTCAGAGGGCTGATCCACTTCAACCCCCCAACCAGGATACTTACAGGAGATTTATGGCAATCATCAGAGCCCACAGGCAGCTGTGACTGAGTGTCAGCTCTGCGGTCCAAAGGCCCAATGCTGTACATTCCACGCATTTCAAAACACAAAACATTCATCCCGTAAAAACTATTATATCTACACATGATTGACGACTGATCTTTGTATCTTTCATCTTCTATTCTCAAACCCCCCCCCTCCTGCCCCTCTGTAAGATACACAGATCAGACAAAACAGAGACAACAACCCTCCGCCTAATATAAAGCCTCTCTCTCTTATCAAGGCCTGGATCCCACAAAACCTGTGAAGGTGTATCTGACTTTATAATACATATAATACACTATCAGCCCCTATATCATAGTGCAGCTCTCCCTGGTGGTCAGGCCTGAACTCCACAAGACCTGTGAGGGTGTCCTGTGGTATCTGACTATATATAATACACTATCAGCCTATAATATAGTGCAGCTGCCCCTGGTGGTCAGGCCTGGACTCCACAAGACCTGATAAGGTGTCCTGTGGTATCTGACTATATATCTATAATACATATAATACACTATCAGCCTATAATATAGTGCAGCTCCACCTGTTGGTCAGGCCTGGACTCCACAAGACCTGTGAAGGTGTCCTGTGGTATCTGACTATATATCTATAATACATATAATACACTATCAGCCTATAATATAGTGCAGCTCCCCCTGGTGGTCAGGCCTGGACTCCACATGACCTGTGAAGTTGTCCTGTGGTATCTGACTATATATCTACAATACATATAATACACTATCAGCCTATAATACAGTGCAGCGCCCCCTGGTGGTCAGCCCTGGACTACACAAGACCTGTGAAGGTGTCCTGTGGTATCTGACTATATATCTATAATACATATAATACACTATCAGCCTATAATATAGTGCAGCTCCCCCTGGTGGTCAGGCCTGGACTCCACATGACCTGTGAAGTTGTCCTGTGGTATCTGACTATATATCTATAATACATATAATACACTATCAGCCTATAATATAGTGCAGCTCCCCTGGTGGTCAGGCCTGGACCCCCACAAGACCTGTGAAGGTGTCCTGTGGTATCTGACTATATATCTATAATACATATAATACACTATCAGCCTATAATATAGTGCAGCTCCACCTGTTGGTCAGGCCTGGACTCAACAAGACCTGTGAAGGTGTCCTGTGGTATCTGACTATATATCTACCATACATACAATACACTATCAGCCTATAATATAGTGCAGCTCTCCCTGGTGGTCAGGCCTGGACTCCACAAGACCTGTGAAGGTGTCCTGTGGTATCTGACTATATATCTATAATACATATAATACACTATCAGCCTGTAATATAGTGCAGCTCCCCCTGGTGGTCAGACCTGGACTCCACTAGACCTGTGAAGGTGTCCTGTGGTATCTGACTATATATCTATAATACATATAATACACTATCAGACTATTATACAGTGCAGCTCCCCCAGGTGGTCAGGCCTGGACTCCACTAGACCTGTGAAGGTGTCCTGTGGTATCTGACTATATATATCTATAATACATATAATATACTATCAGCCTATAATATAGTGCAGCTTCCCCTGGTGGTCAGACCTGGACTCCACAAGACCTGTGAGGGTGTCCTGTGGTATCTGGCTATATATCTATAATACATATAATACACTATCAGCCTATAATATAGTGCAGCTCCCCCTGGTGGTCAGACCTGGACTCCACTAGACCTGTGAAGGTGTCCTGTGGTATCTGACTATATATCTATAATACATATAATACACTATCAGCCTATAATATAGTGCAGCTCCCCCTGGTGGTCAGGCCTGGACCCCACAAGACCTGTGAAGGTGTCCTGTGGTATCTGACTATATATCTATAATACATATAATACACTATCAGCCTATAACATAGTGCAGCGCCCCCTGGTGGTCAGGTCTGGACTCCACTAGACCTGTGAAGGTGTCCTGTGGTATCTGACTATATATCGATAATACATATAATACACTATCAGCCTATAATATAGTGCAGCTCCCTCTGGTGGCCAGGCCTGGACTCCACAAGACCTGTGAGGGTGTCCTGTGGTATCTGACTATACATCTATAATACATATAATACACTATCAGCCTATAATATAGTGCAGCTCCCCCTGGTGGTCAGACCTGGACTCCACAAGACCTGTGAAGGTGTCCTGTGGTATCTGACTATATATCTATAATACATATAATACACTATCAGCCTATAATAACAACAATAACAATAACAATAATATTTATATAGCGCTTTTCTCCCTGGGGACTCAAAGCGCTGTGACCCTGCATTATGCAGTCTCAAAGGCTCGGGAAAAGAGGTGAGTTTTTAGCCTTTTTTTAAAGCTGTCCAGAGAAGGAGCCTCTCGTACTGATTGTGGAAGTGAGTTCCATAGAGTAGGGGCTGCGTAGGAAAAGGCCCGAGCACCAAATGTTAAGTGTATCCTGGGAATAACCAGCTTCATCTTGTTGGCAGAGCGGAGGGTGCGTGGAGGGGCATAAAGTTCCAATAGATCCGCTATGTATTTGGGTCCCATGTGGTGTAGAGCCTTGAATGTCAGCAGGCAGATCTTAAAATTGATTCTCCATTTTACTGGCAACCAGTGAAGAGTTTGCAGTACTGGGGTGATGTGTGAGCTGCGGGGGGCATTGGCTAGGCGTCTGGCTGCAGCATTCTGTACTAGCTGTAAGGGGTGCAGAGCCTTATCTGTAGATCCGATGAACAGGGCGTTGCAGTAGTCTAGGCGGGAGGATACAAATGCGTGAACCAGGGCAGGTAGGTCTTCAGCTGGGATAAGGTGTTTGATTTTCGCTATATTTCTTAGATGGAAGAAGGAAGACTTGACGACAGCTGATACCTGCTGTCTGAGTTTTAGATTTCCATCCAGGATCACCCCAAGGTTTCGCACAGAGTCTTTATACTGTACAGTATCTCCCCCAATTGCTAGTTTGAGGTGGTGAGCGTTTTGAACTTTATCCATCATGTGTGGACCACCTACCACCAACACCTCTGTTTTGTCAGAGTTCAGCCTCAGCCAGCTGGTGTTCATCCAATTTTGTAAATCCACTAGACACGCATTTACGGATGCTGATGGGTCTTGGGTGCCAGGCTTGAAGGACAGATACAGTTGTGTGTCATCTGCATAACAATGGTATCCTAAACCATAGTTCTGGATTATTTTGCCCAGTGGGAGCATGTAGACTGCAAAGAGTAATGGTGATAGTACAGAACCCTGTGGAACTCCATAGGCAAGTGGCACTGGATTAGAGTAGTGTGTGCCCAGACATACTTGCTGTGTCCTGCCAGATAGGAAGGTCTGAAACCAGCTAAGAACAGTACCCCTTAGGCCACAGTAATTCTTCAGTCGCTGGATAAGAATTTCATGATCCACAGTATCAAATGCTGCTGACAAGTCAAGAAGAATCAGAATTGAGCAATCACCCTTGTCCCTTGCAGTAAGTAGATCATTCATTACTCGGACTAATGCTGTTTCAGTGCTGTGCCTTTTCCTGAATCCTGACTGAAAAGTATCAAAGATGTTGTTATCTGTAAGCCTGGCTTCTAGCTGGTTGGCGACTGCTTTCTCGATAACTTTTGACAGGAATGGTAAGTTCGCCACAGGTCTGTAGTTGGTTACAGAATCAGGATCTAGTGATGGTTTCTTCAGGAGGGGTTTTATGATTGCTTTCTTTAGTTCTTCTTGGAAAAGACTACTTTGCAAGGAGCACTGAGTGATTTTGTGAAGTGCTGGCCTGATCAGCTCTGGGCACTGCATTAAGGATCCAGTTGGGCCAGGATCCAGGTCGCAGGTAGTGGGGCGGAGACTTTGAATGAGAATAATATAGTGCAGCTCCCCCTGGTGGTCAGGCCTGTACTCCACAAGACCAGTGAGGGTGTCCTGTGGTATCTGACTATATATCTATAATACATATAATACACTGTCAGCCTATAATACAGTGCAGCTCCCCCTGGTGGTCAGGCCTGGACCCCACAAGACCTGTGAAGGTGTCCTGTGGTATCTGACTATATATCTATAATACATATAATACACTATCAGCCTATAATATAGTGCAGCTCCCCCTGGTGGTCAGGCCTGGACTCCACAAGACCTGTGAAGGTGTCCTGTGGTATCTGACTATATATCTATAATACATATAATACACTATCAGCCTATAATATAGCGCAGCTCCCCCTGGTGGTCAGGCCTGGACTCCACAAGACCTGTGAAGGTGTCCTGTGGTATCTCCTTATATATCTATAATATATATAATACACTATCAGCCTATAATATAGTGCAGCTCCCCCTGGTGGTCAGGCCTGGACCCCACAAGACCTGTGAAGGTGTCCTGTGGTATCTGACTATATATCTATAATACATATAATACACTATCGTCCTATAATATAGTGCAGCTCCCCCTGGTGGTCAGGCCTGGACTCCACAAGACCTGTGAAGGTGTGCTGTGGTATCTGACTATATATCTATAATACATATAATACACTATCAGCCTATAATATAGTGCAGCTCCCCCTGGTGGTCAGGCCTGGACCCCACAAGACCTGTGAATGTGCCCTGTGGTATCTGACTATATATCTATAATACATATAATACACTATCAGCCTATAATATAGTGCAGCTCCCTCTGGTGGTCAGACCTGGACTCCACAAGACCTGTGAAGGTGTCCTGTGGTATCTGACTATATATCTATAATACATATAATACACTATCAGCCTATAATATAGCGCAGCTCCCCCTGGTGGCCAGGCCTGGACTCCACAAGACCTGTGAAGGTGTCCTGTGGTATCTGACTATATATCTATAATACATATAATACACTATCAGCCTATAATATAGTGCAGCTCCACCTGTTGGTCAGGCCTGGACTACACAAGACCTGTGAAGGTGTCCTGTGGTATCTGACTATATATCTATAATACATATAATACACTATCAGCCTATAATATTGTGCAGCTCCCCCTGGTGGTCAGGCCTGGACTCCACAAGACCTGTGAAGGTGTCCTGTGGTATCTGACTATATATCTATAATACATATAATACACTATCAGCCTATAATATAGCGCAGCTCCCCCTGGTGGCCAGGCCTGGACCCCACAAGACCTGTGATGGTGTCCTGTGATATCTGACTATCTATAATACACATAATACACTATCAGCCTATAATATAGTGCAGCTCCCCCTGGTGGTCAGGCCTGGACTCCACAAGACCTGTGAGGGTGTCCTGTGGTATCTGACTATATATCTATAATACACTATCAGCCTATAATATAGAGCAGCTCCCCCTGGTGGTCAGGCCTGGACCCCACAAGACCTGTGAAGGTGTCCTGTGGTATCTGGCTATATATCTATAATACATATAATACACTATCAGCCTATAATATAGAGCAGCTCCCCCTGGTGGTCAGGCCTGGACTCC
Organism: Hyperolius riggenbachi; assembly: GCF_040937935.1. Classification (NCBI taxonomy): domain Eukaryota; kingdom Metazoa; phylum Chordata; class Amphibia; order Anura; family Hyperoliidae; genus Hyperolius; species Hyperolius riggenbachi. Next base: position 294,947,174 of record NC_090653.1, read on the forward strand.
ACAAGACCTGTGAGGGTGTCCTGTGATATCTGACTATATATCTATAATACATATAATACACTATCAGCCTATAGCAGTGGCTGGATAAGGGCTCTGCCTCTGATGCAGGCAGGGGCGGCGCCAGGGGGGTGCTTGGGGGTGCTCGAGCACCCCCTAGAATTGTCCAAGCACCCCCAAAGCACCCCCTGGAGTGAACTGACTTCAGGCGTCTAAAAGACGCCAAGTCAGTTCACACAGCGGCAGCACGGAGCAGCAGGCAGGGCTACGGTAAGATGGCCGCCCGGAGCCCTGTTCTGCAGACTTCGAGTCTGCAGTGTATGGCTTCGGGCGGCCATTTTCCCGTAGCCCTGCTCTCTGCATGCAGGCAGGAAGTCTCGTCGTGACGTCGGGAAGGAAGAGGATCGTGGGCGCGCGGGCGCTGCGCGCCACAATGAGGTCGGGACTCGGGACAGGAGGTCGGGAAAGAAGGTCTTCTGGCTGTAGGTGAGTAAATGGGTTTTTCTTTTCTTTTTCAGGTGATGCTGATTGTGCATATTGGGGTCATTTCTGCTACGGATTGTGCATATTGGGGTCATTTCTGCTACGGATTGTGCATATTGGGGTCATATCTGCTACCGATTGTGCATATTGGGGTCATATCTGCTACGGATTGTGCATATTGGGGTCATATCTGCTACGGATTGTGCATATTGGGGTCATATCTGCTACGGATTGTGCATATTGGGGTCATATCTGCTACGGATTGTGCATATTGGGGTCATATCTGCTACGGATTGTGCATATTGGGGTCATATCTGCTACGGATTGTGCATATTGGGGTCATATCTGCTACGGATTGTGCATATTGGGGTCATATCTGCTACGGATTGTGCATATTGGGGTCATTTCTGCTACCGATTGTGCATATTGGGGTCATTTCTGCTACCGATTGTGCATATTGGGGTCATTTCTGCTACCGATTGTGCATATTGGGGTCATTTCTGCTACCGATTGTGCATATTGGGGTCATTTCTGCTACCGATTGTGCATATTGGGGTCATATCTGCTACGGATTGTGCATATTGGAGTCATATCTGCTACCGATTGTGCATATTGGGGTCATATCTGCTACCGATTGTGCATATTGGGGTCATATCTGCTACCGATTGTGCATATTGGGGTCATATCTGCTACCGATTGTGCATATTGGGGTCATATCTGCTACCGATTGTGCATATTGGGGTCATATCTGCTACCGATTGTGCATATTGGGGTCATATCTGCTACCGATTGTGCATATTGGGGTCATATCTGCTACCGATTGTGCATATTGGGGTCATATCTGCTACCGATTGTGCATATTGGGGTCATATCTGCTACCGATTGTGCATATTGGGGTCATATCTGCTACCGATTGTGCATATTGGGACCATATCTGCTACCGATTGTGCATATTGGGACCATATCTGCTACCGATTGTGCATATTGGGACCATATCTGCTACCGATTGTGCATATTGGGACCATATCTGCCACCGATTGTGCATATTGGGACCATATCTGCCACCGATTGTGCATATTGGGACCATATCTGCCACCGATTGTGCATATTGGGACCATATCTGCCACCGATTGTGCATATTGGGACCATATCTGCCACGGATTGTGCATATTGGGACCATATCTGCTACCGATTGTGCATATTGGGACCATATCTGCTACCGATTGTGCATATTGGGACCATATCTGCTACCGATTGTGCATATTGGGACCATATCTGCTACCGATTGTGCATATTGGGACCATATCTGCTACCGATTGTGCATATTGGGACCATATCTGCTACCGATTGTGCATATTGGGACCATATCTGCTACCGATTGTGCATATTGGGACCATATCTGCTACCGATTGTGCATATTGGGACCATATCTGCTACCGATTGTGCATATTGGGACCATATCTGCTACCGATTGTGCATATTGGGACCATATCTGCTACCGATTGTGCATATTGGGACCATATCTGCTACCGATTGTGCATATTGGGACCATATCTGCTACCGATTGTGCATATTGGGGTCATATCTGCTACCGATTGTGCATATTGGAGCCATATCTGCTACCGATTGTGCATATTGGGGTCATATCTGCTACCGATTGTGCATATTGGAGCCATATCTGATAACGATTGTGCATATTGGGGTCATTGGACGTGTTTTTTGTTAAAATCTGCTCACATTACGTGTATTTTCTTGAGAAAACCTGCACAATTATGTGAATTTTCTGGGAAAAGGGTCACCAAAACTTGGGCCCTCTGTCTTTGCGTTGCACTTTTAAAGGGAACCCGAGGTGAGAATAATATTGAGGCTGCCATATTTATCTCCCTTTAAGCAATACCAGTTGCCTGGCTGCCGTGTTGGTCCTCTGCCTCTAATTCTTTCAACCATAGACCCTGAACAAGCATGCAGCAGGTCAGGGGTTTCTGACAATATTGTCAGAACTGACAAGATTAGCTGCATGGCTTGTTTCTGGTGTAATTCAGTTCACTACTACAGCCAAATAGATCAGCAGGGCTGCCAGGCAACTAGTATTGTTTAAAAGGAAATAAATATGGCAGCCACCATATCACTCTCACCCTGGGTTCACTTTAAATTACAGTTAGCCCCGCCCTCATCCGGTCATGACCACGCCCATTTTTTCGCCGCGGCACGCTTAGCGCGCCGCAGGTTGTAGCCACACCCATTTTTTGCCACGGCGCGCTTCGCGCGCTGCAGGTCGTCAGCTCCCCCGGAAATTGGTCCAGCACCTGCATAGCACCCCCTAAAAAAATTTCCTGGAGCCACCTGGGATCTCATCTCGGCTCCTCCTGTTCAGTAAGCCGGTAGGTAGGGGGCCTTGGGCAAGACTCCTCAACACTACTTCTGCCTATTGAGTGCGCCCGTACTGGCTGCAGCTCTGGCGCTTTAAGACCGCGATAAGAAAAGCGCAATATTCGTGTTCTATGTCTGTCTGTGTCTATAATATAATGTAGCTCCCCCTAGTGGCCAGGCCTAGACTCCACAAGACCTGTGAAGATGCCGTGTAATGGTGAAGGGCTCCGCCTCTGACACAGGAGACCTGGGTTCAATTCTTGGCTCTTCCTATTTCAATAAGCCAGCACCTATTCAGTGAGGAGACCTTGGGCAAGACTGCCTCACAAGCGTTTTGAGTCCAACAGGAGAAAAGCGATATACAAAAATAGTCATTATTATTAGTATTTATATAGCACCGACATCGTAGGATTAGAGTGTGAGCTCCTCTGAGGGACAGTTAGTGACATGACTATGTACTCTGTAATGTGCTGCAGGAGATGTCAGTGCTATATAAATACATAATAATAATATGGTAGGACATTACACTATGACTATGGTAGGATTAGAGTGTGAGCTCCTCTGAGGACAGTCAGTGACATGACTATGTACTCTGTAATGTGCTGCAGGAGATGTCAGTGCTATATAAATACATAATAATAATATGGTAGGACATTACACTATGACTATGGTAGGATTAGAGTGTGAGCTCCTCTGAGGACAGTCAGTGACATGACTATGTACTCTGTAATGTGCTGCAGAAGATGTCAGTGCTATATAAATACATAATAATAATAATATGATAGGCTATTACACTATGGCTATGGTAGGATTAGATTGTGAGCTCCTCTGAGGACAGTCAGTGACATGACTATGTACTCTGTAATGTGCTGCAGGAGAGGTCAGTGCTATATAAATACATAATAATAATATGGTAGGACATTAGACTGTGACTATGGTAGGATTAGAGTGTGAGCTCCTCTGAGGACAGTCAGTGACATGACTATGTTCTCTGTAATGTGCTGCAGAAGATGTCAGTGCTATATACATACATAATAATAATATGGTAGGACATTACACTATGACTATGGTAGGATTAGAGTGTGAGCTCCTCTGAGGACAGTCAGTGACATGACTATGTACTCTATAATGTGCTGCAGAAGATGTCAGTGCTATATAAATACATAATAATAATAATATGATAGGCTATTACACTATGGCTATGGTAGGATTAGAGTGTGAGCTCCTCTGAGGACAGTCAGTGACATGACTATGTACTCTGTAATGTGCTACAGGAGATGTCAGTGCTATATACATACATAAAAATAATATTGTAGGACATTACACTATGACTATGGTAGGATTAGAGTGTGAGCTCCTCTGAGGGCAGTCAGTGACATGACTATGTACTCTGTAATGTGCTGCAGAAGATTTCAGTGCTATATAAATACATAATAATAATATGGTAGGACATTAGACTATGACTATGGTAGGGTTAGAGCGTGAGCTCCTCTGGGGACAGTCAGTGACATGACTATGTACTCTGTAATGTGCTGCAGAAGATGTCAGTGCTATATAAATACATAATAATAATAATAATATGGTAGGACATCAGACTATGACTATGGTAGGATTAGAGTCTGAGCTCCTCTGAGGACAGTCAGTGACATGACTATGTACTCTGTAATGTGCTGCAGGAGATGTCAGTGCTATATAAATACATAAAAATAATATGGTAGGACATTAGACTATGGTAGGATTAGAGTGTGAGCTCCTCTGAGAACAGTCAGTGACATGACTATGTACTCTGTAATGTGCTGCAGAAGATGTCAGTGCTATAGGTAAATACATAATAATAATATGGTAGGACATTAGACTATAACTATGGTAGGATTAGAGTGTGAGCTCCTCTGAGGACAGTCAGTGACATGACTATGTACTCTGTAATGTGATGCAGGAGATGTCAGTGCTATATAAATACATAATAATAATATGGTAGGACATTAGACTATAACTATGGTAGGATTAGAGTGTGAGCTCCTCTGAGGACAGTCAGTGACATGACTATGTACTCTGTAATGTGCTGCAGGAGATGTCAGTGCTATATAAATACATAATAATAATATGGAAGGACATTAGACTATGACTATGGTAGGGTTAGAGCGTGAGCTCCTCTGGGGACAGTCAGTGACATGACTATGTACTCTGTAATGTGCTGCAGAAGATGTCAGTGCTATATAAATACATAATAATAATAATAATATGGTAGGACATCAGACTATGACTATGGTAGGATTAGAGTGTGAGCTCCTCTGAGGACAGTCAGTGACATGGCTATGTACTCTGTAATGTGCTGCAGGAGATGTCAGTGCTATATAAATACATAATAATAATATGGTAGGACATTAGACTATGGTAGGATTGGAGTGTGAGCTCCTCTGAGGACAGTCAGTGACATGACTATGTACTCTGTAATGTGCTGCAGAAGATGTCAGTGCTATATAAATACATATTATTGCTAGTATTTCTATGGATATATTTATACAGTGTGACCTGGAATTCACCTCCCTGTCCCTGTGCTCTGTCCTGCAGGCAGTGGGGACACAACATTCCATGTGCTGGTTTTATGGCGGTTATAAGTCAGGTCGGGTGACAGGTTTATGGTGCTGTTGACTCTTTGTTACACCTTGTGGCAAGATACTTTCACTTTTAGTAAATCAATCAGAGAGACTTCCCCAGTGCCACCTCCAGATCCATGTAATGTGAGAAACATGTGGCCAGGGAGGGGGGGGACTCAGCTAATAAACACCATATAGCTGCTGGACCACCTAACTGACACCCAACACCTCCCCCAAAAACTCAAAAACATCTGAGGGAAAACTCTCTCTGTTTATGGGAATGTCCTCCTAGGTGGACATGGGAAGGAATGAGGGAAATGGTCTGTGAGGTGTGTGTAGGAAATTGAGCATTCTATGGAAAACAGCAGTGTACGGCTCTGTTACAACCAGGCATAAATCATGAGAGATGACAGTAAAGCTCAAATCACACTGTCTTGTTCCCATGGCAACACTACTCTGCTTAGATTGCCTAGAAACTCCCATCTCCCTCCATGGATTATTATCTGCACAGAGCAGGAGCGTTTGTTGGTCTGGCGCATCTGGACTCATTTTATGTTGAGGGATGTTACGCTAAGATTGTCGCACTATTTGCTCATTCATTGTTTCTAAGCTGAATATTCACCTTGCAAAGGGCGATGGATAACAGCGGCGTCCCGCGGCGCAGAACGCTCCCCAATCCAACTACCGGTCGGCGGGTGTGCGCATCAGGACACGATGTTACACGGCGGGCGCAAATGGGAAGTCAAGCGATCGTCGCAGGGATCCTAAAGATCCAATCCACCATGACGGTCTTATCACCACGGTAAACGTCGTTCGCATCATTGTGCACCTAAACCTACATCAGCAGATCGCGGATAGGACCGCTCGTTAGTAAGAAAAAAATTAAAATTGCGCGTTGTCGGGAAAATTGAAAAATTGTGAGGTGGGTTTGGGCCTTTAAGAGTGGTGTACCCCTTCCCATCTTTATTTGTCATAGACTCCGCCTCTCTGGGATGCTCTTTTTATACCGAATTATAATAATGACCTTGTGCCAATTTATCTTATTAGTTCCACCAGGTACTTTCATAAATACGTAACAATTTTCCACCATTAGTCATTTTTTGGACTTAGGCTACTTGCACACCAAGACGTTGCGTTAGGTGCTACGTTAAGGTCGCATAACGTGCACCTAATGCAACGTATGGAGGTGCGGGAGAGGACGGTAGAGTGAGCCACGTTAGGCGGCTCTATCCGTATAAGGTCTCCCAGGGTGGCGCTGATTGGCCAGCGGGACCACGTGATGCAGAGCGAGACACTCCGCATCACGTGGTCCCGCCGGCCAATCAGCGGCTGCCAGTGCAGTGAATATTAAGTTGCCATGTGCGCAGCTACTGTAGCTGGCTTTCCCCGCCTCCTCTCCGCCCCCCACTGCGCATGTGCAAACAGTCTAACGCGGCTATAGCCGCTCCAATGCCGTAGCATGCTGCACTTTCCGGAGAACGTGCAGCGTTACATGTAACGCAACGTGGGCAGTGTGAACAGCCCACTTGTGTTACATTGCTGTGCGTTGGGGGAGCGTTACAGGCTGCACTGACATGCGCCTGTAACGTCTTGGTGTGTAAGCAGCCTTAAAGTGGAGCTGAACTCTTGCACAGGACAGAAGGAAAACATAGACAAATGCACCCTGTATGTATTTAGAGAGTGTAGCCTGTCTAATTCCCCCTTATCTGTGACTAATCACAAGTTGTAATTTGATCTCTCCCCTGTGTCACATGACTGCCATGGCAGATAAGCAGATAAGGCCATGTGAAAGCACAGGATGGTAACAATAGGTCTGCTTCCATGAAAGCAGGAAGTAGACACACTGCAGATTTATTGCAGGATTTGTATCAGCTGTAACAAAGAAATGTTTTTTTGTTTATAGGTTATTTTGCTGTTGTGTGTCTTTTAGAGACAGAGAGGAGGTCGGAGTTCAGGGCCACTTTAACCCATCATCGTATACAAATTTTCTTGAGGAGCCTTTTATACTTGTGCCCTCTGTTGCCCTGCGTTACGCTTCTCCGCCACATCCTCACCAAACAAGCCACGGAAGTCTATGGAGACTGAACACTTATGCCGATGCATCACAGAGCGCCAGAACCATCCAAACCAAAATCTGCAGCGGCTTCCCTCATAATCCGTAACTACTTCCTGCCTAGCAGTATGTCACTAGCCAGGGGCGGAGCTATGCATGTGACTGTGTCAGTGCATGCGGCGTGCATGTGCGGACTGACGGGAATCCCAGTGACATACTTCCTGCCCAGCAGTATGTTACTAGCCAGGGGCGGAGCTATGCATGTGACTGTGTCAGTGCATGCGGCGTGCATGTGCGGACTGACGGGAATCCTAGTGACATACTTCCTGCCCAGCAGTATGTCACTAGCCGGGGGGGGCGGAGCTATGCATATGACTGTGTCAGTGCATGCGGCGTGCATGTGCGGACTGACGGGAATCCCAGTGACATACTTCCTGCCCAGCAGTATGTTACTAGCCAGGGGCGGAGCTATGCATGTGACTGTGTCAGTGCATGCGGCGTGCATGTGCGGACTGACGGGAATCCTAGTGACATACTTCCTGCCCAGCAGTATGTCACTAGCCGGGGGGGCGGAGCTATGCATATGACTGTGTCAGTGCATGCGGCGTGCATGTGCGGACTGACGGGAATCCCAGTGACATACTTCCTGCACAGCAGTATGTCACTAGCCGGGGGCGGAGCTATGCATATGACCCTGTCAGTGCATGCGGCGTGCATGTGCGGACTGACGGGAATCCTAGTGACATACTTCCTGCCCAGCAGTATGTCACTAGCCGGGGGGGCGGAGCTATGCATGTGACTGTGTCAGTGCATGCGGCGTGCATGTGCGGACTGACGGGAATCCCAGTGACATACTTCCTGCACAGCAGTATGCCACTAGCCGGGGGGGGGCGGAGCTATGCATATGACCCTGTCAGTGCACGCAGCGTGTATGTGCGGACTGACGGGAATCCCAGTGACATACTTCCTGCACAGCAGTATGTCACTAGCCGGGGGCGGAGCTATGCATGTGACCGTGTCAGTGCATGCGGCGTGCATGTGCGGACTGACGGGAATCCCAGTGACATACTTCCTGCACAGCAGTATGTCACTAGCCGGGGGCGGAGCTATGCATGTGACCGTGTCAGTGCATGCGGCGTGCATGTTCGGACTGACGGGAATCCCAGTGACATACTTCCTGCACAACAGTATGCCACTAGCCGGGGGGGGCGGAGCTATGCATATGACCCTGTCAGTGCACGCAGCGTGTATGTGCGGACTGACGGGAATCCCAGTGACATACTTCCTGCCCAGCAGTACGTCACTGGCCAGGGGCGGAGCTATGCATATGACCCTGTCAGTGCATGCGGCGTGCATGTGCGGACTGATGGGAATCCCAGTGACATACTTCCTGCACAGCAGTATGTCACTAGCCGGGGGCGGAGCTATGCATATGACCCTGTCAGTGCATACGGCGTGCATGTGCGGACCGATGGGAATCCCAGTGACATACTTCCTGCACAACAGTATGTCACTAGCCGGGGGCGAAGCTATGCAGCATATGACCCTGTCAGTGCATGCGGCGTGCATGTGCGGACCGATGGGAATCCCAGTGACATACTTCCTGCACAACAGTATGTCACTAGCCGGGGGCGGAGCTATGCATATGACCCTGTCAGTGCATGTGGCGTGCATGTGCGGACTGATGGGAATCCCAGTGACATACTTCCTGCACAGCAGTATGTCACTAGCCGGGGGCGGAGCTATGCATATGACCCTGTCAGTGCATGCGGCATGCATGTGCGGACCGATGGGAATCCCAGTGACATACTTCCTGCCCAGCAGTATGTCACTAGCCGGGGGGGCGGAGCTATGCATATGACCCTGTCAGTGCATGTGGCGTGCATGTGCGGACTGACGGGAATCCCAGTGACATACTTCCTGCACAGCAGTATGTCACTAGCCGGGGGCGGAGCTATGCAGCATATGACCCTGTCAGTGCATGCGGCGTGCATGTGCGGACTGACGGGAATCCCAGTGACATACTTCCTGCACAACAGTATGTCACTAGCCGGGGGGGCGGAGCTATGCATATGACCCTGTCAGTGCGAGCGGCTTGCATGTGCGGACCGATGGGAATCCCAGTGACATACTTCCTGCACAACAGTATGTCACTAGCTGGGTCGGCGGAGCTATGCATATGACCCTGTCAGTGCATGCGGCGTGCATGTGCGGACCGATGGGAATCCCAGTGACATACTTCCTGCACAGCAGTATGTCACTAGCCGGGGGCGGAGCTATGCATATGACCCTGTCAGTGCATGCGGCGTGCATGTGCGGACTGACGGGAATCCCAGTGACATACTTCCTGCACAACAGTATGTCACTAGCCGGGGGGCGGAGCTATGCATATGACCCTGTCAGTGCGAGCGGCTTGCATGTGCGGACTGACGGTAATCCCAGTGACATACTTCCTGCACAGCAGTATGTCACTAGCCGGGGCGGAGCTATGCATATGACCCTGTCAGTGCATGCGGCGTGCATGTGCGGACCGATGGGAATCCCAGTGACATACTTCCTGCACAGCAGTATGTCACTAGCCAGGGGCGGAGCTATGCATATGACCCTGTCAGTGCATGCGGCGTGCATGTGCGGACTGACGGGAATCCTAGTGACATACTTCCTGCCCAGCAGTACGTCACTAGCCGGGGGCGGAGCTATGCATATGACCCTGTCAGTGCATACGGCGTGCATGTGCGGACCGACGGGAATCCCAGTGACATACTTCCTGCACAGCAGTATGTCACTAGCCGGGGGCGGAGCTATGCATATGACCCTGTCAGTGCATGCGGCGTGCATGTGCGGACTGACGGGAATCCCAGTGACATACTTCCTGCACAGCAGTATGTCACTAGCCGGGGGCGGAGCTATGCATATGACCCTGTCAGTGCATGCGGCGTGCATGTGCGGACTGACGGGAATCCCAGTGACATACTTCCTGCACAGCAGTATGTCACTAGCCGGGGGCGGAGCTATGCATATGACCCTATCAGTGCATACGGCGTGCATGTGCGGACCGATGGGAATCCCAGTGACATACTTCCTGCACAACAGTATGTCAGTAGCCGGGGGGCGGAGCTATGCATTTGACCCTGTCAGCATGCGGCGTGCATGTGCGGACTGACGGGAATCCCAGTGACATACTTCCTGCACAACAGTATGTCACTAGCCGGGGGCGGAGCTATGCATATGACCCTGTTAGTGCACGCGGCGTGTATGTGCGGACTGACGGGAATCCCAGTGACATACTTCCTGCCCAGCAGTACGTCACTAGCCAGGGGTGGAGCTATGCATATGACCCTGTCAGCATGCGGCGTGCATGTGCGGACTGACGGGAATCCCAGTGACATACTTCCTGCCCAGCAGTACGTCACTAGTCGGGGGGCGGAGCTACGCATATGACCCTGTCACCATCCTGTGGCACAGGAGCATATAAAGGATGAAGACTGGTTTAAGATGTAAAACAGGCCTGAAGGTAAACACACACCATACAATTTTTTTATATTGTTTTCTGAATTGAGAATTCCAGTTGATTTTTATTATTGTAGCTTAAAATGAATTATTGAAAAATCATAAAAAATGGTCTGGGTCAGGGCCGGCCCGCTCATGAGGCGGGGTGAAACATTTGCCTCAGGCGGCAAACTTCTAGGGGCGGCACCCGCCCGAGGGGGCCGGCCGCCGAGCCGGAGGGGTAGCGGGCAGGTCGGGGGTATTGGGCTTAGCGGTGGGGAGGGGGGTCGGACCCCCCCTCCCTCGCCTGGGTCCCCCGATCTGCGCTCCCCTCCAGCTGTAATTAGGAAGCAGCCGCTTGCAGATCGTAAGAGGCAACGGGCGGGGAGGACTCACCTTTTCCACGTTTCAGCGAGCGCTCCACTGACGTCACTTCCTGCATCGCCGCCCACTGTATTGTAAGTGGGCTGCGATGCAGGAAGTGACGTCAGTGGAGCGCATGATGGAACGCGGATAAGGTGAGTCCTCCCCGTCCGTTGCCTCTTACGATCTGCAAGCGGCTGCTTCCTAATTACAGCTGGGGGGGAGCGCAGATCGGGGGACCCAGGCGAGGGAGGGGGTCCGACCCCCCTCCCCACCGCTAGGCCCAATACCCCCTCCGGCTCGGCGGCCGGACCCCCCGCACCCACGGACGGGCGGGGGGAGGGGGGGGCGTCAGCAATTTTCTCCTAAATTTGCCTCAGGCGGCAAAAATTCTAGGGCCGGCCCTGGTCTGGGTGTATATATCAAGGAATTGCCAATCCATCCTACACCATCCAATCTTAAAGCGGAACCAAATCAAACATTTTTTTAATTCAAAGTACTTAGTTGCAGCACTCTGACACATACAAAGATAAATAAACACTCCTTCAAGCCTATGAGCATTTCAGTGCATGCTTTTCACCCTTCTCTTCTAATAACTAGGGTTATACAGGTGGCAGCCATTAGCAATTCCTCCTTTGCCAGACACCTCCTACTCCACCAGTCTGCCGGATTCTATCCCGGCAATATGAAAGGAAGGGAGGGGTTCCTCCAATAAATGTAAAATATTTTATATTTGTCATCATGCAGCTGAAAAAAGGCTGCTATTTATTATTATAATTTAGAAAATAGATTTTATGTCTGAAATCTTGTATTTTTAATTTGGGTCCACTTTAATTGAATTCATATTTGATGGCCATCCTCTCCTATCGTGTGTGGTCATCTTCATAGAGCTGGTCAGTGAGATCGTAATTATGTTGTGTTACATTTGTGTTCATTTCAGGCAGCATGGAAATGGACCAACCAAAATATTCAGCCGCTGCATGTGATCCGGTTCCAATCAGCATACATTTGCATAATATTTGTCGCCACTTGAAGTGATTTGCATCTAGTTGACATGCAGATTTTGCAGTTGATTCTATTTTTGTAAGAAATTGGCCTTCTGCCGAAATGGGCAATCTGAAATCATAAACGTCACCTAACTACACGACAAGCTATATCCTCAGAGTCATATAAGTAGAGATAATTACAATAACTGCTGCGATTATCAGCTTTTAGCGACGGCCAGAGCTGACTTGTGACGGTGAGATCAGAGCGCCAATCGTTCTGCACTACCGGCAGAAATAATTGTTCAGAATGAGAGCTGAAGCTTATCAAAGTGGCTTTGTAGTCAAAGTACACAGATCAAGCGTCGCATTCAGCCAGCTGAATCTCTACAAAGGACGGTAACAGATGGTTGTCCGCACAATCGCTTGTCATTGTTATCCAATCACTACCGAGCACCACTAAAAACAGGCGAGGAAAGCAGGGCCTTGTGGTTGGATTCCCAGAAACTGAGGCAGCATGGAGGAGACGACGACGTTTGCTGATTAGCCATATTGGTGTGATACAGCCATAGGCAGGTCGTATTCGTCCGTTCTTTGTACTGATAAATGACTGCCCAAAACTGCTGTCCAACCATTTCCAAGATGTTGGATCCACGTTCCCGAAGACGTTAGTGGTTCATCATTACTTTCTGAGGTCATTATTTGCATTTTGTTCATAAACAGATTTTCATTTCCACGTATTGTTATTATAGGGTTAGGGTTAGTATTTTTATCGTAGGGCTGTATGAGCCCTTGGAGGAAAGCTACGGCAAGTTTGTACAAGATTCCTCAAGGATAGAGATGTCACTATCCCAACAAAGATCAGGATAGTCAGAGCCATGGTCCTCCCAGGAGTAACATATGGCTGTGAGTTTTGGACTATAAATAAGGTCATGCCTAGGAAAATGGATGTCTTTGAACTGTGGGTGTGAAGAAAGCTACTGAGAGTTCCCTGGACTGCCGGATCAGTCAATACCTCCAGAAATAAGTCCAGAGAGTTCACTGGAAGGGCTGATACTGCTCTAAAACTCAAATACTTTGGTCAGATAATGAGAAGACGAGATTATTTGGAGAAATCTTTGATACCGGGAAAAATAGAAAGCAAATGAAGAAGAGGGTGGCAGAGGCCAGGATGGATAGACAGCATATGTGACGCTATGAACATGCCTCTGCAACAGCTGAAGCAAGCAGTGATTGATGATCACAAAGAGTTTGGGTCAACTAAATGCCTGCGGGGGAGGATGAGCTCTCAGCTGATAAAAGTAAATTATGAGACTGGATCGTCACTAGCAGAAATTGGGCTGTGTAGGGGTTCCTCTGGCCAATGACTGGCTTTTCTGGGCTTCTAAAGGGCTTAAAATTGCATCACAATTCCCATAAGACTCAACCCTCTTTGGACGTTATATCAGATCCATATTTATTGCCAGATATGTATACAGCATACAGACAGCACGACGTTTCAGGCGTTGGCCCTTTATCAAGTGAGCACTTGATAAAGGGCCAATGCCCGAAACGTCGTGCTGTCTGTATGCTGTATACATATCTGGCAATAAATATGGATCTGATATAACGTCCAAAGAGGGTTGAGTCTTATGGGAATTGTGATGCGATTTTGAACCCAGTGAGATTGGGAGGTGTGATGGACCTTTCACCCCATTAAGACTCCCCGCAAATATAAATGCTATCCTGAGGCTGGTCGGTGGACTATCCTTCTACAGTTTGCTTCTAAAGGGCTTGTCTAGACTTAATTAAAATTTCCTTTGCTACCTGTTGATGATGTCTTCTCGGAGTCAGTACAAAACAGATAAAACTGCAGGAGGATCTGATGGTCAGCAGAAGTGGTCAGATGCTCTCAGTAACCTCACTTCTTTCAGAATTATATTCTTGCTCTCGTCTCCTCGTTTCTGTCAGTTACCCTCCAGCACCATCAGGAGGAAGACCAGATGGTGGTATTGCTGGAACCTGGTGGAAAGCCAGTGCGGTGACTTTGGTTACCACATGATTTGTAGTATATAATCATCAGCGGAGATTTGTGTAGCCATTATGTCATTCCAGAAGCTCTCTTCATAAAAGTGCAGAGAGGATTCTGCTATATATCCAGCCGTTGTCAGCAGAAGTAACAACATACAGATGTCAGACAGATTGTATGGCTTCGACAACCATCCGAATGACTCAGCTTCATAACAGAGCAGGCCAAAAGCATAGAGTGATTTACTAAACCCAGAGGACGCTGGAGAACATAAGAGGCCCTTCAGACCTGCTCTGTAATTATTTAAAAAGATATTATTGATGCGCAACCACACAATTGACAATTCATGAAATGTTCAGTGACCATTGATGGTCCAACATAACCCTGACAACAGCAGCAGCGCTGACTGCCTAACAACAGTCAAGATTTACTAAATCCAGGGCAAGGCTGAGGGACTTTCAATGTTGTCCAGCTTAGAAGAACCTTCGTCATTCAGGCCGGGAGCATAATTGTGAATCAGCATTGAGACGTGTAAAGAGATGTAGAGGGCCTAAAACACAAATCTGGGGGAGGGGATGAGCGACAGACGTGACGGATAAAGTTGTCATGTGATTATTGTTGTGGAACCGTATATGAACTATCTGAGACCTTCACTACAGACTACCAACCGTTAGCCATAAGCACAATATATGTCGACATCTTCTCCACCCAACCTGGCGCAAACAAATGCAAGCTAAGTACCTTCACAGCTCCATAACCTGTTGCCACACATTTCACCCACAATAAAGAAACCACAAACGTAACATACAGGGCCGGCCTTAGGTTTCACAGCGCCCTGAGCGTATCCAGATTTTGGTGCCCCCCCCCCCCCCCCCAGACTCCGACGCCCGACTCCTCAGTTTATAAAACCACGACTCCGACTCCGGGTGCCCAAAATTGCCCCGACTGCACAGTCCTGGCTACTAGACTTGTATATGTAAGCAGATCCTCCACTTTAGTGTATGTATGTATGTATGTATGTATGTATGTATGTATGTATGTATGTATGTATGTATGTATGTATGTATGTATGTATGTATGTATGTATGTATGTATATATATATATATATATATATATATATATATATATATATATATATATATATATATATATATATATATATACTAAAGGGGGGATCTGCCTACATTTACAAGACAAGTAGCCTATATACACTAGGGGGGGGATCTGCCTATATATACACTAAAGGGGGGATCTGCCTACATATACAAGACTAGCAGCCTATATACACGAGGGGGGGATCTGCCTATTATAGACAACCCCCCCCTAGTGTATATAGGCTGCTAGTCTTGTATATGTAGGCAGCTCCCCCCTTTAGTGTATATGTAGGCAGATCCCCCCTTTAGTGTATATAGGCAGATCCCCCTTTAGTGTATATATAGGCAGATCTCCCCTTAGTGTATATGTAGGCAGATCCCCCCTTTAGTGTATATATAGGCAGATCCCCCCTTAGTGTGTGTGTGTGTATACATTTTATATATATATATATATATATATATATATATATATATATATATATATATATATATATATATATATATATATATAATCCCCCTTAGTGTATATATAGTGTATTAGGCTGCAAGTTTCCCCTTTAGTTAGGCAGCAGATTAGCCCGCTCGCCCCCCCCCCCCCCCCCATCAAGCATAGAATAGGAGGGAGGGAGCCTTACTTTTGGTGGTCACTTGGGGAGCAGGGGAGGAGATGGCCAGGTCTCGCAGGACTCAGGAGGACAGTCGCAGGGCAGGGTAGCTGCCGGCACACGTGCTGCGTGCTTCAGCGCTCCTGGCTGGCTCCATCCCTCCTATCACGGGAGCCGAGCGCCAGGCGGAGTCTCGCACTGAGTGACTCCAAGAGGCAGCAGTTGCTGGTCTTCGCCCCCATCACCCCCAGCGGCAACAGGGGGCGGAGCCAGGGGGGAGACGCACTAGCCCAAGCAGCAGTCGCCGCAGCCGCTGCAGCACATAATAAATATGCGGCCAGGGCGGCAGGAGCGCGGCGCCCCCCCCTGGAAGCCGGCGGCCGGCGCCCTGAGCGATCGCTCCGGTCGCACAGGTCAAAGGCCGGCCATGGTAACATATGATCACAAACCCGTTTCTAATCCACCTGCATCTCCTGCAGTCTGGGGATTGAGGGCGTTAATAAATGGTGTCAGAATCTGGGGGGATTGGACCAGGTAAACCGTTGGAACGTTGGGGGATCCTGAACTAAATATTTAGGACTATGATAAAACGACAAATGTAGATTTCACAATTCAAGCTCAGTGACCCCTGACCTACATACACAGATAAATCCTATTATGAGAAAGAGTATTTAAGGGGGTCACTTGTAAGTTTCCCTCCTCTTTTAATTTTCCCTGAAGAGTAGCAACATGGGGGTCTCAAAACAACTCTCAAATGACCTGAAGACAAAGATTGTTCACAATCATGGTTTCGGGGAAGGATACAGAAATCTATCTCAGCGATTTCAGCTGTCTGTTTCCACAGTTAGGAACATATGGAGGAAATGGAAGACCACAGGTTCAGTTCAAGTTAAGGCTCGAAGAGGCAGATCAAGAAAAATCTCGGATGAACAGAAGTGACGAATGGTGAGAACAGTCAGAGTCAACCCACAGACCAGCACCAAAGACCTACAACGTCATCTTGCTGCAGATGGAGTCACTGTGCATCATTCAACCATTCGGCATACTTTACACAAGGAGATGCTGTATGCGAGAGTGATGCAGAGGAAGCATTTTCTCCGCCCACAGCACAAACAGAGCAGCTTGAGGTATGCTAAAGCACATTTGGACAAGCCAGCTTCATTTTGGAATAAGGTGCTGTGGACTGATGAAATTAAAGTTGAGTTATTTGGGCATAACAAGGGGCGTTATGCATGGAGGAAAAACAACACAGCATTACAAGAAAAACACCTGCTACCTACAGTAAAATATGGTGGTGGTTCCATCATGCTGTGGGGCTGTGTGGCCAGTGCAGGGACTGGGAATCTTGTCAAAGTTGAGGGACGCATGGATTCCACTCAGTATCAGCAGATTCTGGAGACCAATGTCCAAGAATCAGTGACAAAGCTGAAGCTGTGCCGGGGCTGGATCTTTCAACAAGACAACGACCCTAAACACTGCTCAAAATCCACTAAGGCATTCATGCAGAGGAACAAGTACAACGTTCTGGAATGGCCATCTCAGTCCCCAGACCTGAATATAATTGAAAATATGTGGTGTGAGTTAAAGAGACTCTGTAACGTCAAAAAGATCCCCTGGGGGGTACTCACCTCGGGTGAGGGAAGCCTCCGGATCCTAATGAGGCTTCCCACGCCGTCCTCTGTCCCACGGGGGTCTCGCTGCAGCCCTCCGAACAGCCGGCGACAGAGCCGACTGTCAGTTCAATATTTACCTTTGCAGGCTCCAGCGGGGGCGCTGTGGCTGCTCTGGGCTCCGAACTACACGGAAATACCCGATCTCAGTCGGGTCCGCTCTACTGCGCAGGCGCCGGAAACTTGCACCTGCGCAGTAGAGCAGACCCGACGGCGATCGGGTATTTCCGTGTAGTTCGGAGCCGACAGCCGTCAGAGCGCCTGCGCAGGAGCCGGGAAGGTAAATATTGACGTCATTATTCTCGGAGGGCTGCAGCGAGACCCTTGAGGGACGGAGGACGGCGTGGGAAGCCTCATTAGGATCCGGAGGCTTCCCCCACCCGAGGTGAGTACCCCCCAGGGGAACTTTTGATGTTACAGATCCTCTTTAAAGAGAGCTGTCCATGCTCGGAAGCCATCAAACCTGAATGTACTAGAGACTAGAGAAGTTTTGTAAAGAGGAATGGTCCAAAATACCTTCAACCAGAATCCAGACTCTCATTGGAACCTACAGGAAGCGTTTAGAGGCTGTAATTTCTGCAAAAAGAGGATCTACTAAATATTGATTTAATTTCTTTTTTGTGGTGCCCCAATTTATGCACCTCCCTAATTTTGTTTAAACAATTATTGCACACTTTCTGTAAATCCAATAAACTTCATTTCACTTCTCAAATATCACTGTGTGTGTCTCCTATATAATATATTTAACTGACATTTTTTATTGTAACAACCAACAATTGATACAAGAAAATCATGACGATTAACAAGGTTGCCCAAACTTTCGCAACCCACTGTATTTGTGCCATTATACTCGCTTTGAAAAAGTATTAGTGCTAAGTGCTGGGGTTTATGTGAGGAGTTCTGGTTCCCTGTGAGCTTGCTGGGCAATCTGTATCTCAGGGTTTATGTGAGGAGTTCTGGTTCCCCATGAGCTAGCTGGGCAATCTGTATCTCAGGGTTTACGTGAGGAGTTCTGGTTCCCCATGAGCTTGCTGGGCAATCTGTATCTCAGGATTTGTGGGAGGAATTCTGGTTCCCCATGAGCTTGCTGGACAATCTGTATCTCAGGGTTTGTGGGAGGAATTCTGGTTCCCCATGAGCTTGCTGGACAATCTGTATCTCAGGGTTTGCGGGAGGAGTTCTGGTTCCCCGTGAGCTTGCTGGGCAATCTGTATCTCAGGATTTGTGGGAGGAATTCTGGTTCCCCATGAGCTTGCTGGGCAATCTGTATCTCAGGGTTTATGTGAGGAGTTCTGGTTCCCCATGAGCTTGCTGGGCAATCTGTATCTCAGGGTTTATGGGAGGAGTTCTGGTTCCCCATGAGCTTGCTGGGCAATCTGTATCTCAGGGTTTACGTGAGGAGTTCTGGTTCCCTGTGAGCTTGCTGGGCAATCTGTATCTCAGGATTTGTGGGAGGAATTCTGGTTCCCCATGAGCTTGCTGGACAATCTGTATCTCAGGGTTTGCGGGAGGAGTTCTGGTTCCCCGTGAGCTTGCTGGGCAATCTGTATCTCAGGGTTTATGTGAGGAGTTCTGGTTCCCCATGAGCTTGCTGGACAATCTGTATCTCAGGGTTTACGGGAGGAGTTCTGGTTCCCCATGAGCTTGCTGGGCAATCTGTATCTCAGGGTTTAGGTGAGGAGTTCTGGTTCCCCATGAGCTTGCTGGGCAATCTGTATCTCAGGGTTTATGTGAGGAGTTCTGGTTCCCCATGATGAGCTAGCTGGGCAATCTGTATCTCAGTGTTTATGTGAGGAGTTCTGGTTCCCCATGAGCTTGCTGGGCAATCTGTACCTCAAGGTTTATGTGAGTAGTTCTGGTTCCCCATGAGCTTGCTGAGCAATCTGTATCTCAGGGTTTATGTGAGGAGTTCTGGTTCCCCATGAGCTTGCTGGGCAATCTGTATCTCAGGGTTTATGTGAGGAGTTCTGGTTCCCTGTGAGCTTGCTGGGCAATCTGTATCTCAGGGTTTACGTGAGGAGTTCTGGTTCCCTGTGAGCTTGCTGGGCAATCTGTATCTCAGGGTTTATGTGAGGAGTTCTGGTTCCCCATGAGCTTGCTGGGCAATCTGTATCTCAGGGTTTACGGGAGGAGTTCTGGTTCCCCATGAGCTTGCTGGGCAATCTCTATCTCAGGGTTTATGTGAGGAGTTCTGGTTCCCCATGAGCTTGCTGGGCAATCTGTATCTCAGGGTTTATGGGAGGAGTTCTGGTTCCCCATGAGCTTGCTGGGCAATCTGTATCTCAGGGTTTATGTGAGGAGTTCTGGTTCCCTGTGAGCTTGCTGGGCAATCTGTATCTCAGGGTTTACGTGAGGAGTTCTGGTTCCCCATGAGCTTGCTGGGCAATCTGTATTTCAGGGTTTATGTGAGGAGTTCTGGTTCCTCGTGAGCTTGCTGGGCAATCTGTATCTCAGGGTTTACGGGAGGAGTTCTGGTTCCCCATGAGCTTGCTGGGCAATCTGTATCTCAGGGTTTATGTGAGGAGTTCTGGTTCCCTGTGAGCTTGCTGGGCAATCTGTATCTCAGGGTTTACGTGAGGAGTTCTGGTTCCCCATGAGCTTGCTGGGCAATCTGTATCTCAGGGTTTAGGTGAGGAGTTCTGGTTCCCCATGAGCTTGCTGAGCAATCTGTATCTCAGGGTTTACGTGAGGAGTTCTGGTTCCCCGTGAGCTTGCTGGGCAATCTGTATCTCAGGGTTTATGTGAGGAGTTCTGGTTCCCTGTTAGCTTGCTGGGCAATCTGTATCTCAGGGTTTACGTGAGGAGTTCTGGTTCCCCATGAGCTTGCTGGGCAATCTGTATCTCAGGGTTTACGAGAGGAGTTCTGGTTCCCCATGAGTTTGCTGGGCAATCTCTATCTCAGGGTTTATGTGAGGAGTTCTGGTTCCTCGTGAGCTTGCTGGGCAATCTGTATCTCAGGGTTTACGGGAGGAGTTCTGGTTCCCCATGAGCTTGCTGGGCAATCTGTATCTCAGGATTTGTGGGAGGAATTCTGGTTCCCCATGAGCTTGCTGGGCAATCTGTATCTCAGGGTTTGCGGGAGGAGTTCTGGTTCCCCATGATGAGCTAGCTGGGCAATCTGTATCTCAGGGTTTACGGGAGGAGTTCTGGTTCCTCGTGAGCCTGCTGGGCAATCTGTATCTCAGGGTTTGCGGGAGGAGTTCTGGTTCCCCATGAGCTTGCTGGGCAATCTGTATCTCAGGGTTTATGTGAGGAGTTCTAGTTCCTCGTGAGCCTGCTGGGCAATCTGTATCTCAGGGTTTGCGGGAGGAGTTCTGGTTCCCCATGAGCTTGCTGGGCAATCTGTATCTCAGGGTTTACGAGAGGAGTTCTGGTTCCCCATGAGCTTGCTGGGCAATCTGTATCTCAGGGTTTGTGGGAGGAATTCTGGTTCCCCATGAGCTTGCTGGGCAATCTGTATCTCAGGGTTTGCGGGAGGAGTTCTGGTTCCCCATGATGAGCTAGCTGGGCAATCTGTATCTCAGGGTTTACGGGAGGAGTTCTGGTTCCTCGTGAGCCTGCTGGGCAATCTGTATCTCAGGGTTTGCGGGAGGAGTTCTGGTTCCCCATGAGCTTGCTGGGCAATCTGTATCTCAGGGTTTATGTGAGGAGTACTGGTTCCCCATGAGCTTGCTGGGCAATCTGTATCTCAGGGTTTGCAGGAGGAGTTCTGGTTCCCTGTGAGCTTGCTGGGCAATCTGTATCTCAGGGTTTATGTGAGGAGGAATTCTGGTTCCCCATGAGCTTGCTGGGCAATCTGTATCTCAGGGTTTGCGGGAGGAGTTCTGGTTCCCCATGATGAGCTAGCTGGGCAATCTGTGGCTCAGGGTTTACGGGAGGAGTTCTGGTTCCCCATGATCTGGCTGGGCAATCTGTATCTCAGGGTTTACGGGAGGAGTTCTGGTTCCCCTGTGAGCTTGCTGAGCAATCTGTATCTCAGGGTTTATGTGAGGAGTTCTGATTCCCCATGAGCTTGCTGGGCAATCTGTGTCTCAGGGTTTACGGGAGGAGTTCTGGTTCCCCATGAGCTTGCTGGGCAATCTGTATCTCAGGGTTTATGTGAAGAGTTCTGGTTCCCTGTGAGCTGGCTGGGCAATCTGTATCTCAGGGTTTATGTGAGGAGTTCTGGTTCCCCATGAGCTTGCTGAGCAATCTGTATTTCAGGGTTTATGTGAGGAGTTCTGGTTCCTTGTGAGCTTGCTGGGCAATCTGTATCTCAGGGTTTGCGGGAAGAGTTCTGGTTCCCCATGAGCTTGCTGGACAATCTGTATCTCAGGGTTTACGGGAGGAGTTCTGGTTCCCCATGAGCTTGCTGGGCAATCTGTATCTCAGGGTTTGTGGGAGGAATTCTGGTTCCCCATGAGCTTGCTGGGCAATCTGTATCTCAGGGTTTGCGGGAGGAGTTCTGGTTCCCCATGATGAGCTAGCTGGGCAATCTGTATCTCAGTGTTTATGTGAGGAGTTCTGGTTCCTCGTGAGCCTGCTGGGCAATTTGTATCTCAGGGTTTGCGGGAGGAGTTCTGGTTCCCCATGAGCTTGCTGGGCAATCTGTATCTCAGGGTTTATGTGAGGAGTTCTGGTTCCCCGTGAGCTTGCTGTGCAATCTGTATCTCAGGGTTTATGTGTGGAGTTCTGGTTCCCCATGAGCTTGCTGGGCAATCTGATATCTCAGGGTTTACGGGAGGAGTTCTGGTTCTCCATGAGCTTGCTGGGCAATCTGTATCTCAGGGTTTAGGGGAGGAGTTCTGGTTCCCCATGAGCTTGCTGGGCAATCTGTATCTCAGGGTTTGCGGGAGGAGTTCTGGTTCCCCATGAGCTAGCTGGGCAATCTGTATCTCAGGGTTTACGGGAGGAGTTCTGGTTCCCCATGAGTTTGCTGGGCAATCTGTATCTCAGGGTTTAGGTGAGGAGTTCTGGTTCCCCATGAGCTTGCTGGGCAATCTGTATCTCAGGGTTTATGTGAGGAGTTCTGGTTCCCCATGAGCTTGCTGGGCAATCTGTATCTCAGGGTTTACGGGAGGAGTTCTGGTTCCCCGTGAGCTTGCTGGGCAATCTGTATCTCAGGGTTTACGGGAGGCGTTCTGGTTCCCCGTGAGCTTGCTGGGCAATCTATCTCAGGGTTTTACGGGAGGAGTTCTGGTTCCCCATGAGCTTGCTGGGCAATCTGTATCTCAGGGTTTACGTGAGGAGTTCTGGTTCCCCATGAGCTTGCTGGGCAATCTGTATCTCAGGGTTTGCGGGAGGAGTTCTGGTTCCCCGTGAGCTTGCGGGCAATCTGTATCTCAGGGTTTGCGGGAGGAGTTCTAGTTCCCCATGAGCTAGCTGGGCAATCTGTATCTCAGGGTTTACGGGAGGAGTTATGGTTCCCCATGAGCTTGCTGGGCAATCTGTATCTCAGGGTTTAGGTGAGGAGTTCTGGTTCCCCATGAGCTAGCTGGGCAATCTGTATCTCAGGGTTTGCGGGAGGAGTTCTGGTTCCCCATGAGCTTGCTGGGCAATCTGTATCTCAGGGTTTATGTGAGGAGTTCTGGTTCCCCATGAGCTAGCTGGGCAATTTGTATCTCAGGGTTTACGGGAGGAGTACTGGTTCCCCGTGAGCTTGCTGGCCAATCTGTATTTCAGGGTTTACGGGAGGAGTTCTGGTTCCCCATGAGCTTGCTGGGCAATCTGTATCTCAGGGTTTACGGGAGGAGTTCTGGTTCCCCATGAGCTTGCTGGGCAATCTGTATCTCAGGGTTTGCGGGAGGAGTTCTGGTTCCCCATGAGCTAGCTGGGCAATCTGTATCTCAGGGTTTACGGGAGGAGTTCTGGTTCCCCGTGAGCTTGCTGGGCAATCTGTATCGCAGGGTTTATGTGAGGAGTTCTGGTTCCCCATGAGCTTGCTCGGTAATCTGTATATCAGGGTTTATCTGAGGAGTTCTGGTTCCTCATGAGCTTGCTGGGCAATCTGTATCTCAGGGTTTTTGTGAGGAGTTCTGGTTCCCCATGTGCTTGCTGGGCAATCTGTATCTCAGGGTTTATGTGAGGAGTTCTGGTTCCCCGTGAGCTTGCTGGGCAATCTGTATCTCAGGGTTTATGTGAGGAGTTCTGGTTCCCCATGAGCTTGCTGGGAAATCTGTATCTCAGGGTTTTCGGGAGGAGTTCTGGTTCCCCATGAGCTTGCAGGCCAATCTGTATCTCACGGTTTGCGGGAGGAGTACTGGTTCCCCATGAGCTTGCTGGGCAATCTGTATCTCAGGGTTTACGGGAGGAGTTCTGGTTCCCCATGAGCTTGCTGGGCAATCTGTATCTCAGGGTTTATGTGAGGAGTTCTGGTTCCCCATGAGCTTGCTGGGCACTCTGTATCTCAGGGTTTATGTGAGGAGTTCTGGTTCCCCATGAGCTTGCTGGGCAATCTGTATCTCAGGGTTTATGTGAGGAGTTCTGGTTCCCTGTGAGCTTGCTGGGCAATCTGTATCTCAGGGTTTGCGGGAGGAGTTCTAGTTCCCCATGAGCTTGCTGGGCAATCTGTATCTCAGGGTTTTTGTGAGGAGTTCTGGTTCCCCATGAGCTTGCTGGGCAATCTGTATCTCAGGGTTTTTGTGAGGAGTTCTGGTTCCCCATGAGCTTGCTGGGCAATCTGTATCTCAGGGTTTACGGGAGGAGTTCTGGTTCCCCGTGAGCTTGCTGGGCAATCTGTATCTCAGGGTTTACGGGAGGAGTTCTGGTTCCCCGTGAGCTTGCTGGGCAATCTGTATCGCAGGGTTTATGTGAGGAGTTCTGGTTCCCCATGAGCTTGCTCGGCAATCTGTATATCAGGGTTTATCTGAGGAGTTCTGGTTCCCCATGAGCTAGCTGGGCAATCTGTATCTCAGGGTTTATGTGAGGAGTTCTGGTTCCCCATGAGCTAGCTGGGCAATCTGTATCTCAGGGTTTGCGGGAGGAGTTCTGGTTCCTCATGAGCTTGCAGGCCAAACTGTATCTCACGGTTTGCGGGAGGAAGAGGATTTTAGGCTAAGGGTCGGAGGTTAAGCGTTTAGGATTCATTTCCAGAAGTTAAGGTTAAGTGTTGAGCTAGGTTAATTGTTAGCAGTTAATTTAAGTGTAAGGCTAAGTGAGATGGCAAGGTGAGGGTCATGGCTTAATGTCGGGGGTCATGTTCAAGTGAATCTGTCTTCCTTTCTTAGTTTCCCATCTGTCCCCCCACATGTCGTGTAGAAGTGTCCTCAACACAAGATCCTCCTGCTCAGGTTCACCACCCAAAAATGAAGAGAACTCACATGAAAGCTAAAAAATCGCTCCTTAGATGAACCTAAAATGTTCTGATTCACAGAAAGGACAGATGCTGGGAGTTGTGGTTCACCATGAGCTTGCTGGGCGATCTGTAACTCTAGGATAAACAGTGGATCCTTTCAGATGGGTTGTCACTCACTGCAGCTGAATCTGATACCAGAGAAAGACGAAGAGACATCGGGAGGCCTGTATAGAGTACGGTCATCACAGGACATGAGGATGGTCCATAACAGAGCAGACATGGAACGCAATGACCCTACATTCTGATCCATATGTAAGCCAACTCCCACCCATAGAGGAGCATACAGCTTTCACCTCGCTCTCCAAGGCTGGCCAGACACCCGATGTGGCAAAATAACGGATTCCTCTATGAAAAGGATCGATTCAGGAAGGAATTGATTCCTACCACACACTGCGCATCAATTTTCAGTAGACTCCAGCAGATTGAAAGTCTATGGATCTGCAGCATTGCACTGCGATCCCCGCAGCGAGACCACCGCGATCCCCGCAGCGAGACCACCGCGATCCCCGCAGCGAGACCACCGCGATCCCCGCAGCGAGACCACCGCGATCCCCGCAGCGAGACCACAGCATCCCCGCAGCGAGACCCCCGCATTCCCCGCAGCGAGACCACCGCGATCCCCTGAGCGAGACCACCGCGATCCCCGCAACGAGACCACCGCGATCCCCGCAACGAGACCACCGCGATCCCCGCAGCGAGACCACCGCGATCCCCGCAGCGAGACCACCGCGATCCCTGCAGCGAGACCACCGCGATCCCTGCAGCGAGACCACCGCGATCCCCGCAGCGAGACCACCGCGATCCCTGCAGCGAGACCACCGCGATCCCCTCAGCGAGACCACCGCGATCCCCGCAGCGAGACCACCGCGATCCCCTCAGCGAGACCACAGCATCCCCGCAGCGAGACCACCGCGATCCCCTCAGCGAGACCACCGCGATCCCCGCAACGAGACCACCGCGATCCCCGCAGCGAGACCACCGCGATCCCCTGAGCGAGACCACCGCGATCCCCTGAGCGAGACCACCGCGATCCCCGCAACGAGACCACCGCGATCCCCGCAACGAGACCACCGCGATCCCCGAAGCGAGACCACCGCATTCCCCGCAGCGAGACCACAGCATCCCCGCAGCGAGACCCCCGCATTCCCCGCAGCGAGACCACCGCGATCCCCTGAGCGAGACCACTGCGATCCCCGCAACGAGACCACCGCGATCCCCGCAACGAGACCACCATGATCCCCGCAGCGAGACCACCGCGATCCCCGCAGCGAGACCACCGCGATCCCTGCAGCGAGACCACCGCGATCCCTGCAGCGAGACCACCGCGATCCCCGCAGCGAGACCACCGCGGTCCCCGCAGCGAGACCACCGCGATCCCCGCAGCGAGACCACCGCGATCCCTGCAGCGAGACCACCGCGATCCCCTCAGCGAGACCACCGTGATCCCCGCAGCGAGACCACCGCGATCCCCTGAGCGAGACCACCGCGATCCCCGCAACGAGACCACCGCGATCCCCGAAGCGAGACCACCGCATTCCCCGCAGCGAGACCACAGCATCCCCGCAGCGAGACCCCCGCATTCCCCGCAGCGAGACCACCGCGATCCCCTGAGCGAGACCACTGCGATCCCCGCAACGAGACCACCGCGATCCCCGCAACGAGACCACCATGATCCCCGCAGCGAGACCACCGCGATCCCCGCAGCGAGACCACCGCGATCCCCGCAGCGAGACCACCGCGATCCCCGCAGCGAGACCACCGCGATCCCCGCAACGAGACCACCATGATCCCCGCAGCGAGACCACCGCGATCCCCGCAGCGAGACCACCGCGATCCCCGCAGCGAGACCACCGCGATCCCCTCAGCGAGACCACCGCGATCCCCTCAGCGAGACCACCGCGATCCCCTCAGCGAGACCACCGCGATCCCCGCAACGAGACCACCGCGATCCCCGCAGCGAGACCACCGCGATCCCCGCAGCGAGACCACCGCGATCCCCGCAGTGAGACCACAGCATCCCCGCAGCGAGACCACCTCGATCCCCTCAGCGAGACCACCTCGATCCCCTCAGCGAGACCACCTCGATCCCCGCAGCGAGACCACCGCGATCCCCGCAGCGAGACCACCGCGATCCCCGCAGCGAGACCACCGCGATCCCCGCAGCGAGACCACCGCGATCCCCGCAGCGAGACCACCGCGATCCCCGCAGCGAGACCACCGCATTCCCCGCAGCGAGACCACAGCATCCCCGCAGCGAGACCACCGCATTCCCCGCAGCGAGACCACCGCGATCCCCTGAGCGAGACCACCGCGATCCCCGCAACGAGACCACCGCGATCCCCGCAGCGAGACCACCGCGATCCCCGCAGCGAGACCACCGCGATCCCCGCAGCGAGACCACCGCGATCCCCGCAGCGAGACCACCGCGATCCCCTCAGCGAGACCACAGCATCCCCGCAGCCAGACCACCACGATCCCCGCAGCCAGACCACCAC
Organism: Hyperolius riggenbachi; assembly: GCF_040937935.1. NCBI lineage: Eukaryota > Metazoa > Chordata > Amphibia > Anura > Hyperoliidae > Hyperolius > Hyperolius riggenbachi. The sequence continues at coordinate 294,974,715 of NC_090653.1, forward strand.
GATCCCCGCAGCGAGACCACCACGATCCCTGCAGCGAGATCACCACGATCCCCTCAGCAAGAGCACAGCATCCCCGCAGCGAGACCACAGCATCCCCGCAGCGAGACCACCGCGATCCCCTCAGCGAGACCACCGTAATCTCCTAATACCGTGCGTCTGTTTCCCATCAGGCACCGCTCCCTGGGGACGGCTCCATATGCGTTCCAGCACGGCTGTCACCATCCCATTAATGTACAGATACATTGGGCTCTATTCATAAAACTTCTGAGTCGGAAAAAATCCTGGAGGTAAAATACCGCAGCTGTATTTTACACTTCTGGGTGGTCATTCATAGAAATCTTGCCAGCTGCGATAGCAGAGCGGAGATCTCCCGCTGAAAGCTGGCGGCAGGGCCGGGCCGAGGCATAGGCTGGAGAGGCTCCAGCCTCAGGGCGCAGTGTAGGAGGGGGAGCAGAATCCATTCAGCTGTCAATCCTAATTGTGTTTGAAGCAGAAAAGGGGATACATGGCAGTGACTGTAAGCCAGATAACTAGATATTAAGGTGTTGGGGAGGTTGTGGGCCCTGTGGCGCCTCTTAGTCTAATAGCAATCAGGGTGTGACGGCTGGGGTGGGAGGGATGGAGGGGCGCACTTTGGTGTCTCAGCCTTGGGTGCTGGAGGACCTTGTCCCGGCTCTGGCTGGCGGTAAGCTGTCGGAAGGCATGCGGAAACACTTCAGCCGGCAGAGTCCCTCCGTGCGCTGCTCTCTCTGGGAGGTCTGCCCCATTCACTTGTATGTAATCCTCAAAATCAGAGGAAGCGGTATTTCCCGTCCACATACCGCTTCCTCTAATCTTTATGAATGGCCATTTTGTTACTTTTTTCTAGATAAATCTAGAAAAACACTGGAGAAGGCGGAAATTTCTCGCTCTGCTGGGGGATTGTAGATTTTCATGCGGGAACAGCTTTTATGAATGCCCACTTTGCTAAATGGACGGGAAAATCCGCTATTTTGAGCGGAAAACTTGCGGTAAGGTTTTATGAATAGAGCCCATTGTTATCAGCGCAGAGGTCTGATATATATTGTGCTGAGCCGGCTCACCGACAAAGGCCAAAGGCAAAAAGGGCGATTACCTAGGGACTTAGCTATGAAAGGGGCCCAGGAACAGTATCCAGTGCGAGTCATATGGCATATCGGTACAACAATGAGGTCAGCAGTAAATTCTGTGGGGATAAATTCTCATCTCATTAATCACCTGCATTCCCAGAGTCTTATGCTAGGTACACACTTTTCTGGCAGATTTACCAGCCAGATCAATTATTTTCAACATGTCCGATCTGAATTTCGATCCATTTTTTGATTTTCCGATTTTTTAATGTTTTTTTTTTTTTTTAGCAATTTTCGTTCAGTTCTATGAAAATCAACTAAAAAACGATAAAAAAAACGATAAAAAATTATCAGAAAATCGAAAACTTGATCGAAAACTCAGATCGGACATGTTAAAAATAATCGATCTGGCAGGTAAATCTGCCAGAAAATTGTATGGTATGTACAATGGGATGCGAAAGTTTGGGCAACCTTGTTAATTGTCATGATTTTCCTGCATAAATCGTTGGTTTTTGCGATAAAAAAATGTCAGTTAAATATATCATATTATAGGAGACCACACACAGTGATATTTGAGAAGTGAAATGAAGTGTATTGGATTTACAGAAAGTGTCATTTTATAGATTCCAAAAGCTTTAGAACTAATTATTGGAAATCAAATTGGCTTGGTGAGCTCAGTAACCCCTGACCTACATACACGGGTGAATCCAATTATGAGAAAGAGTATTTAAAGAGACACTGAAGCGAAAAAAATATATGATATAGTGAATTGGTTGTGTACTATGAATAATTACTAGAAGATTAGCAGCAAAGAAAATATTCTCATATTTTTATTTTCAGGTATATAGTGTTTTTTCTAACATTGCATCATTCTATAATATGTGCAGATTACACAACACTCAGCATTCAAAATGATTCTTTCAGAGCAGTCTCTGAACTAATGACCTTTCCTCTGGCAGAGAAAGTAAATAGTCCAGGAACAGTTGAGATAATAAAAGTCAGAAGACAGCCCTCTCCACAACTTTGAAAGTCGTAGAGATTAATGGCTTTTTTGCATAGAGATAACAACTGGAGTTTCTTAACTCTTCCTGTACTGGAAACAATTGGACTGATGTATCTGATCTTAATGTTTTATTTCTTAGCTGTACTACACATACAAATCATAATATCATCATTTTTTTTCGCTCAGTATCTCTTTAAGAGGGTCAATTGTAAGTTTCCCTCCTCTTTTATTTTTCTTTTGAAGAGTAGCAAAATGGGGGTCTTAAAACAACTCTCAAATGAACTGAAGACAAAGATTGTTCACCATCATGGTTTAGGGAAATGATACAGAAAGCTGTCTCAGAGATTTACACAGTAAGGAACATATTGAGGAAATTGAAGGCCACAGGCTCAGTTCAAGTTAAGGCTCGAAGAGGCAGATCAAGAAAAATCTCCAATAGACAGAAGCAACGAATGGTGAGAACAGTGAGAGTCAACCCACAGACCAGCACCAAAGACCTACAACATTATCTTGCTGCAGATGGAGTCACTGTGCATCGTTCAACCATTTGCGCACTTTACACAAGGAGATGCTGTATGCAAAAGTGATGCAAAGGAAACCTTTTATGGGGATTTTATGGGGATGTATGTGTGTCTTTCGGAGGGAGGAAGTAAGTCTGCTCCAAGAAGTTTCAGCATGTAGTGTTGGTGGTATAATGGTTAGGATAGCAGCCTACAGAGAGGTAGGCCTGGGTTCGATTCCTGGCCAATGTATATGAGTTGGCTACAAATCCCTAAGCAAGCTCATTTTTCTCTTGGGTATATCACAATGGTTCATGCTAGGCTGGCTTCAGCATGTAGCATTGTAGTGTGTTGTGTTGGTGGTATAATGGTTAGGATAGCAGCCTACAGAGCGGTAGGCCTGGGTTCTATTCCTGGGCCTGGCCAATGTATGTGAGTTGGCTTTTGACATCCTACAAATCCCTAAGCAAGCTCATTTTTCTCTTGGATACATCATAATGGTACATGCTAGGCTGGCTTCAGCATGTAGTGTTGGTGGTGGTATAGTGGTGAGGAGAGCTGCCTACCAAGCACTAGACCTGGGTTCAATTCCCGGCCAAGGTATGTAAGCTGGCTTTTGAAATCCTACAATTTCCTGGAAGACAAGACCCTCCGGAGGAGGAGGAGGGAGAAGGGAGGAGGGAGAAAAAGGACTAAGGGAACAGTCAATAGGTTCTATGGGCTACCATTTAGCATAAACAAGGTTCCATTTGCGATTACTTAAATTTTTCCTCCGGAATCCGGAATTCCGCGGAATTTCACAAAAATCCGGCGGAATTTTCATGATGACGGAATTAAGCGCTGGTGGAATCCGTGAATTCCGGCAGAAAGGAATTTGCTCTTTCCGATCATCCCTACTGGGAATCTTGTCAACGTTGAAGGACGCATGGATTCCACTCAGTATCAGCAGATTCTGGAGACCAATGTCCAGGAATCAGTGACAAAGCTGAAGCTGCGCCGGGGCTGGACCTTTCAACAAGACAACGACCCTAAACACTGCTCAAAATGCACTAAGGCATTCATGCAGAGGAACAAGTACAACGTTCTGGAATGGCCATCTCAGTCCCCAGACCTGAATATCATTGAAAATCTGTGGTGTGAGTTAAAGAGAGCTGTCCATGCTCGGAAGCCATCAGACCTGAATGAACTAGAGATGTTTTGTAAAGAGGAATGGTCCAAAGTACCTTCAACCAGAATCCAGACTCTCATTGGAACCTACAGGAAGTGTTTAGAGGCTGTAATTTCTGCAAATGGAGGATCTACTAAATATTGATTTCACTTCTTTTTCGTGGTGCCCAAATTTATGCACCTGCCTAATTTTATTTAAACAATTATTGCACACTTTCTGTAAATCCAATAAATGTCATTTCATTTCTCAAATATCACTGTGTGTGTCTCCTATATGATATATTCAACTGACATTTTTTATTGTAACAACCAAAGATTTATACAGTAAATTCAATCAATTTGATAGAATCAATTTCTGATAGATCAATTCCATAGAATAGATCGATGGCTGAAATCGAGCAGTGTATGGGCCCCTTTAGAGGCAGAGGATCAGCAGGAGAGTCATTGTTTAATATTAAAGTGAACCCGAGGTGAAAATAAACTGATGAGATAAACAATTATATTTATCCTCCTATTCCTAAAAATGACTTTTTAAGACATCCCAGGATTTTATTTTATATTTAAACATTTAGAAACTCGATTGAATGTTTTGTTGTCTCTGCTCAGTTGCAGTCTATTAAGTGTCCCTAAATGAAAATACATGAACTATATTGACCCTTTCTCTCTCCATCTGCTCTCAGAAATATGTAGAAAATGTATTTTGATACAAAAAACATTTATGGCTGTAATTTGCATATCAGTGATGTTTACTATGTTCCTGACAAGGTTCTGACAAGACAGAAGCTGTCATTTCCAGCCTTAAAAATTAACTATTTCAGGCAGCAAACTAAAACAAGTAAAACTCCCTGGTTATTAATATGTTTAGTACTGTACATACACATGTTTATCTCATCATGTCATCATGTCACACTATCTGAAAAGAGTTTGTATGTTCTCTCCGTGTCTGCGTGGGTTTCCTCCGGGCACTCCGGTTTCCTCCCACATTCCAAAAACATACGGATAAGTTAATTGGCTCCCCCTAAAATTGGCCCTAGACTACAGTACTTACACTACATGATATAGACAAATGGCAATGGTAGGGATTAGATTGTGAGCTCCTTTGAGGGACAGTTAGTGACAAGATATATATACATTGTACAGCGCTGCGTAATATGTCGGCGCTATATAAATACTAAATAATAATAAATAATAATAATGTCACCTCCGGTACACTTTTAAATAAATATGTCAGCCTACATAGCACTCTCATACTTCAGAAGCTCAGCTGTGCTTTACAGTGAGAAGAGAAATGTGACATGAAAAAAGAAAACAATATTCCTGCTGGTCTCCATCTTTACTGCTTCTCTGTGACATCAAGTCTGTCCCATTCCTGGGGTCTCCCTCCTCATAACCTGCCGAATATCAGAGGGGAGAGAACCTTTTTTTTTTGTCCTCTGCCTGAATTAAGATATGCAGACCTGCGCTGTCATATCTAGCTTGCTTTGTAAACAGATGTAAGTACAGCATAGATCGTATTTTAGCAGCTTCTGCAGATGGGTAAGGTGTATTTCCCTTCTCAGCCTTGTGTCTTACTGAACTGCCTTCAGCCAATCAGTGAGGAGCATGAATGTGGGAGGTGAGATAACAAGCGTCCCTCTCCCGGGCAATGTATCAGGCTAACTAAAATAAGATTCATTACAACAGAAACATTTATGATTATATTGGAATGCTTGCAGTGCAGGGTCAGGATGTAGACTACATAATAAACACAGAGCAGTGGGTAATGAAGTTTGATTTTATGGCCGTCAATCCCACTTTAAAAGAACTTCGATTGGTTTTAGTTCGGGCCGGTTCACACAGATGTCTGAGGAGTCCTGCTGTCGTTTATGTTCTTTCAAACGCTGAGCACTGACCGCTTTCAAAGGTCGTTTAGTCCAGTCGTACGCGGGTAACAGCAATTGTTAAAGCGTTCGCGACGGAAAGCTTTTTATTGCGATTTAATGGCTCAGAGGATTATGGTCCATTTCCTGTCCTCACGCCTTGAGAATTGTGCTCCACTTCCTGTCAGCCGCACACCTCCAGGACGCCTCGAGAATTGTGCTTCACTTCCTGTCAGCCGCACACCTCCAGGACGCCTCGAGAATTGTGCTCCACTTCCTGTCAGCCGCACACCTCCAGGACGCCTCGAGAATTGTGCTTCCTTTCCTGTCAGCCGCATACCTCCAGGACGCCTCGAGAATTGTGCTTCACTTCCTGTCAGCCGCATACCTCCAGGACTCCTCGAGAATTGTGCTTCACTTCCTGTCAGCTGCATACCTCCAGGACGCCTCGAGAATTGTGCTTCACTTCCTGTCAGCCGCAAACCTCCAGGACTCCTCGAGAATTGTGCTTCACTTCCTGTCAGCCGCATACCTCCAGGACGCCTCGAGAATTGTGCTTCACTTCCTGTCAGCCGCATACCTACAGGACGCCTCGAGAATTGTGCTTCACTTCCTGTCAGCCGCATACCTCCAGGACGCCTCGAGAATTGTGCTTCACTTCCTGTCAGCCGCATACCTCCAGGACGCCTCGAGAATTGTGCTTCACTTCCTGTCAGCCGCATACCTCCAGGACGCCTCGAGAATTGTGCTTCACTTCCTGTCAGCCGCATACCTCCAGGACTCCTCGAGAATTGTGCTTCACTTCCTGTCAACCGCATACCTCCAGGACTCCTCGAGAATTGTGCTTCACTTCCTGTCAGCCGCATACCTCCAGGACGCCTCGAGAATTGTGCTTCACTTCCTGTCAGCCGCATACCTCCAGGACGCCTCGAGAATTGTGCTTCACTTCCTGTCGGCCGCACACCTCCAGGACGCCTCGAGAATTGTGCTTCACTTCCTGTCAGCCAGGACACCTCCAGGACTCCTCGAGAATTGTGCTTCACTTCCTGTCAGCCGCATACCTCCAGGACGCCTCGAGAATTGTGCTTCACTTCCTGTCAGCCGCATACCTCCAGGACTCCTCGAGAATTGTGCTTCACTTCCTGTCAGCCGCATACCTCCAGGACGCCTCGAGAATTGTGCTTCACTTCCTGTCAGCCGCATACCTCCAGGACTCCTCGAGAGTTGTGCTTCACTTCCTGTCAGCCGCATACCTCCAGGACGCCTCGAGAATTGTGCTTCACTTCCTGTCAGCCGCATACCTCCAGGACTCCTCGAGAATTGTGCTTCACTTCCTGTCAGCCGCGTACCTCCAGGACGCCTCGAGAATTGTGCTTCACTTCCTGTCAGCCGCATACCTCCAGGACGCCTCGAGAATTGTGCTTCACTTCCTGTCAGCCGCATACCTCCAGGACGCCTCGAGAATTGTGCTTCACTTCCTGTCAGCCGCACACCTCCAGGACGCCTCGAGAATTGTGCTTCACTTCCTGTCAGCCGCATTCCTCCAGGACGCCTCGAGAATTGTGCTCCACTTCCTGTCAGCCGCACACCTCCAGGACGCCTTGAAGAGACAAGTAGAGCGCTTGGAACTAGGTGACCGCGGTTTCAAACGGGAACACAAAAACACTCCAATTACAACCGATTGGAAGCAGTAGAAATGACGTGAGAAAATGACAATAAGAACCGCTGACAGTCGCCCGGGTGAACCGGCCCGTAAATGTGGCGGAGGGGCTTCAGCAGAAAACATTGTCGCATTTTAAATGCATTTCGCTGCTACAACAGGCTGCTTCTTCTTCAGGGAAATGAAATGAGAGAGACACAGCCAGAGACTTTAAAGGACAACTAAAGAGAGAGGTATATGGAGGCTGCCATGTTTATTTCCTTTTAATCAATACCAGTTGCCTGGCAGCCTTGCTGATCCCCTGCCTCTAATACTATTAGCCATAGCCCCTGAACAAGCATGCAGCAGATCAGCTGTTTCAGACATTAAAGTCAGATCTGACAAGACTAGCTGCATGCTTGTTTCTGGTGTAATATTCAGACACTACTGCAGAGAAATAGACCACCAGGGCTGCCAGGCAACTGGTATTGATTAAAAGGAAATAAATATGGCAGCCTCCGTATACCTCTTACTTTAGTTCCCCTTTAAAGGGAATCCGTAACAAAAATTTCATCCTGTTTTTTATCATCCTACAAGTTCCAAAAGCTATTGTAATGTGTTCTGGCTTACTGCAGCACGTTCTACTATCACCATCTCTGTAATAAATCAACTTATCTCTCTCTTGTCAGACTTGTCAGCCTGTGTCTGGAAGGCTGCCAAGTTCTTCAGTGTAGTGGTTCTGTGATGCATCTCTCCCCTCCAGGCCCCTCTCTGCACACTGCCTGTGTATTATTTAGAGTAGGGCAGCTTCTCTCTTATCTCTTATCTTTTACAAGCTGGATAAATCCTCCTCTGAGCTGGCTGGGCTTTCACATACTGAGGAGTTACATACAGGCAGAGCTGTCTGCACTCTGCAGGAAGAAACAGCCTGACACTTCAGTGGATGATAGCTGCAGGGGGAAAGAAACACACAAATGATCTCTTGAGATTCAAAAGGAAGGGTGTATACAGCCTGCTTGTGTATGGATGTATTTTCTATGTGTGGACATGCTGTACATCAACCTACTTCCTGTTTTGGTGGCCATTTTGTTTGTTTATAAACAAACTTTTTAAAACAGTTTTTAACCACTTTTAATGCGGCGGGGAGCGGTGAAATTGTGACAGAGGGTAATAGGAAATGTCCCCTAACGCACTGGTATGTTTACTTTTGTGCGATTTTAACAATACAGATTCTCTTTAATGTACAAATCCAGCCAACAAGAGGCAAATAAACAGAAATACTGAGATTCTGGGCAGAACAGGAAACCAGCTCACAAGAGACCACCCATGTCAGACAATCCTCCCTAAGGGCTAGTTCACACTTAATTTAAAAACGTATCCGTAGCTACGTTTTTTGTCCCGGACGAAAAACGTAGCCACGGATACCAATGTTAAAAATAGGAACAGCACACACTCAAGTTAAAAACGTATCCGCGTGCGATCCGCGGAATACGTTTTTAAACCCGGAACGCTGAGTCCGGACTTGCAGCATTTTTCACGGACCCGTATACACGTACGGGTAGTGAAAATCAATGGGGAAACGGGCCTACCTCTTCACTGACATTTTGGGACACTGGAAACGGATCAGTTTCCAGTGTCCCATGGTGAAGGAGGGGGCCGCCATGCTGAAGGGGGTAGCAGCCAGGACGGGGGGCTGCGGGCAAAGCGGCGGCCAGGGGGGGTCACATCCACCCCCCCCTTGCTCACCTGGGTGCCCCCCTCCCCGCTCCCCCTCCAGCTCGCATATAATGTAATAATTTGTACCTAATGAAGTTCGGCGAGCCGGGCACTTCCGCCCACACCGCTCGCCGTCACTTCCTGCGATGCCGCCCACTGAAATACAGAGGGCGACATTGCAGGAAGTGACGGCGAGCGGTGTGGGCGGAAGTGCCCGGCTCGCCGAACTTCATTAGGTACAAATTATTACATTATATGCGAGCTGGAGGGGGAGCGGGGACGGGGGGCACCCAGGTGAGCAAGGGGGGGGGGGATGTGACCCCCCTGGCCGCCGCTTTGCCCGCAGCCCCCCGTCCTGGCTGCTACCCCCTCTAGCAAAAAAAAAAAAAAAAAAACGCAAGCGGATCCAAAACGTGTGCTGCAAAAAAGGCAGCACGGATCCGTTTGCGTTCCGGGTTTTGAAAATCGGAGCCCGGACCGCGGATGCGTCCCGCACCCGGAGCTAGTGTGGCCCAGGCCTAAGGAAGGAGAAGGGGCCTTCGGCACCACGTATCATCAACGTACAATGATCAGTCTCTTTACCTTGGACTTCGGGCTCCGGGAGTGATTCAGAAACCGCTCACTGGGGAAGCTGCTCACACAGGATTGGTTGTAGTTTCGGCAGTAGTTCTTGGCTGCGCCTGAATCACCCGTCACGAAGACCATCTGCTGCAGGGAGCCCTGAAATGGGAGGAGAAAAAGAGTGGCTGTAACTGCGGGCACTGACAATATGGCCGCCCTAATGACATAAATATACTGGGATTACTTCTCTATCCGCACTTCTCCCTTCCATTCATTCATCTGCATAATTTTCCCAGACGGCAACAAGCCAAGCCCCCCCCCCTCCCGCAGCCGCCCTGTGCCCGTGCCAGGACAAACCAATCCTCCGATCCCCCTGCAGCCATCCTGTGCCTGCGCCGGGACAAACCAATCCTCCGATCCCCCTGCAGCCATCCTGTGCCTGCGCCAGGACAAACCAATCCTCCGATCCCCCTGCAGCCATCCTGTGCCTGCGCCAGGACACACCGATCCTCTGGTCCCCCCTGCAGACATCCTGTGCCTGTGCCGGGACACACCGATCCTCCGGTCCCCCCTGCAGACATCCTGTGCCTGTGCCGGGACACACCGATCCTCCGGTCCCCCCTGCAGACATCCTGTGCCTGCGACGGGACACACTGATCCTCCGATCCCCCTGCAGCCATCCTGTGCCTGCGCCAGGACAAACCAATCCTCCGATCCCCCTGCAGCCACCCTGTGCCGGCGCCAGGACAAACCAATCCTCCGATCCCCCTGCAGCCATCCTGTGCCTGCGCCAGGACACACCGATCCTCTGGTCCCCCCTGCAGACATCCTGTGCCCTCCCCGGGACACACCGATCCTCCAGTCCCCCTGCAGCCACCCTGTGCCCTCGCCGGAACACACCGGTCCTCCAGTTCTCCTGCAGCTGCCCTGTGCCTGCGCCGGGACAAACGGATCCTCCGGTCCCCCCTGTAGCCATCCTGTGCCTGCGCCGGGACACACCGATCCTCTGGTCCCCCTGCAGCCATCCTGTGCCTGCGCCAGGACACACCGATCCTCTGGTCCGCCCTGCAGACATCCTGTACCCTCCCCGGAACACACCGATCCTCCAGCCCCCTGCAGCCACCCTGTGCCCTCGCCGGGACACACCGGTCCTCCAGTCCCCCTGCAGCCACCCTGTGCCCTCGCCGGAACACACCGGTCCTCCAGTTCTCCTGCAGCTGCCCTGTGCCCTCGCCGGGACAAACGGATCCTCCAGTCCCCCCGCAGCCACCCTGTGCCCGCGCCAGGACAAACCAATCCTCCGATCCCCCTGCAGCCATCCTGTGCCTGCGCCAGGACACACCGATCCTCCGGTCCCCCCTGTAGCCATCCTGTGCCTGCGCCGGGACACACCGATCCTCTGGTCCCCCTGCAGCCATCCTGTGCCTGCGCCAGGACACACCGATCCTCTGGTCCCCCCTGCAGACATCCTGTGCCCTCCCCGGGACACACCGATTCTCCAGTCCCCCTGCAGCCACCCTGTGCCCTCGCCGGAACACACCGGACCTCCAGTTCTCCTGCAGCTGCCCTATGCCTGCGCCGGGACAAACGGATCCTCCAGTCCCCCCGCAGCCGCCCTGTGCCCGCGGCGGAACACACCGATCCTCTGGTCCCCCCTGCAGCCGCCCTGTGCCCTCCCCGGGACACACCGGTCCTCCAGTCCCCCCTGCAGACATCCTGTGCCCTCCCGGGACACACCGATTGTCCGGCCCCCTGCAGCCACCCTGTGCCCTCCCTGGGACACACCGGTCCTCCGGTCCCCCCTGCAGACATCCTGTGCCCTCCCGGGACACACCGATTGTCCGGCCCCCTGCAGCCGCCCTGTGCCTGGACACACCGATCCTCTGGTCCCCCCTGCAGACATCCTGTGCCTGTGCCGGGACACACCAATCCTCCGTTCCCCCCTGCAGCTGCCCTGTGCCCTACCCGGAACACACCGATCTTCCAGTTCCCCTGCAGCCGCCCTGTGCCTGCGCCAGGACACACCGGTCCTCCAGTTCCCCTGCAGCTGCCCTGTGCCTGCGCCGGGACAAACGGATCCTCCAGTCCCCCAGCAGCCGCCCTGTGCCCGCGGCGGGACACACAGATCCTGTGTTCCCCCTGCAGCCGCCCTGTGCCCTCCCCGGGACACACCGGTCCTCTGGTCCCCCCTGCAGACATCCTGTGCCCTCCCGGGACACACCGGTTGTCCGGCCCCCTGCAGCCGCCCTGTGCCCTCGCCGGAACACACCGGTCCTCCAGTTCTCCTGCAGCTGCCCTGTGCCTGCGCCGGAACACACCGATCCTCCGGTCCCCCCTGCAGCCGCCCTGTGTCCTCCCCGGGACACACCGGTCCTCTGGTCCCCCCTGCAGACATCCTGTGCCCTCCCGGGACACACCGGTTGTCCGGCCCCCTGCAGCCGCCATGTGCCCTCCCCGGGACACACCGATCCTCTGGTCCCCCCTGCAGACATCCTGTGCCTGTGCCGGGACACACCGATCCTCCAGTCCCCCTGCAGCCGCCCTGTGCCCTCCCCGGGTTACACCGATCCTCCGGCCCCCTGCAGCCTCCCTGTGCCTGCGCCAGGACACACCGGTCCTCTAGTTCCCCTGCAGCTGCCCTGTGCCTGCGCCGGGACAAACGGATCCTCCAGTCCCCCCGCAGCCACCCTGTGCCCGCGCCGGGACACACTGATCCTCCAGTCCCCCCTTCAGCCGCCCTATGCCTTCCCCGGGACACACTGATCCTCCGGTCCCCCCTGCAGCCGCCCTGTGCCTGTGTAAGATATGTCAAACATAGGCACCCCATAAAAAAAATGTATAGCATTGCCAGCCTCAGCAATCCAAGATAATGCCAGCTATATCAGGAAACAATTCATGACCCTTTAGTAAATCACCATTAGATGGCAGCAGAGTGTTAAGACCTTATGACAGCACTGCAAGGGAGGAACAGAACACACCAATCTTTAGTTCCTGGGAGGACAGGATATACTGTCACATTCCTGTAACTCCAGACTGATAAAGACATGTGCTTGTTCATTACAGGTAAGAAAACACATATTTAGGGCTATAAACAGGGTAAAATGATTCAGATCCCATTCCTGTAATCAGCCAAGGCTGCTGGTGATGCAGTTGGGTGTACATAGACCCCACACACTTGTGAGTGAGATATACTGATGGGTCACTTGGTGCTACTGTATAGTGGATGTGATTGCTATAGGGAGCTGATGTGTCTGTATGAGATATAATGCACTGTTTGCTTACTGTGATGCCGATTAAGTAATCATAGAGCAGCTGCACATGTTATATGGTTAATGTCTCTTATAGGAAAGTTATACTTGTTATGGAGAATGTATTGATGAATATAGATGTGTATTCCTATGTAAGAATAGGATATACGGTCACATTCCTGTAACTCCAGACTGATAAAGACATGTGCTTGTTCATTACAGAAAATGTTCAATAAACGCACTTCTGATTTCACCCAGCCCGCTCCCTGCGCACATTGGAATTATTAACCATACTTTCAGCACATGTGCAACACCTGCGGCGGGACACACGATCCTCCAGTTCCCCTGCAGCTGCCCTGTGCCCTCCCCGGGACACACCGATTGTCCGGCCCCCTGCAGCCGCCCTGTGCCCTCCCCGGGACACACAGATTGTCCGGCCCCCTGCAGCCTCCCTGTGCCCTCGCCGGGACACACCGATTGTCCGGCTCCTTGCAGCCGCCCTGTGCCCTCGCCGGGACACACCGATTGTCCGGCCCCCTGCAGCCGCCCTGTGCCCTCGCCAGGACACACCGATTGTCCGGCCCCCTGCAGCCGCCCTGTGCCCTCCCCGGGACACACCGATTGTCCGGCCCCCTGCAGCCGCCCTGTGCCCTCCCCGGGACACACAGATCGTCTGGCCCCCTGCAGCCTCCCTGTGCCCTCCCCGGGACACACAGATTGTCCGGCCCCCTGCAGCCGCCCTGTGCCCGCGCCAGGACAAACCGATCCTCCGGCTCTCTGCAGCCACCCTGTGCCTGCGCCGGGACATACCGATCCTCCGGTCCCCCTGCAGCCACCCTGTGCCCTCCCCGGGACACACCGATCCTCCGGCCCCCTGCAGCTGCCCTGTGCCCTCCCCGGGACACACCGATCCTCCGATCCCCCTGCAGCCGGCCTGTGCCCTCCCCGGGACACACCGATCCTCCGGTCCCCCCTGCAGCTGCCCTGTGCCCTCCCCAGGACACACCGATCCTTCGGCCCCCTGCAGCTGCCCTGTGCCCTCCCCGGGACACACCGATCCTCCGATCCCCCTGCAGCCGGCCTGTGCCCTCCCCGGGACACACCGATCCTCCGGCCCCCTGCAGCCGCCCTGTGCTCTCCCCGGGACACACCGATCCTCCGGCCCCCTGCAGCTGCCCTGTGCCCTCCCCGGGACACACCGATCCTCCTGTCCCCCCTGCAGCTGCCCTGTGCCCTCCCCAGGACACACCGATCCTCCGGCCCCCTGCAGCTGCCCTGTGTTCTCCCCGGGACACACCGATCCTCCGGCCCCCTGCAGCTGCCCTGTGCCCTCCCCGGGACACACCGATCCTCCGGCCCCCTGCAGCTGCCCTGCACCTGCGCCGGGACACACCGATCTTCCAGTTCCCCTGCAGCTGCCCTGTGCCTGCGCCGGGACAAACCGATCCTCCGGCCCCCTGCAGCCACCCTGTGCCCTCCCCGGGACACACCAATCCTCCGGTCCCCCCCCCTGCAGCCGCCCTATGCCTTCCCCGGGAGACACCGATCCTCCAGCCCCCTGCAGACATCCTGTGCCTGCGCCGGGATACACCGATCCTCCAGTCCCCCCTGCAGCCTCCCTGTGCCTGCGCCGGGACAAACCGATCTTCCGGTTCCCCCTGCAGCCTCCCTGTGCCTGTGCCGGGACACACCAATCCTCCAGTTCCCCACAGCTAGCCAATTTCAGTTCTTACGACTGGCCAGTTAGTGGCCCTGGCTGCGCGCGTCTTCTATCATGCTCCTGCCGCTGTACTGCACATGCGCAGGACACTCCTCTGGCAATGGCGGCGTGATAGAGAACGCAGCCAGGGCCACACAAGCGCAATGGCCACCAACTGGCCAGTCGCCAGAACCGAAACTGGCTTGTGGCGGGGGACAGGAGGATTGGTTAGTCCCGGTGCGGGCACAGGGTGGCTGCGAGAAACCGCAGGAGTGGTTTGTCCTGGCGCGGGAGCAGGGGGGCTGCAGGGGATCGGAGGATCGGTTTGTCCTGGTGCGGACGCGGGGGGGCCAGACGATCGGTCAGTCCCGGCGCGGGCGCAGTGCGGTTACGGGGAACTGGCGGATTGGTTTGTCCCGGCGCAGGAGCAGGGGGGCTGCGGGGGGCTGGAGGATCAGTTAGTCCCGGCGTGGGCACGGGGGGGGGGGGGGGGGGCGGAGGATTGGTTAGCCCCGGCGCGGTTGCAGGGGGCTGCGGGGGGGCGGAGGATCGGTTAGTCCCGGCGAGGGCGCAGGGGGGCTGTGGGCGGCTGGTAGAAGCACCAGGTAAATTGAACTCCTTTTTTTTTTTTTACCATCAGTGAAGGTTCCCAACAAGAAGGCGAATGAAACAAGAAGGTGTAAAGCTTCCCTTCCTCCTGATCTCCCCAGCAGCATTCCTGCGGGGAATGTAAATATTACTGCAATCTAGGAAGTCATTAGGAGAGTCTGCCTGCATCCTGCACTGCTGAGGAATGTGCTTCCAAGGATGCCCCCCCATGTGCCCCCCTCTATGTGCCCCCCCTTTCCCTCGGATGCCCCTATTGGGTGCCCCTCCCCCCACATGCCTCCCATGTGGCCCTGTGTGCCCCCCTTTCCCCATGGATGCCTTTGTACATTCCCCTGAGGTTGTGTGGGTTTCCTCCAGGCAGAATGCTATCTGCATGGGGTTTGTACATTCCCCTGAGGTTGTGTGGTTTTCCTCCGGGCAGGATGCTATCTGCATGGGGTTTGTACATTCCCCTGAGGTTGTGTGGTTTTCCTCCGGGCAGGATGCTATCTGCATGGGGTTTGTACATTCTCCTGAGGTGGTGTGGGTTTCCTCCAGGCAGGATTCTATCTGCATGGGGTTTGTACATTCCCCTGAGGTTGCATGGGTTTCCTCCGGGCAGGATGCTATCTGCATGGGGTTTGTACATTCTGCCTGAGGTTGTGTGGGTTTCCTCCGGGCACTGTACCTTGAAGGGAACTTCGTATGGCTCAATCAGACCCCCGAGCATCAGAATCCCGTCGGTTGAGACCCCCAGGCCAAAGAAATTAGACCACGGTAACGTTTCCACCAGCCGACAGTCCACATACAATGCCACGCCCTTGGCAGAGACGGCGAGTGCCACCCGATGCCAGCGTCCGTCTGTGAGAGAGCCAACCGGAAATCTGCAGAGACAAGAGATCGATGTGTGAGCAGATATCAAGCCTGGCACACACAGCCAATTTTGATTGTCCAATGACTGACCAGTGTTACTCCTTCCATGTACAGATTATATAAGCAAACTGTCATACTATATGGAAGGGGTAACATTGGCCGATGATTGGCCAATGAAAATGGTTTGTGTGTACCAGACTTTGCTCTCCATCTCCCGTACACGTTTATGTAGTTCTAATGTACAGAGCCGGAAGCATTTGTAGCGTTCCTGGCTGGTGATAATGTACGGTAGAGATTGGGGGATTACGCAATATAAATCTGGCCAAACACGCCACCATTTTCCTGGCAGATTCTTCCATAAAATCGTTTGTATTTTCGCAAAACTGTAAAATGATATTTTACCACGAAAAGCACAAAACGCAAAAAAACAATATTTTAGTGCAGATATTTTTACAGCAAAAATCAATATTTTTACCATGAAAATTCGGAAATAATGCGAAACATAAGAAATCTTATTTTTCGACGGCATTTTCGTTCGAAAATAGTATTTAACATTATTTTGGTGAGAATTCATGCGAAAAGAATATTGTCATTTTCGCTCATTACTGCTATGGACCCCCACACACTCCTGATAAAATCGATTTCAGATTGAACCATTTAGGTGAATTGTCACCAGAAGGGGAGGAGTGAAGCAGCCGCTGCATTTACAAGCTGCACAAATCTGCATTTAAACACGCATAACATTTGCATCAACTTCTGCCTGTACAGGGGGGAGGGGCGGGGTCTCACTCGTAGTCTCCCCGCCGATGGGAGCGGAAGATCACAGCACGGGGGTTCACCCGGATCTGGAAGAGAATATCGCCCAGCACACTCAGGATGGTGACCAGACTCGTGTCCTCCTGAAGAGGTGACTTCAGCTTCATCATCACAGACAGCTCGTCCGGAAAACTGCGGAGAGAAGACGGATAATGCCGACATGACCAACCAATCGCTCAACCCAAACCGATACTCAGCATATCACCAGCAGATCACACCACACACACTGTACTCTCTGTTCACACTTTCAATGACTGGGCGCTCATGAAGGAGAGCATCCACACCTGTGATTGGCTGACAAAGCTGCCTGTCACAGTGTTATCTCTGCCTATAAGGCAGCTCGCACCGCCGGCCAATAGCAGCACACTATTAGCAATGCATACTGGCTGTTCTGGATTGGGCAATGGTTCTGGCTGTCACTTTTATACAAACAGGATCATTGCCCAATCCAGAACCGCCAGTATGCTAATAGCGCACTCAGCAGGTAGGCACAGGCGTTCTGGCGCCATAAACCCCACCCCTCAACTCTGGCCACACCCCCATGTTAGGTAGGCATCCCCCCTCCCCATTAATCTATGTAGTAGATGTGTCCCCCAGCCCAAGTATAGGGAGCCAGATGTGCCTTCACCTTAGTATTAAGTAGCCCCCCCAATGTGTAGGGGGACAGTTGGGGAGCCACCTCTCCTACATAAGGAGTCTCTAGGTACGTGCCTACAATGCCTTATGGTAAATCCGGCCCTGAGCGCGCTGCTATTGGCCGCGATGGTGGTGCGAGTGGGCTTAGGCAGAGATAACGCATAGTAGTAGACGCCAACTGTGACATGACATGCAGCCTTGTCGGCCAATCAATTATTATAGCATAATGCTCTGCGGCGACGCCGCCATTTTGTCTGCGGCCCCTGGGGGACCCCCTGACAAGTGCTAATGTACCCCCAGGGGTCCGCGGACCCCAGGTTGAGAACCACTGTATTAGAGGAAAAGGTGTGATAGGAAAGCTCTGTCTGTTAGGGCCCTTTTCCACATAGCGGCGTCTGCGATGTCGAACCGCAAAACGCTAGTGATTTTAAAATTGCTACAGTTAGATTTTTAACATAGGAATCGTGGTAGGTAATTTCCAGTACCGCGATTCGTTTTTTACTCAAGCGCGATCGCGCCGTGGAGCGATTTTTGCCGCGATTTTGCTATGCAGTGCATTGCATAGCAAAATTGTGACCGCAAGCGCCGGGAAATGTTGTACTTTGCTGAATCGCAATCGCTAGCGTTTTTAGCGTGAATGCTAGCGATTGCTAGTGGAAAAGGGCCCTTAGTGACTGGCATGGGCATTGCTAGGATCCGAAGAGATACACAGGTATGCAGGCACAGGAGCACATGACAGGCAGAGAAGCACAGGCCACATGGGACAAGATCTGCTGACACAGTGTAGCTGCATCCACAGCCATCTAGCACACACAGGTATAGAGGCACAGGACCACATGACAGGCAGAGAAGCACAGGCCACATGGGACAAGATCTGCTGACAGTGTAGCTGCATCCACAGCCACCTAGCACACACAGGTATGGAGGTACAGGAGCACATGGCCGGCAGAGGAGCACATGTCACATGGGACAAGATCTGCTGACAGACAGTGTAGCTGCACCCACAGCCATCTAGCACACACAGGTATGCAGGCACAGGAGCACATGGCAGGCAGAGAAGCACAGGCCACATGGGACAAGATCTGCTGACACAGTGTAGCTGCATCTACAGTCATCTAGCACACACAGGTATGGCGGCACAGGAGCACATGGCAGGCAGAGAAGCACATGGCAGGCAGAGAAGCACAGGCCACATGGGACGAGATCTGCTGACAGTGTAGCTGCATCCACAGCCATATAGCACACACAGGTATGGAGGCACAGGAGCACATGGAAGGCAGAGAGGCACATGCCACATATGACAAGATCTGCTGGCAGACAGTGTAGCTGCATCCACAGCCATCTAGCACACACAGGTATGGACTGGAGGCACAGGAGCACATGGAAGGCAGAGAAGCACATGCTACTTGGGACAAGATCTGCTAACAGACAGTGTAGCTGCATCCACAGCCATCTAGCACACACAGGTATGGACTGGAGGCACAGGAGCACATGGCAGGCAGAGAAGCACATGCTACTTGGGACAAGATCTGCTGACAGACAGTGTAGCTGCATCCACAGCCACCTAGCACACACAGGTATGGAGGTACAGGAGCACATGGCCGGCAGAGGAGCACATGCCACATGGGACAAGATCTGCTGACAGACAGTGTAGCTGCATCCACAGCCATCTAGCACACACAGGTATGGAGGTACAGGAGCACATGGCAGGCAGAGAAGCACATGCCACATGGGACAAGATCTGCTGACACAGTGTAGCTGCATCCACAGCCATCTAGCACACACAGGTATGGAGGCACAGGAGCTCATGACAGGCAGAGAAGCACATGGCAGGCAGAAAAGCACAGGCCACATGGGACAAGATCTGCTGACAGTGTAGCTGCATCCACAGTCATCTAGCACACACAGGTATAGAGGCAGAGGAGCACATGGAAGGCAGAGAGGCACATGCCACATATGACAAGATCTGCTGGCAGACAGTGTAGCTGCATCCACAGCCATGTAGCACACACAGGTATGGAGGCACAGGAGCACATGGCAGGCAGAGAAGCACATGCCACATGGGACAAGATCTGCTGACACAGTGTAGTGGCATCCACAGTCATCTAGCACACACAGGTATGGAGGCACAGGAGCACATGGCAGGCAGAGAAGCACATGCTACTTGGGACAAGATCTGCTGACACAGTGTAGCGGCATCCACAGTCATCTAGCACACACAGGTATGGAGGCACAGGAGCACACGGCAGGCAGAGAAGCACAGGCCACATGGGACAAGATCTGCTGACAGACAGTGTAGCTGCATCCACAGCCATCTAGCACATTCGGTACGAACAGCTAGGAGCGATTATTGTCCACACTGATCCCCCAGGACAGTCTACATGGACGATAATTGGGGTCCTTTACCTTTGTTGGGATACCTTTTTCTAAAGGACACGTTAGCACTCCTAAATTTTAAAAACGGATTGCGCACCTGTGGCTGGGAGTGGTCTGCGCATGCGCACTATGGCCTTGATTCACTAAAGAGTGCTAAGTGTTAGCACGCCAGTGAAAAGGCACTTAGGACGTGAAAACGGCCGCTTCACACGCTAATATGCATGCAAGCATTTGTGCATGCAAAGGTTAGCCCTGTGCGGTGCGTTCGAAACGTGCAAAATAGCCTGCAAAGCTATTTTAAACGCGAACGATGCGAAGTTTTGGGGCGCACCGACTTAACGCGTGATCAGTAACAGCTTTGGACGTGCAAACTACTTAGCACCCTAGTTTGCACGTCCAAAGCTTTTAGGCGTGCTAACTGAGTTAGCACCCTTTTGTGAATCAAGCCCCATGTAATCGTGACTTCCCACTATGTAGTGCGCATGCACAGAGCGGTCCTGGTCATAGGTGAGCAATCAAGGACGTGTTTCGCTAGCCAGCGCCTGCGCACTGCTCACTGACACTGGCCGACCGGGAAGTATCTTCAGACGGCCTTTACAAGGAAACGGAGGGGATGGAGAAAAACGGGGGGAGCGGTGCTCTCTCTGTTTTTAAAATTTAGTAAAGCTAAGAAATCTTTGGAATGATTCTCGGTCGACCCATTGTTTGTTTTCCGACTACACTGGTCGAGAGTATCAAACAGGAGCATGGAGGACTCTCCGCTCACTCACCTGTCCTGGAGAGCCGCCCTGGTGGGGAAGCTGAGCGTGGAGTATTGCCCCATGTCCAGGGACAGACAGGAGCATGGATGCTGATCACTCACCTGTCCTGGAACGCCGCCCTGGTGGGGATGCTGAGTGTGAAGTATTGCCCCATGTCCAGGGACAGACAGGAGCATGGAGGACAATCACTCACCTGTCCTGGATCGCCGCCCTGGTGGGGATGCTGAGCGTGGAGTATTGCCCCATGTCCAGGGACAGACAGGAGCATGGAGAACTCTCCGCTCACTCACCTGTCCTGGAGCGCCGCCCTGGTGGGGATGCTGAGCGTGGAGTATTGCCCCATATCCAGGGACGGACAGGAGCATGGAGGACTCTCCGCTCACTCACCTGTCCTGGAGCGCCGCCCTGGTGGGGATGCTGAGCGTGGAGTATTGTCCCATGTCCAGGGACAGACAGGAGCATGTAGGACTCTCCGCTCACTCACATGTCCTGGAGCGCCGCCCTGGTGGGGATGCTGAGTGTGGAGTATTGCCCCATGTCCAGGGACAGACAGGAGCATGGAGGACTCTCCGCTCACTCACCTGTCCTGGATCGCCGCCCTGGTGGGGATACTGAGTGTGGAGTATTGCCCCATATCCAGGGACAGACAGGAGCATGGAGGACTCTCCGCTCACTCACCTGTCCTGGATCGCCGCCCTGGTGGGGATGCTGAGTGTGGAGTATTGCCCCATGTCCAGGGACAGACAGGAGCATGGAGGACTCTCCGCTCACTCACCTGTCTTGGATCGCCGCCCTGGTGGGGATGCTGAGCGTGGAGTATTGCCTCATATCCAGAGACAGACAGGAGCATGGAGGACTCTCCGCTCACTCACCTGTCCTGGATCGCCGCCCTGGTGGGGATGCTGAGTGTGGAGTATTGACCCATATCCAGGGACAGATAGGAGCATGGAGGACTCTCCGCTCACTCACCTGTCCTGGAACGCCGCCCTGGTGGGGATGCTGAGTGTGGAGTATTGCCCCATGTCCAGGGACAGACAGGAGCATGGAAGACTCTCCGCTCACTCACCTGTCCTGGATCGCCGCCCTGGTGGGGAAGCTGAGCGTGGAGTATTGCCCCATGTCCAGGGACAGACAGGAGCATGGATGCTGATCACTCACCTGTCCTGGAACGCCGCCCTGGTGGGGATGCTGAGTGTGAAGTATTGCCCCATGTCCAGGGACAGACAGGAGCATGGAGGACAATCACTCACCTGTCTTGGAACGCCGCCCTGCTGGGGATGTTGAGCGTGGAGTATTGCCACATGTCCAGGGACAGACAGGAGCATGGAGGACTCTCCGCTCACTCACCTGTCCTGGAGCGCCGCCCTGGTGGGGATGCTGAGTGTGGAGTATTGCCCCATGTCCAGGGACAGACAGGAGCATGGAGGACTCTCCGCTCACTCACATGTCCTGGATCGCCGCCCTGGTGGGGATGCTGAGTGTTGAGTATCGCCCCATGTCCAGGGACAGACAGGAGCATGGAGGACTCTCCGCTCACTCACCTGTCCTGGAACGCCGCCCTGATGGGGATGCTGAGCGTGGAGTATTGCCCCATGTCCAGGGACAGACAGGAGCATGGAGGACAATCACCCACCTGTCCTGGAACGCCGCCCTGGTGGGGATGCTGGGTGTGGAGTATTGCCCCATGTCCAGGGACAGACAGGAGCATGGAAGACTCTCCGCTCACTCACCTGTCCTGGATCGCCGCCCTGGTGGGGATGCTGAGTGTTGAGTATTGCCCCATGTCCAGGGACAGACAGGAGCATGGAGGACTCTCCGCTCACTCACCTGTCCTGGATCGCCGCCCTGGTGGGGATGCTGAGTGTTGAGTATTGCCCCATGTCCAGGGACAGACAGGAGCATGGAGGACTCTCCGCTCACTCACCTGTCCTGGAACGCCGCCCTGATGTGGATGCTGAGCGTGGAGTATTGCCCCATGTCCAGGGACAGACAGGAGCATGGAGGACAATCACTCACCTGTCCTGGAACGCCGCCCTGGTGGGGATGCTGGGTGTGGAGTATTGCCCCATGTCCAGGGACAGACAGGAGCATGGAGGGCAATCACTCACCTGTCCTGGAACGCCGCCCTGGTGGGGATACTGAGCGTGGAGTATTGCCCCATATCCAGGGACAGACAGGAGCTTGGAGGACAATCACTCACCTGTCCTGGAACGCCGCCAAGGTGGGGATGCTGAGTGTGGAGTATTGCCCCATGTCCAGGGACAGACAGGAGCATGGAAGACTCTCCGCTCACTCACCTGTCCTGGATCGCCGCCCTGGTGGGGATGCTGAGTGTGGAGTATTGCCCCAGGGACAGACAGGAGCATGGAGGACAATCACTCACCTGTCTTGGAACGCCGCCCTGGTGGGGATGCTGAGCGTGGAGTATTGCCCCATGTCCAGGGACAGACAGGAGTCTTCTGAGGTCAGAGAGATGTTGACCAGCTCCGCCGAGTGCAGTGTGAGATATTCCAGAACGTCAATGTCTTCTGCAATGACACAGGAGAAAATATAACCAATAATGATATATCTGCTTCTTGATTTCTTATTCTATTCATTATAATCTCAGTCTTTTGTTGCAGTAAAGCTATTTATTGTTTTTCCAACGTTAAAGAGAATATAACAAAGTACAGACAAAGTTATAAGTTACGGTACTCCTCTAGTCCTATCTACTCTGACTAATTGCGTATAAATGCAGGTACTAAATCTTAAAGTGAACCTCCGGACTAAAAATCGACTCAGCAGCACTGAAAAGGCCTGGTGTTTCTTTAACTGTTTCACAGCATCAGAACTTTGTTTCTCTTATACAAGCCTCATTTTTAGCTGCACAGAAGAAAACTGCCCGGGCTTTTTTTCCCCTGATGCTGTGCAAAGCATGATGGGATTTCTGATTTTGTTGTTCTCGTTCTGCTGTTTTGGTGCAATTTTTTTTTTTACATTTTGAATTTGACATTTGAAGCCTAGCATGTGCAGCTGGGAGGGGTAATCAGGACACAGGATAGTTGGAACTGTGTCTCCTGCTCCTTGTCACCTCCTTTCAACCAAAAAGATGGCTGCCCCCATGATAAAGATGGCAGCCCCCATGAATCACAAACATTTGCCTGTTCTTTTAAAACAGGGTGGGTAAGAGATTATATTACCTATCTATTCTAATTAACATAACTAATGTAACTTGATGCCAGTATGTTTGTTTAGGCTGAAGTTCCCCTTTAAGCAAGATGGTTACTTCTTTCTGCTGGAATCTTCCTTCTGGGATCCTAAGGCCTGATTTGGCCTTCCCTGTGTCTCCTCCTAGGGCAACTTGGTCTGAAGTGTCTCCCAGACGTCTCTGCAACAACAACAATAATAAGCTGGCAGACAGCAAAGTGACCTGAGAGTTTTTTCTGTCATCTGGGGAACGTGCCACAGTGTCTGCATTGATACCAGCATGGTGTTCAAAATGTTCTAGTTGTTTTCCAGAAATGTGCTCATAAGGTACATGATAATATCTCTCTCCCTATGAAGTGGGAAGCAGTCTAGTCTAGTCTGTCAATGGTTTATAGTTTATAGAATTTATGATCTTCCCACTCCGGCCATCCCAGAACCTCCCTGATGTGCATGTCACTGTTAACTACACTACCATTCGCCCTACCTCTAGAGCCCGCTGTCTGGGTGTCACCCTGGACTCCGCACTCTCCTTCACTCCCCACATCCAAAGCCTCACAAAGTCCTGCAACTTCCACCTTCGTAACATCTGCAAGATTCGCCCTTTCCTGACCTCTGCCAACACTATGGAACTCCCTACCTCCACCCATTCGGGTTCCCCCTCCTTCAACATCGTCAAGAAGGCCCTCAAAACTCACCTTTTCACTCTGGCCTACCACCCCTCACTGGTGCTTTTAACCCATAGCTGAACTCTGGCCCCCTACCTTCCGTGTCCCTACCTCTCCCTCTAGATTGTAAGCCTTTGGGCAGGGTCCTCCTCCTTTTGTGTCCTGCCTGATCTTGCACCTCCATTACTGTACACCCATCCTATGGATCTGAGTGAACCTAACTTGCCTAATCTCCATGCTCCATCCAGTGACTAAGCATTACCTTGTACTCATACTGTGCTGTGTGATCTGGTCTTTCTTGTATTCCTGTATTGTCATATTGCTGTATGTCACTCCTAAATATTGTCTGTAACCTGGCATCGGTAGAGAGAGGTCTTAGGGTTAGGCATCGGTAGAGGGAGGTGTTGGGGTTAGGCATCGGTAGAGGGAGGTCTTAGGGGTAAGCATTGGTAAAGGGAGGTCTTAGGGTTAGGCATCGGTAGAGGGAGGTCTTGGGGTTAGGCATCGGTAGAGGGAGGTCTTGGGGTTAGGCATCGGTAGAGGGAGGTCTTGGGGTTAGGCATCGGTAGAGGGAGGTCTTAGGGTTAGGCATCAGTAGAGGGAGGTGTTAGGGTTAGGCATCGGTAGAGGTGGGTGTTAGGGTTAGGCATCGGTAGAGGGAGGTCTTAGGGTTAGGCATCAGTAGAGGGAGGTGTTAGGGTTAGGCATCGGTAGAGGGGGGTGTTAGGGCTAGGCATCGGTAGAGGGAGGTGTTAGGGCTAGGCATCAGTAGAGGGAGGTCTTAGGGTTAGGCATCGGTAGAGGGAGGTCTTAGGGTTAGGCATCGGTAGAGGGAGGTGTTTGGGTTAGGCATCGGTAGAGGGAGGTCTTAGGGTTAGGCATCGGTAGAGGGAGGTCTTAGGGTTAGGCATCGGTACAGGGAGGTCTTAGGGTTAGGCATCGGTAGAGGGAGGTCTGAGGGTTAGGCATCGGTAGAGGGAGGTCTTAGGGTTAGGCATCGGTAGAGAGAGGTCTTAGGGTTAGGCATCGGTAGAGAGAGGTCTTAGGGTTAGGCATCGGTAGAGAGAGGTCTTAGGGTTAGGCATCGGTAGAGGGAGGTGTTTGGGTTAGGCATCGGTAGAGGGGGGTCTTAGGGTTTGGCATCGGTAGAGAGGGGTCTTAGGGTTAGGCATCGGTAGAGGGAGGTGTTAGGGTTAGGCATCGGTAGAGGGAGGTGTTAGGGTTAGGCATCGGCAGAGGGAGGTCTTAGGGTTAGGCATCGGTAGAGGGAGGTCTTAGGGTTAGGCATCGGTAGAGGGTGGTGTTAGCGTAAGGCATCAGTAGGGAGAGGTCTTAGGGTTTGGCATCGGTAGAGGGAGGTCTTAGGGTTAGGCATTGGTAGAGGGAGGTCTTAGGGTTAGGCATCGGTAGAGGGAGGTGTTTGGGTTAGGCATCGGTAGAGGGACAGCGTAGCGTGCGTCCGTGTGTCACCAGCATAGCATGCGTCCGTGTGTCACCAGCATAGCGTGCGTCCGTGTGTCACCAGCGTGCGTCCGTGTGTCATTAGCGTGCGTCCGTGTGTCACCAGCTTAGCGTGCGTCCGTGTGTCACCAGTATAGCATGCGTCCCTGTGTCACCAGCGTGCGTCCGTGTGTCACCAGCGTGCGTCTGTGTGTCACCAGCGTAGCGTGCGTCCGTGTGTCACCAGCATAGCATGCGTCCCTGTGTCACCAGCGTGCGTCCGTGTGTCACCAGCGTGCGTCCATGTGTCACCAGTATAGCGTGCGTCCACGTGCCACCAGCGTGCGTCCGTGTGTCACCAGCATGCATCCGTGTGTCACCAGCTTAGCGTGCGTCCGTGTGTCACCAGTATAGCGTGCATCCGTGTGTCACCAGCGTGCGTCCACGTGTCACCAGCGTGCGTCCACGTGTCACCAGTATAGCGTGCGTCCGTGTGTCACCAGCGTGCGTGCGCATGTCACCAGTATAGCATGCGTCCATGTGTCACCAGCGTGCGTCCGTGTGTCACCAGTATAGCATGCGTCCATGTGTCACCAGCGTGCGTCCGTGTGTCACCAGTATAGCGTGCGTCCGCGTGTCACCAGCGTGCTTCCATGTGTCACCAGCATAGCGTGCTTCCGTGTGTCACCAGTATAGCGTGCGTCCGTGTCACAAGTATAGCGTGCGTCCGCGTGTCACCAGCATAGTGTGCGTCTGTGTGTCAACAGCATAGCGTGCGTCAGTGTGTCATTAGCGTGCATCCGTGTGTCACCAGTATAGCGTGCGACCGTGTGTCACCAGTATAGCGTGCATCCGTGTGTCACAAGTATAGCGTGTGTCCGTGTGTCACCAGTATAGCGTGCGACCGTGTGTCACCAGTATAGCGTGCGTCCGTGTGTCACAAGTATAGCGTGCATCCGTGTGTCACCAGCATAGTGTGCGTCTGTGTGTCACCAGCATAGCGTGCGTCCGTGTGTCATTAGCGTGTGTCCGTGTGTCACCAGCATAATGTGCGTCCGTGTGTCACCAGCGTGCGTCTGCGTGTCACCAGTATAGCGTGCGTCCGTGTGTCACCAGCGTGCATCCGTGTGTCACCAGTATAGCATGCGTCCGCGTGTCACCAGCGTGCGTCCGTGTTTCACCAGTATAGCGTGCGTCCGTGTGTCACCAGTATAGCGTGCGTCAGTGTGTCACCAGCTTAGCGTGTGTCCGTGTGTCACCAGTATAGCGTGCGTCTGTGTGTCACCAGCGTGCGTCCGTGTGTCACAAGTATAGCGTGCGTCCGCGTGTCACCAGCGTGCGTCTGTGTGTCACCAGCATAGTGTGCGTCTGTGTGTCACCAGCATAGCGTGCGTCCATGTGTCTTTAGCGTGCGTCCGTGTGTCACCAGCATGCGTCCGCGTGTCATTAGCATGCGTCCGTGTGTCACCAGCGTAGCGTCCGTGTGTCACCAGCATGCGTCCGTGTGTCACCAGCATATCGTCCGTGTGTCACCAGCATATCGTCCGCGTGTCACCAGCGTAGCGTCCGTGTGTCACCAGCATGCGTCCGTGTGTCACCAGCATAGCGTCCGCGTGTCACCAGCGTAGTGTCCGTGTGTCACCAGCATGCGTCCGTGTGTCACCAGCATAGCGTCCGTGTGTCACCAGCGTGCGTCCGCGTGTCATTAGCGTGCGTCCGTGTGTCACCAGCGTGCGTCCGCGTGTCATTAGCGTAGTGTCCGTGTGTCACCAGCGTGCGTCCGCGTGTCACCAGCGTGTGTCCGCATGTCATTAGCGTGCGTCCGCGTGTCACCAGCATGCGTCCGTGTGTCACCAGCATGCGTCCGCGTGTCATTAGCGTAGTGTCCGTGTGTCACCAGCGTGCGTCCGCGTGTCACCAGCATAGCGTCCGCGTGTCACCAGCGTGTGTCCGCATGTCATTAGCGTGCGTCCGCGTGTCACCAGCATGCGTCCGTGTGTCACCAGCATGCGTCCGCGTGTCATTAGCGTGCGTCCGTGTGTCACCAGCGTAGCGTCCGCGTGTCACCAGCGTAGCGTCCGTGTGTCACCAGCATGCGTCCGTGTGTCACCAGCATAGCGTCCGCGTGTCACCAGCGTAGTGTCCGTGTGTCACCAGCATGCGTCCGTGTGTCACCAGCATAGCGTCCGCGTGTCACCAGCGTGCGTCTGCGTGTCATTAGCGTGCGTCCGTGTGTCACCAGCGTAGCGTCCGCGTGTCACCAGTGTAGCGTCCGTGTGTCACCAGCATAGCGTCCGCGTGTCACCAGCATGTGTCCGCGTGTCATTAGCGTGCGTCCGTGTGTCACCAGCGTGCGTCCATGTGTCACCAGCGTGCGTCCGTGTGTCACCAGCGTGTGTCAGTGTGTCACCAGCGTGTGTCTGTGTGTCACCAGCTTAGCGTGCGTCCGTGTGTCACCAGCGTGCGTCTGCGTGTCGCCAGCGTGCGTCTGCGTGTCGCCAGCGTGCGTCCGTGTGTCACCAGCATAGTGTAGCGTCTGTGTGTCACCAGCATAGCGTGCGTCCATGTGTCTTTAGCGTGCGTCTGTGTGTCACCAGCATGCGTCCGTGTGTCACCAGCATAGCGTCTGTGTGTCGCCAGCATAGCGTCCGCGTGTCATTAGCGTGCGTCCGTGTGTCACCAGCGTGCGTCCGTGTGTCACCAGCATAGCGTCCGTGTGTCACCAGCATAGCGTCCGCGTGTCACCAGCATAGCGTCCGCGTGTCACCAGCATGCGTCCGTGTGTCACCAGCATGCGTCCGTGTGTCACCAGCATGCGTCCGCGTGTCATTAGCGTGCGTCCGTGTGTCACCAGCGTAGCGTCCGCGTGTCACCAGCGTAGCGTCCGTGTGTCACCAGCATGCGTCCGTGTGTCACCAGCATAGCGTCCGCGTGTCACCAGCGTAGTGTCCGTGTGTCACCAGCATGCGTCCGTGTGTCACCAGCATAGCGTCCGCGTGTCACCAGCGTGCGTCTGCGTGTCATTAGCATGCGTCCGTGTGTCACCAGCGTAGCGTCCGCGTGTCACCAGTGTAGCGTCCGTGTGTCACCAGCATAGCGTCCGCGTGTCACCAGCATGTGTCCGCGTGTCATTAGCGTGCGTCCGTGTGTCACCAGCGTGCGTCCATGTGTCACCAGCGTGCGTCCGTGTGTCACCAGCGTGTGTCAGTGTGTCACCAGCGTGTGTCTGTGTGTCACCAGCTTAGCGTGCGTCCGTGTGTCACCAGCGTGCGTCTGCGTGTCGCCAGCGTGCGTCTGCGTGTCGCCAGCGTGCGTCCGTGTGTCACCAGCATAGTGTAGCGTCTGTGTGTCACCAGCATAGCGTGCGTCCATGTGTCTTTAGCGTGCGTCTGTGTGTCACCAGCATGCGTCCGTGTGTCACCAGCATAGCGTCTGTGTGTCGCCAGCATAGCGTCCGCGTGTCATTAGCGTGCGTCCGTGTGTCACCAGCGTGCGTCCGTGTGTCACCAGCATAGCGTCCGTGTGTCACCAGCATAGCGTCCGCGTGTCACCAGCGTAGCGTCCGCGTGTCATTAGCGTGCGTCCATGTGTCTTTAGCGTGCGTCTGTCTGTCACCAGCATGCGTCCGTGTGTCACCAGCATAGCGTCTGTGTGTCGCCAGCATAGCGTCCGCGTGTCATTAGCGTGCGTCCGTGTGTCACCAGCGTGCGTCCGTGTGTCACCAGCATAGCGTCCGTGTGTCACCAGCATAGCGTCTGTGTGTCGCCAGCATAGCGTCCGCGAGTCATTAGCGTGCGTCCGTGTGTCACCAGCGTGCGTCCGTGTGTCACCAGCATAGCGTCCGTGTGTCACCAGCATAGCGTCTGTGTGTCACCAGCGTAGCGTCCGCGTGTCATTAGCGTGCGTCCGTGTGTCACCAGCGTAGCGTGCGTCCGCATGTCACCAGCGTAGTGTAGCGTCTTTGTGTCACCAGCGTGCTGCAATGGACGGGATGCTGTGTGAACAATACACAACTTGTCTGCTCCTCAGATAACTGGCCACATATTTCTCCTGCTGGAGGCCAAAGGCGTTCCCAGCATGCATCACTGCTTGTCAGTCACCCAGAAAGGTGAGCAGCTGTGGGGGAGACGCACCTGTGCGAGGAGAGGGGGAGGTCAGATTATATCGTGGATTCCGGCTTAGGACCTGGGAACAATTTCAGGGTTCCTCTCATTGGCTGCCTGCTCTCCAGACTCCACACACATTGCATTGATGTTATTGATGTTATTATGAGAGTTTACTGCAAACGGAACCACGAGAAAGCGGCGTTTTGTTTGGTGACTGCTGCGTCCAAAGTGTGACCCCCCAACTGCACAATAATATGGCTGCCACTAGAGGGAGCTCTGCTAGGATTGCAATGTTCTGAGCAGATCGAGGCCTGAGGCTCATATTAAAGTTGGCTGCCACTAGAGCAGGGGTCTCAAACTCGCGGCCCGTGGGTCATTTGCGGCCCTCGATAGAATATTTTGTGGCCCTCGACGGCAAAAGCTTCCTTATAGTTCGCTTCAGTGCTCCCAAGTAATCCGCCGCATCCTCGCCGCTAAACGAGGTCTGCAGAGCCCCCAAATCGCTCGGGGGGCAATCCGCCGGCATTTCCTGGAAGGGGCAGAGCTTTCAGCTTCAGCTCTGCCCTTCCTGATGTCAATCGCCGCACGGATCGCTGCCTCTCCCCGCCCCTCTCTGTGAAGGAAGAGTGAGAGGGGTGGGCAGAGGCAGCGATCCGTGCGGCGATTGATGTCAGAAGGGGCAGAGCTGAAGCTGAAAGCTCTGCCCCTTCCAGGAAATGCCGGCGGATTGTCCCCCGGGCGATTTGGGGGCTCTGCAGGCCTCGTTTTGTGGCGGGGACACAGTGGATTACTTGTAATGGGAGCACTGAAGTGAACTATAAGGTAAAATAGGCAAAATAGTTTGCTTCGGGGGGGGGGGGTTGGGTGGCCGGGGCGGGAGCTGCCCCAGCCTCATCCTGACTTTGCCTCCTGCGGCCCCCAGGTAAATTGAGTTTGAGACCCCTGCACTAGAGGGAGCTCTGCTAGGATTGCAATGTCCTGAGCAGATCCAGGCCTGAGGCTCATATTAAAGTTGGCTGCCACTAGAGGGAGCTCTGCTAGGATTGCAATGTCCTGAGCAGATCCAGGCCTGAAGCTCAAAGTAGAGTTGGCTACCACTAGAGGGAGCTCTGCTAGGATTGCAATGTTCTGAGCAGATCCAGGCCTGAGGCTCATAGTAAAGTTGGATATCAACTGAGCCACATGTCTGTGTCTCTCCTCTGTGTACAGCAGGTTAGTGTTTATATAACTATAGGCAGTATATTCATGTTTAGATATACTTGTTCCTGTTTGCTCTGTCAGCCTGCGGGTTGGTCTGTTATCTAGTCTGTTTATCATTGCATTCTGCTGAGAAAAAGAGATATTAGGGATACTGTCTTAAAGGACTCATCCAGGAACATTCAAAATAAAGAGTCCACTTACCCGGGGCTTCCTCCAGCCCCTTGCCTCTGTCCTATGCCCCGCTGCAGCTCCGCCCCCGCTGGTGGCCCTGGGCCCCCAGGCCTACTTGTGTTCAAGCGTGCGGCTCACGTAGTTGTGCCATACCTCCCAACTTTTTGAGATGAGAAAGAGGGACACGTAAGCCACACCCCTGCCACACCCCTGATCACGCCCTCACCACGCCCCTAGTCACGTATACCATAAAGATTTCATAAGAAAAATATGTTGTTTTATAATTCAAACCACACTGGTCCTTTCTATCCTGGTTCATTTTCCTTGATATTAACATTTTATAATTAGTAATATATCAATTTAAAGGATGGGAATAAAGTTTAGAGTCAAACACATTTTTAGTAGAGAAATATATATATTTACATGGAAAGAGGGACAAAGTCCTGAAAGAGAATCAAATGAGGAGGAAAGAGGGACAGGGGGACAGAATGAGGAGGAAAGAGGGACTGTCCCTCCAAAAGAGGGACAATTGGGAGCTATGGTTGTGCTGACGTCAGCCGGACTATACTGCGCAGGCACGGTAGTTCTGTACAGTAGCTCTGCACCTGCGGCTCTCAGAGTTGCGCTGACGTCAGCGGGACTGTACTGCGCAGGCACGGTAGTTCTGTACAGTAGCTCTGCGGCTCTCAGAGTTGTGCTGACGTCATCCGGACTGTACAGCGCAGGCACGCGTAGTTCTGTACAGTAGCTCTGCGGCTCTGAGTTGTGCTGACGTCATCCGGACTGTACAGCGCAGGCACGCGTAGTTCTGTACAGTAGCTCTGCGGCTCTCAGAGTTGTGCTGACGTCATCCGGACTGTACAGCGCAGGCACGGTAGTTCTGTACAGTAGCCCTGCGGCTCTCAGAGTTGTGCTGACGTCAGCCGGACTGTACTGCGCAGGCACGGTAGTTCTGTACAGTAGCTCTGCACCTGCGGCTCTCAGAGTTGCGCTGACATCAGCGGGACTGTACTGTGCAGGCACTGTAGTTCTGTACAGTAGCTCTGCGGCTCTCAGAGTTGTGCTGACGTCAGCGGGACTTTACTTCGCAGGCACGGTAGTTCTGTACAGTAGCTCTGCGGCTCTCAGAGTTGTGCTGACGTCAGCCGGACTGTACAGCGCAGGCACGCGTAGTTCTGTACAGTAGCTCTGCACCTGCGGCTCTCAGAGTTGTGCTGACGTCAGCCGGACTGTACTGCGCAGGCACGCGTAGTTCTGTACAGTAGCTCTGCGGCTCTCAGAGTTGTGCTGACGTCAGCCGGACTGTACTGCGCAGGCACGCGTAGTTCTGTACAGTAGCTCTGCACCTGCGGCTCTCAGAGTTGTGCTGACGTCAGCCGGACTGTACTGCAAAGGCACGGTAGTTCTGACCAGTAGCTCTGCGGCTCTCAGAGTTGCGCTGACGTCAGCCAGACTGTACTGCGCAGGCACGCGTAGTTCTGTACAGTAGCATTGCGGCTCTGAGTTGTGCTGACGTCAGCCGGACTGTACAGCGCAGGCACGGTAGTTCTGTACAGTAGCTCTGCGGCTCTCAGAGTTGTGCTGACGTCAGCCGGACTGTACTGCGCAGGCACGGTAGTTCTGTACAGTAGCTCTGCGGCTCTCAGAGTTGTGCTGACGTCAGTCGGACTGTACTGCGCAGGCACAGTAGTTCTGTACAGTAGCTCTGCAGCTCTCAGAGTTGTGCTGACGTCAGCCGGACTGTACTGCACAGGCACGGTAGTTCTGTACAGTAGCTCTGCGGCTCTGAGTTGTGCTGACGTCAGCCGGACTGTACTGCACAGGCACGGTAATTCTGTACAGTAGCTCTGCGGCTCTGAGTTGCGCTGACGTCAGCCGGACTGTACTGCGCAGGCACGCATAGTTCTGTACAGTAGCTCTGCGGCTCTCAGAGTTGTGCTGACGTCAGCCGGACTGTACTGCGCAGGCACGCGTAGTTCTGTACAGTAGCTCTGCGGCTCTCAGAGTTGTGCTGACGTCAGCCGGACTGTACAGCGCAGGCACGCGTAGTTCTGTACAGTAGCTCTGCGGCTCCCAGAGTTGCGCTGACGTCAGCCGAACTGTACTGCGCAGGCACGCGTAGTTCTGTACAGTAGCTCTGCGGCTCTGAGTTGTGCTGACGTCAGCCGGACTGTACAGCGCAGGCACGGTAGTTCTGTACAGTAGCTCTGCGGCTCTCAGAGTTGTGCTGACGTCAGCCGGACTGTACTGCGCAGGCACGGTAGTTCTGTACAGTAGCTCTGCGGCTCTGAGTTGTGCTGACGTCAGTCGGACTGTACTGCGCAGGCACAGTAGTTCTGTACAGTAGCTCTGCAGCTCTCAGAGTTGTGCTGACGTCAGCCGGACTGTACTGCACAGGCACGGTAGTTCTGTACAGTAGCCCTGCGGCTCTCAGAGTTGCGCTGACGTCAGCCGGACTGTACTGCGCAGGCACGCGTAGTTCTGTACAGTAGCTCTGCGGCTCTGAGTTGTGCTGACGTCAGCCAGACTGTACTGCACAGGCACGCATAGTTCTGTACAGTAGCTCTGCGGATCTCAGAGTTGTGCTGACGTCAGCCGGACTGTACTGCACAGGCACGGTAGTTTTGTACAGTAGCTCTGCGGCTCTCAGAGTTGCGCTGACGTCAGCCGGACTGTACTGCGCAGGCACGCGTAGTTCTGTACAGTAGCTCTGCGGCTCTCAGAGTTGTGCTGACGTCAGCCGGAC
This sequence comes from Hyperolius riggenbachi, assembly GCF_040937935.1. Taxonomy (NCBI): domain Eukaryota; kingdom Metazoa; phylum Chordata; class Amphibia; order Anura; family Hyperoliidae; genus Hyperolius; species Hyperolius riggenbachi. The sequence continues at coordinate 295,008,759 of NC_090653.1, forward strand.
TGTACAGCGCAGGCACGCGTAGTTCTGTACAGTAGCTCTGCGGCTCTCAGAGTTGTGCTGACGTCATCCGGACTGTACAGCGCAGGCACGCGTAGTTCTGTACAGTAGCTCTGCGGCTCTGAGTTGTGCTGACGTCATCCGGACTGTACAGCGCAGGCACGCGTAGTTCTGTACAGTAGCTCTGCGGCTCTCAGAGTTGTGCTGACGTCATCCGGACTGTACAGCGCAGGCACGGTAGTTCTGTATAGTAGCTCTGCGGCTCTCAGAGTTGTGCTGACGTCAGCCGGACTGTACTGCGCAGGCACGGTAGTTCTGTACAGTAGCTCTGCGGCTCTCAGAGTTGTGCTGACGTCAGCCGGACTGTACTGCGCAGGCACGCTTAGTTCTGTACAGTAGCTCTGCGGCTTTTAGAGTTGTGCTGACGTCAGCCGGACTGTACTGCACAGGCACGGTAGTTCTGTACAGTAGCTCTGCGGCTCTCAGAGTTGCGCTGACGTCAGCCGGACTGTACTGCACAGGCACGGTAGTTCTGTACAGTAGCTCTGCGGCTCTCAGAGTTGCGCTGACGTGAGCCGGACTATACTGCACAGGCACGGTAGTTCTGTACAGTAGCTCTGCGGCTCTCAGAGTTGCGCTGACGTGAGCCGGACTGTACTGCGCAGGCACGGTAGTTCTGTACAGTAGCTCTGCGGCTCTCAGAGTTGTGCTGACATCAGCCGGACTGCACTGCACAGGCACGGTAGTTCTGTACAGTAGCTCTGCGGCTCTCAGAGTTGCGCTGACGGCAGCCGGACTGTACTGCGCAGGCACGCGTAGTTCTGTACAGTAGCTCTGCGGCTCAGAGTTGTGCTGACGTCAGCCGGACTGTACTGCACAGGCACGCTTAGTTCTGTACAGTAGCTCTGCGGCTCTTAGAGTTGCGCTGACGTCAGCCGGACTGTACTGCACAGGCACGGTAGTTCTGTACAGTAGCTCTGCGGCTCTCAGAGTTGTGCTGACGTCAGCCGGACTGTACTGCACAGGCACGGTAGTTCTGTACAGTAGCTCTGCGGCTCTCAGAGTTGCGCTGACGTGAGCCGGACTATACTGCACAGGCACGGTAGTTCTGTACAGTAGCTCTGCGGCTCTCAGAGTTGCGCTGACGTGAGCCGGACTGTACTGCGCAGGCACGGTAGTTCTGTACAGTAGCTCTGCAGCTCTCAGAGTTGTGCTGACATCAGCCGGACTGCACTGCACAGGCACGCGTAGTTCTCTACAGTAGTTCTGCGGCTCTCAGAGTTGCGCTGACGTTAGCCGGACTGTACTGCGCAGGCACGCGTAGTTCTGTACAGTAGCTCTGCGGCTCTCAGAGTTGTGCTGACGTCATCCGGACTGTACAGCGCAGGCACGCGTAGTTCTGTACAGTAGCTCTGCGGCTCTCAGAGTTGTGCTGACGTTAGTCGGACTGTACAGCGCAGGCACGCGTAGTTCTGTACAGTAGCTCTGCGGCTCTCAGAGTTGCGCTGACGGCAGCCGGACTGTACTGCACAGGCACGCGTAGTTCTGTACAGTAGCTCTGCGGCTCTCAGAGTTGTGCTGACGTCAGCCGGACTGTACAGCGCAGGCACGCGTAGTTCTGTACAGTAGCTCTGCGGCTCCCAGAGTTGCGCTGACGTCAGCCGAACTGTACTGCGCAGGCACGCGTAGTTCTGTACAGTAGCTCTGCAGCTCTGAGTTGTGCTGACGTCAGCCGGACTGTACAGCGCAGGCACGGTAGTTCTGTACAGTAGCTCTGCGGCTCTCAGAGTTGTGCTGACGTCAGCCGGACTGTACTGCGCAGGCATGGTAGTTCTGTACAGTAGCTCTGCGGCTCTGAGTTGTGCTGACGTCAGTCGGACTGTACTGCGCAGGCACAGTAGTTCTGTACAGTAGCTCTGCAGCTCTCAGAGTTGTGCTGACGTCAGCCGGACTGTACTGCACAGGCATGGTAGTTCTGTACAGTAGCTCTGCGGCTCTCAGAGTTGTGCTGACGTCAGCCAGACTGTACTGCACAGGCACGGTAGTTCTGTACAGTAGCCCTGCGGCTCTCAGAGTTGCGCTGACGTCAGCCGGACTGTACTGCGCAGGCACGCGTAGTTCTGTACAGTAGCTCTGCGGCTCTGAGTTGTGCTGACGTCAGCCAGACTGTACTGCACAGGCACGCATAGTTCTGTACAGTAGCTCTGCGGCTCTCAGAGTTGTGCTGACGTCAGCCGGACTGTACTGCACAGGCACGGTAGTTTTGTACAGTAGCTCTGCGGCTCTCAGAGTTGCGCTGACGTCAGCCGGACTGTACTGCGCAGGCACGCGTAGTTCTGTACAGTAGCTCTGCGGCTCTCAGAGTTGTGCTGACGTCAGCCGGACTGTACAGCGCAGGCACGCGTAGTTCTGTACAGTAGCTCTGCGGCTCTCAGAGTTGTGCTGACGTCATCCGGACTGTACAGCGCAGGCACGCGTAGTTCTGTACAGTAGCTCTGCGGCTCTGAGTTGTGCTGACGTCATCCGGACTGTACAGCGCAGGCACGCGTAGTTCTGTACAGTAGCTCTGCGGCTCTCAGAGTTGTGCTGACGTCATCCGGACTGTACAGCGCAGGCACGGTAGTTCTGTATAGTAGCTCTGCGGCTCTCAGAGTTGTGCTGACGTCAGCCGGACTGTACTGCGCAGGCACGGTAGTTCTGTACAGTAGCTCTGCGGCTCTCAGAGTTGTGCTGACGTCAGCCGGACTGTACTGCGCAGGCACGCTTAGTTCTGTACAGTAGCTCTGCGGCTTTTAGAGTTGTGCTGACGTCAGCCGGACTGTACTGCACAGGCACGGTAGTTCTGTACAGTAGCTCTGCGGCTCTCAGAGTTGCGCTGACGTCAGCCGGACTGTACTGCACAGGCACGGTAGTTCTGTACAGTAGCTCTGCGGCTCTCAGAGTTGCGCTGACGTGAGCCGGACTATACTGCACAGGCACGGTAGTTCTGTACAGTAGCTCTGCGGCTCTCAGAGTTGCGCTGACGTGAGCCGAACTGTACTGCGCAGGCACGGTAGTTCTGTACAGTAGCTCTGCGGCTCTCAGAGTTGTGCTGACATCAGCCGGACTGCACTGCACAGGCACGGTAGTTCTGTACAGTAGCTCTGCGGCTCTCAGAGTTGCGCTGACGGCAGCCGGACTGTACTGCGCAGGCACGCGTAGTTCTGTACAGTAGCTCTGCGGCTCAGAGTTGTGCTGACGTCAGCCGGACTGTACTGCACAGGCACGCTTAGTTCTGTACAGTAGCTCTGCGGCTCTCAGAGTTGCGCTGACGTCAGCCGGACTGTACTGCACAGGCACGGTAGTTCTGTACAGTAGCTCTGCGGCTCTCAGAGTTGCGCTGACGTGAGCCGGACTGTACAGCGCAGGCACGCGTAGTTCTGTACAGTAGCTCTGCGGCTCTCAGAGTTGCGCTGACGGCAGCCGGACTGTACTGCACAGGCACGCGTAGTTCTGTACAGTAGCTCTGCGGCTCTCAGAGTTGCGCTGACGTCAGCCGGACTGTACTGCACAGGCACGGTAGTTCTGTACAGTAGCTCTGCGGCTCTCAGAGTTGCGCTGACGTGAGCCGGACTATACTGCACAGGCACGGTAGTTCTGTACAGTAGCTCTGCGGCTCTCAGAGTTGCAGTGACGTGAGCCGGACTGTACTGCGCAGGCACGGTAGTTCTGTATAGTAGCTCTGCAGCTCTCAGAGTTGTACTGACGTCATCCGGACTGTACTGCATAGGCACGGTAGTTCTGTACAGTAGCTCTGCGGCTCTGAGTTGTGCTGACGTCAGCCGGACTGTACAGCGCAGGCACGGTAGTTCTGTACAGTAGCTCTGCGGCTCTCAGAGTTGTGCTGACGTCATCCGGACTGTACAGCGCAGGCACGCGTAGTTCTGTACAGTAGCTCTGCGGCTCTCAGAGTTGCGCTGACGTCATCCGGACTGTACAGCGCAGGCACGCTTAGTTCTGTACAGTAGCTCTGCGGCTCTCAGAGTTGCGCTGACGTTATCCGGACTGTACAGCGCAGGCACGGTAGTTCTGTACAGTAGCTCTGCGGCTCTCAGAGTTGTGCTGACGTCAGCCGGACTGTACTGCACAGGCACGGTAGTTCTGTACAGTAGCTCTGCGGCTCTCAGAGTTGTGCTGACGTCAGCCGGACTGTACTGCGCAGGCACGGTAGTTCTGTACAGTAGCTCTGTGGCTCTCAGAGTTGTGCTGACGTGAGCCGGACTGTACTGCGCAGGCACGGTAGTTCTGTACAGTAGCTCTGCGGCTCTCAGAGTTGCGGTGACGTCAGCGGGACTGTACTGCGCAGGCACGGTAGTTCTGTACAGTAGCTCTGTGGCTCTCAGAGTTGTGCTGACGTGAGCCGGACTGTACTGCGCAGGCACGCGTAGTTCTGTACAGTAGCTCTGCGCCTGTACAGTCCGGATGACATCAGCATGACTGCGCAGTTAGCTGCACACTGGAGCTTAAATACATGCCGCCCTGGTGAGACCTCTGCACCGGAGATGACCGGGAGCCACCAGAGCTGTGGCGAGGGCACAGGACGGCTGCCAGGCGCTGGAGGAAGCAGGCGGTAAGTGAATTTGTTTTTTGTAGGCTCCTCTGACTTTTCCGTTAGAGAACCCGAGGCGGTTCCATGGGGGGGGGGGGGGGGGTGCATATAGGACACAGAGATATGTTCTCTGTCTCATGATATGCCTCTGTGTCGCCATACTGCAGTTCTCCCTGGCCACGCCCCCTGCCGCTCCCCCACCTCCCTGCATGCTGTGCAGGAGACCAGAGGCGCCAAAAGGATAAAAGGAAGCTAAATGAGCTTCAACACCAAATTCTTGGTAAATAGAGGAGGTAGTGGTGGACTTACCTCCTCCAAGTAGACACACAACGACTGTAGTAAACACAGTCAATATATTTTATTTATGAACTCCAAATATGTAACGCGTTTCGCAGGTTTGATCCAGCTTCATCAGGCAATAACGGAGCAATAGCGCATGTGGTCAGTAGAAGAGCCCGGCACCTCACAGAGGTGCCTGGCTCTTCTACTGACCACATATGCTAGTGCTCCGTTGTTATTGCCTGATGAAGCGGGATCAAACCTGCGAAACGCGTTACATATTTGGAGTTCATAAATAAAATATATTGACTGTCTTTACTACAGTCGTTGTGTGTCTACTTGGAGGAGGTAAGTCCACCACTACCTCCTCTATTTACCAAGAATTTGTTTTTTAAGCTCATTTTGCTTCCTTTTATCCTTTTGGCACCTCTGTTCTCCTGCATAATATTGAGTCCACCCTGGGTGGAGGGTTGAACCCCCTTTTTCTCATCTACAGAGAGCGACTTCTTATTCCTGAGTGGGGTCAGGAAAATCTCCCCACCTGCCTTTACAGTGGTTGCCTAATGGTAACCCTGGTTTGTGAGTATTAATATTTACTCTATCTAGTAACCATTTACCAGTACATATTACACTATTGGGGCTCTTGGTGTTGTTTTTATCCCTGCATGCTGTGAGAGAGATATCTCTCCTTCCAATGTTGTGACCCAGTGCAGCCCACAGGAGCGGCGGAGAGTGGTGTATATGGCAGCTACCTGATCTGATCAGCCCCCTAGATCAGGTAGCCTAGGTTTTTTTCAATTATATGAACCCACCTCAGGGCATATGACTCTGAGTCGGGGAAAACAAAACTAAGCTGACAGCAGGAGAATGGAGGATCATAGAGGTATGGCGCGGGCACAGGGCGGCTGCAGGGGGCCGGAGGATCGGTTTGTCCCGATGTGGGCACTAGAGATGGTCCAAACAGCTCCAGGCGAACTTCTGGTGGTTCGCGTTCGCCAGCGAATTCGAATTTTTGCGGAAGTTCATTTTGACCCCATGGTGCGCCATTAGGGTCAACTTTGACCCTCTACATCACAGTCAGCAGGCACATTGTAGCCAATTAGGCTACACTCCCTCCTGGAGCCACTCCCTCCCTTATATAAGGCAGGCTCCACCGGCTATTACACTCACTCGTGTGCCTGCATTAATTAGAGAAGGGACAGCTGCTGGCAGACTCTCATAGGGAAAGATTAGTTAGACTCTTATAGGCTTGTTAGCTTGCTCCTGGCTGATTGTTATTGCTAAAATAGCACCCCACAACTGCTCTTTTGAGAGCTAATGTTCTCCTGATGTGTTTTTTTTGTGTTGCCCACTGACACTGCATTATACAGCCCTATCTATTGCAGCTGGACCTTGGTAATTGCTATTACTGTGCCAGCCAGGCCCTGCCTAACTATCTATACTGGGACACCTACCTATGCCTACCTAACTACTGGGGCACCTACTTACCTATACGGGGACACCCACCTACCTATACTAGGGGACCTACCTATCTATGCCTACCTACCTATACTGGGACTTCTACCTATGCCTAGCTAACTACTGGGACACCTACCTATGCCTACCTAACTACTGGGGCACCTACTTACCTATACGGGGACACTTACCTACCTACCTATACTAGGGGACCTACCTATGCCTATCTACCTATACTGGGACTCCTACCTACCTATACAGGGACACCTACCTATGCCCTACCTACCTATACTAGGGCACCTACCTATGCCTACCTACCTATATTGGGACTCTTACCTATGCCTAGCTAAATACTGGGGCACCTACCTATGCCTACCTAACTATACTGGGTCTCCTACCTATGCCTAGCTAAATACTGGGGCACCTACCTATGCCTACCTACCTATACTGGGACTCCTACCTACCTATACTAGGGGACCTACCTATGCCTACCTACCTATACTGGGACTCTTACCTATGCCTACCTAACTACTGGGGCACCTACTTACCTATACGGGGACACCTACCTATACTAGGGGACCTACCTATGCCTACCTACCTATACTGGGACTCCTACCTATGTCTAGCTAACTACTGAGGTACCTACCTATGCCTACCTACCTACCTATACTGGGACTCCTACCTATGCCTACCTATACTGGGACTCCTACCTATGCCTACCTACCTACCTATACTAGGGGACCTACCTATGCCTACCTAACTACTGGGGCACCTACTTACCTATACGGGGACACTTACCTATGCTTACCTACCTACCTATACTAGGGCACCTACCTATGCCTATCTACCTATACTAGGGCACCTACCTATGCCTATCTACCTATACTGGGACTCCTACCTATGCCTAGCTAACTACTGAGGCACCTACCTATGCCTATCTACCTATACTGGGACATCTACCTATGCCTACCTATACTAGGGCACCTACCTATGCCTACCTACCTAAACTTGGACTCCTACCTATGCCTAGCTAACTACTGGGGCACCTACCTATGCCTATCTACCTATACTGGGACTCCTACCTATGCCTACCTAACTACTGGGGCACCTACCTATGCCTACCTACCTATACTGGGACTCCTACCTATGCCTAGCTAACTACTGGGACACCTACCTATGGCTACCTACCTATACTGGGACTCCTACCTATGCCTAGCTAACTACTGGGACACCTACCTATGCGTATCTACCTATACTGGGACTCCTACCTATGCCTACCTAACTACTGGGGAACCTACTTACCTGTACTGATCTGAGACATATCCAGCCTGCAGCCCTGTACTGATCTGAGACATATCCAGCCTGCAGCCCTGCACTGATCTGAGACACATCCAGCCGGCAGCCCTGTACTGATCTGAGACATATCCAGCCTGCAGCCCTGCACTGATCTGAGACATATCCAGCCTGCAGCCCTGTAGTGATCTGAGACATATCCAGCCTGTAGCCCTGCACTGATCTGAGACACATCCAGCCTGCAGCCCTGCACTGATCTGAGACATATCCAGCCTGCAGCCCTGCACTGATCTGAGACATATCCAGCCTGCAGCCCTGCACTGATCTGAGACATATCCAGCCTGCAGCCCTGCACTGATCTGAGACACATCCAGCCTGCAGCCCTGCACTGATCTGAGACATATCCAGCCTGCAGCCCTGTAGTGATCTGAGACATATCCAGCCTGCAGCCCTGTACTGATCTGAGACATATCCAGCCTGCAGCCCTGCACTGATCTGAGACAAATCCAGCCTGCAGCCCTGTACTGATCTGAGACATATCCAGCCTGCAGCCCTGTACTGATCTGAGACATATCCAGCCTGCAGCCCTGTACTGATCTGAGACATATCCAGCCGGCAGCCCTGCACTGATCTGAGACATATCCAGCCTGCAGCCCTGTACTGATCTGAGACATATCCAGCCGGCAGCCCTGCACTGATCTGAGACATATCCAGCCTGCAGCCTGTACTGATCTGAGACATATCCAGCCTGCAGCCCTGCACTGATCTGAGACATATCCAGCCTGCAGCCCTGCACTGATCTGAGACATATCCAGCCTGCAGCCCTGTACTGATCTGAGACATATCCCGCCTGCAGCCCTGTACTGATCTGAGACATATCCAGCCTGCAGCCCTGTACTGATCTGAGACATATCCAGCCTGCAGCCCTGTACTGATCTGAGACATATCCAGCCTGCAGCCCTATACTGATCTGAGACATATCCAGCCTGCAGCCCTGCACTGATCTGAGACATATCCAGCCTGTAGCCCTGTACTGATCTGAGACATATCCAGCCTGCAGCCCTGCACTGATCTGAGACATATCCAGCCTGCAGCCCTGCACTGATCTGAGACATATCCAGCCTGCAGCCCTGTACTAATCTGAGACATATCCAGCCTGCAGCCCTGCACTGAATGAGACATATCCAGCCTGCAGCCCTGTACTGATCTGAGACATATCCAGCCTGCAGCCCTGCACTGATCTGAGACATATCCAGCCGGCAGCCCTGTACTGATCTGAGACATATCCAGCCGGCAGCCCTGTACTGATCTGAGACATATCCAGCCTGCAGCCCTGTACTGATCTGAGACATATCCAGCCGGCAGCCCTGTACTGATCTGAGACATATCCAGCCGGCAGCCCTGTACTGATCTGAGACATATCCAGCCTGCAGCCCTGCACTGAATGAGACATATCCAGCCTGCAGCCCTGCACTGATCTGAGACATATCCAGCCTGCAGCCCTGCACTGATCTGAGACATATCCAGCCTGCAGCCCTGTACTGATCTGAGACATATCCAGCCTGCAGCCCTGTACTGATCTGAGACATATCCAGCCTGCAGCCCTGCACTGATCTGAGACATATCCAGCCTGCAGGCCTGCAGATGGGCGGTCCGTCATACAGGATCTGAGATGAAAACAAAAATGTTGACGCATGAAAACACAAAAATTACCCATCTAATTATGAGGCCCCCCCAACTCCCCGACTTTTTTTCCACACTTTTATAGGTTTTCCAGTCCTGAACTCTGTGTCACTTTAAGAATTATGCTGAGATTTTCGTCTGATTGGTTGGAATGTGTGGGGGTTCTGGGGACGGGATTCGTAGGATTCCACAGCAAATCTCTCTCATGCCTCCCAGGGGGGAAGTAAGACAAATATATGTAGATTTGGCTGAGGTCCGATGTGAGGATAAAGAGAGTCTCCCTCTCATGTTTCTGTAATTAGTAATAGAGAAACGTTTCCTGATGAAGGAATCTGTCAGAATAACGAAACATGGGTGAGAAATTCCTCCCTCATTATGCTGGTGACAGAGCGGGACTCACGTCTGCCCTTTCATGTTTCTCCAGCTATGACTTTGCTGGCAGTGAGATCAAACTGCTCTTCTTTGTATCCTTGGCAACAGTACTCTGTACCATAGCATAGGCTTCCTCCATGCTACAGGAGTAGATAATTGCACAGAGCAGGAGCCCTTGTTACTCATTTCATAACACACTGACTGGCAGCAAACTCTGACCCTCCATGTACCAGTGTCTGCTACGAACTGGCTGCTTTATATGCCATAGAAGGAAGGTACCAAACCCTTGAAATACATGAGTTGCTAAGAATTTCAGATTGATGTAAATGTTATGCTAATATAGCCTCTGTTATGCTAATTTTCTGATAAATAATGCATTCTGGAAATAAACGCACTTGATTGGTCAGTATCCAAGCTGCATACATTTGTATGATGTATTCAGTTTGCATCATCTATTTGCATCTCATTAACTAAATACCTCTATTTCTGCTGAGACCAGTGCTAAAGGTTGAACAAGTTACCTTAAACTGCAGTGTAGTAAAACAACCACAAGATGTCACTGTCTGCAAAATGTGAAGGTGATCTTCATGGTATTGTCATTTCCTGTATTCACTCTGTATTCTCTCTGTTTTCAAAGTAAGCTGCACTTCCTGATTGTGGTGTGTTATACAGTATATCTCTGCATATTTCTCTTCAGTTAAGGGTTATACTGGGTGCCCATCTGCGTGTACAGGACACTCTGCTCCAATAAGCGGGGCTATTTCTGGGCACAGGCTGTCCAGGCAAATGCCTGATTAGAACTCAGGGACGTTCGACTTGGGCGTTCCTAGGATCCTAAGAGATCTGGGGCACTTTTGGGCACTCCAGGCAAAAGATGGGCGTAGCCATGCACCAGAATGTGGGTGTGGTCATGGGGAGCCAGATTTACATGAACTTAATAGCGGTCTAACTAGGCCTGCCCAGCAAAATGTTGGATTAAACCTTCCTCTCTATTAATACAAAACAAAAATGCAGCACATCCCATAAATAGTTACCCGACTTCTGTTCTGGCTGGTCTGGCTTTCTGCTGGGCGGGCTGTCCTGCTACCAGGTTGTCTGGCAATCCCCCCATAGCATTCCCTGACCTCCTAGTGGACCCCCTCCCATGTGCCCACGGCCTCCCATTGAGGCATCACAACTCCCAGCATGCCCCTATAGAACAACCACAGCTCCTTGCATGCTCCCATAAAGGCATCACAGCATCTAGTATGGCACCACAGCACACAGTATGCCCACGTAGAGGCACCACCGCACCCATCTTACCCCCCCCATTGCTGTGTGCTGTGGAGTCAGGCTGGGTGTTATGGTGCCTCTATGGGGCTTGCTGGGTACTGTGTGGTGCCATGCTGGGTGCTCTGGTGCCTCTGTGAGGTATGCTGGTTACTGTGTGCCATGCTGGCTCTTCTCTGCCTGGGGAACATCCGGGGCACCATAGAATAGGCCAGGGGCACGTACCACTGATCTTTGAGGCTAGCGACACCCCTGATGTCTGTCATTCTATTGAAAGCAGTAGTGGGAATAATAATAATGGCAGTATTTGTATAGCGCCTTTCTCCTGTCGGACTCAAAGCGCTTGCGAGGCAGCCACTAGAGCGCACTCAGTAGGCAGTAGCAGTGTTAGGGAGACTTGCCTAAGGTCTCCTACTGAATAGGTGCAGCTTACTGAACAGGCAGAGCCGAGATTTGAACCCTGGTCTCCTGTGTCAGAGGCAGAGCCCTTAACCATTACACCAGCCAGCCACTGTCGCTTTAGGCTTTACCCTGTCTGTTGGGATACGTAGTGTATGCAGTGTCTGGAAAGGCTGCGTCCCTCTACCGTGACAGCGAATACCATGGAAACCAACGTGTCTGAGTGCCTCCTGCACCCCCTGCCTTCAGCTCTGCCACATCCAGACAGCTGGGCGGGGGAGGTGCTCCAAAGGGGTTTTGGAAACGGGCACACAGGTCATGTGAGGATTTAGCAGGAAGGGGATTGGGTTGTGTGACGTGTTGGGGGAGGGGCAGACAACGTCTGAAAACTTTTCTCACGCTTTAAAATCAATGAATCAGAACCTGGCGTAGATTTTATGGTTAGTATAGAAAATAAATGTTGTGTTTTTTCTGAATTAAAGTGGAGAAGGCCCCGTCCGCCCCTCTAATCTCTGCAGCATGGGCCGCTATATTATATAACATGCAGAAAATGAAGTATTTCACGCTCTGCTTCCTACAGACCATACGCAATATTGTCTCAGGACTTTCATTCCTCCTCAGTGGAATCACCGCCACATTTATCTGCATTACTGGGTTACACGGAAACATGAGATCTGGGCCTCAGCGCAGGGAAAACGCCATCGCCACCGGCCCCGTGCCATGATAAGCCACTCGTGTTACACGCGTCTCATGGCTGAGGGGACAGAGCCCTGCCTGATAGACCTGGGACAGTTTCTACGCTTCCTATATCTCTGGGGGTCTCTGGCATTCTGTGGGAGTATCTCTGGGGGTCTCTGGCATTCTCTGGGGGTCTCTGGCATTCTCTGGGGGGTCTCTGGGAGTATTTGGGGGTCTCTGACATTCTCTGGGGGGGTCTCTGGCATTCTCTGGGAGTATCTAGGGATCTCTGGCAGTAGTTCCTGGTGGGTCTCTGGCATTCTCTGGGGGTCTCTTGCTGTTTCTGGAGGTCTCTGGCAGTTTCTAGGGGTATCTGGCAGTTTCTGGGGGTCTCTGGCAATTTCTGCCCATTTCTAGGGGTCTCTGGCAATCTCTGCCCTTTTCTGGTGGTCTCTGGCAATCTCTGCCCATTTCTGGGGGTCTCTTGCAATCTCTGCCCATTTCTGGGGTTCTCTGGCAATCTCTACCCATTTCTGGGGGTCTCTGGCAGTCTCTGCCCATTTCTGGGGGGGCGTCTCTGGCAGTCTGCCCGTTTCTGGGGTTCTCTGGCAATCTCTGCCCATTTCTGGGGGTCTCTGGAAGTCTCTGCCCATTTCTGTGGGTCTCTGGGGTTCCCTGGCAGTTTCTGGGGGTCTCTGGCGGTGAGATGTCTGTGCTGGTCTCTCAGGACCTCTGCATTGAAATGTCAGCAAACGTCAAAGAATTGCTCCCCCCACCCAAAATCACCCCCAACATGAAATATTATCCCTTCCCCCCAACCTTCTACCTATCCAGCCGTCTTGCACGCTCCCCACCCCACAAAGGTCAGACCATCTCCTGCCGACCGTGTCCCCCAATCACCTTAGCATGATCATTGCCCTCCCGCAGAGGCGGGGTCTTGGTGTCACCTGTGAGGCTGCCCATACATTATCCATCCGTATCAAGCCAATCTGATCATACTGATATTGATGCCGCAGCCGGTTGGTAGTGAGATACAGAGTCCGTTGCTATGCACCATTTATCCTCAGAGCATCTGCAGTCTGGCAGTCTGACCCTGCGATTGGCCAGCCCTCCTCCATCATCTAACACATTGTGGTGAGCTTTGCTGCAGTAACGTCATCCATGTGTCCGCCAGCCCCGCCTCCAGCAGATGCAGGGATGCTGGTTGTGTGTAGAGTGCCCCTTTAGAGGTGATCTGGGGGGAGGGTGTGAGCTTAGCTGAATGTTTCCCGGAATTCGCTCGCCGCAGACCACAAGTCGGAGCTCATCTCCAAGGAATTTATGAGATTAGCTTGTACAGTGAATCATCGCAGCTGGAGAGGTGGCCATACAATGCGGCAAACACACCAATCGTTCCTCTCTGATCTGTGTCTGATCACACACACCGCACACAGCTGATCAATAGACTTCACCATGAAATATGCTGAAAATCTGTCCATCTGCAGCGATGTACTGCCCCTCCCCTGACTCATCGGATCAGAGTACCGCCCCTCTCCTGACACATCCGATCAGAGTACCGCCCCTCTCCTGACACATCTGATCAGAGTACCGCCCCTCCCCTGACGCATCTGATCAGTGTATCGCCCCTCCTCTGACTCATCGGATCAGAGTACCGCCCCTCTCCTGACGCATCCGATCAGAGTACCGCCCCTCCCCTGACTCATCGGATCAGAGTACCGCCCCTCTCCTGACACATCCGATCAGAGTACCGCCCCTCTCCTGACACATCCGATCAGAGTACCGTCCCTCCCCTGACACACCTGATCAGAGTACCGCCCCTCCCCTGACACATCCGATCAGCGTACCCCCCCCCTCCCCTGACTTATCCGATCAAAGTACCGCCCCTCCCCTGACGCATTCGATCAGAGTACCGCCCCTCCCCTGACGCATCCGATCAGTGTATCGCCCCTCCCCTGACGCATCCGATCAGTGTATCGCCCCTCCCCTGACTCATCCGATCAGTGTATCGCCCCTCCCCTGACGCATCCGATCAGTGTATCGCCCCTCCCCTGACTCATCCGCTCAGTGTATCGCCCCTCCCCTGACTCATCCGCTCAGTGTATCGCCCCTCCCCTGACTCATCCAATCAGAGTACCGCCCCTCCCCTGACTCATCCGATCAGTGTATCGCCCCTCCCCTGACTCATCTGATCAGTGTATCGCCCCTCCCCTGACTCATCCGATCAGAGTACCGCCTCTCCCCTGACGCATCCGATCAGAGTACCGCCTTTCCTCTGACTTATCCGGTCAGTGTATCGCCCCTCCCCTGACACATCCGATCAGAGTACCGCCCCTCCCCTGACACATCTGATCAGAGTACCGCCCCTCCCCTGACACATCCGATCAGTGTACCGCCCCTCCCCTGACTCATCCGATCAGAGTACCGCCCCTCCCCTGACTCATCCGATCAGAGTACCGCCCCTCCCCTGACACATCCGATCAGAGTACCGCCCCTCCCCTGACTCATCCGATCAGAGTACCGCCCCTCTCCTGACACATCCGATCAGAGTACCGCCCCTCCCCTGACGCATCTGATCAGTGTATCGCCCCTCCTCTGACTCATCGGATCAGAGTACCGCCCCTCTCCTGACGCATCCGATAAGAGTACCGCCCCTCCCCTGACTCATCGGATCAGAGTACCGCCCCTCTCCTGACACATCCGATCAGAGTACCGCCCCTCTCCTGACACATCTGATCAGAGTACCGCCCCTCCCCTGACGCATCTGATCAGTGTATCGCCCCTCCTCTGACTCATCGGATCAGAGTACCGCCCCTCTCCTGACGCATCCGATCAGAGTACCGCCCCTCCCCTGACTCATCGGATCAGAGTACCGCCCCTCTCCTGACACATCCGATCAGAGTACCGCCCCTCTCCTGACACATCCGATCAGAGTACCGTCCCTCCCCTGACACACCTGATCAGAGTACCGCCCCTCCCCTGACACATCCGATCAGCGTACCCCCCCCTCCCCTGACTTATCCGATCAAAGTACCGCCCCTCCCCTGACGCATTCGATCAGAGTACCGCCCCTCCCCTGACACATCCGATCAGAGTACCGCCCCTCCCCTGACTCATCCGATCAGTGTATCGCCCCTCCCCTGACGCATCCAATCAGTGTACCGCCCCTCCCCTGACGCATCCGATCAGTGTATCGCCCCTCCCCTGACACATCTGATCAGAGTACCGCCCCTCCCCTGACTCATCCGATCAGTGTATCGCCCCTCCCCTGACACATCCGATCAGTGTATCGCCCCTCCCCGACGCATCCAATCAGTGTATGGCCCCTGCCCTGACTCATCCGATCAGTGTATCGCCCCTCCCCTGACGCATCCGATCAGTGTATCGCCCCTCCCCTGACGCATCCGATCAGTGTATCGCCCCTCCCCTGACGCATCCGATCAGAGTACCGCCCCTCCCCTGACGCATCCGGTCAGTGTATCGCCCCTCCCCTGACACATCCGATCAGAGTACCGCCCCTCCCCTGACGCATCCGATCAGAGTACCGCCCCTCCCCTGACACATCCCATAAATTGGACCGCCCCTCCCCTGACGCATCCCATCAATTGGACCGCCCCTCCCCTGACGCATCCCATCAATTGTACCCCCCCTTCCCTGAAGCACCCCATTAATTAAAATGTACCACGCCTCCCCTGATGCATCCAATTAATTGAAATGTACCGCCCGATTGTAATTTCAATCTATTTTTGCCACAAATCGATCAGTATTACAATTGATGCAGCTCATTACATCACAGATAATCTTCAGATTCATTTAGCGTAATCAGATTGACCAGATTGTGTATGGGCAGACATATCTCGTCCCATCCTAGAGCAACTATAGCTGAGGATCTCCGGATAGGAATAAACAATTAAACACCAAAACGCCTTATTGCTGAGCTAAATTTGTTTTCAGTTTGGAGAGCTGGGATGTAGATGTGACTGAGCTAAAAGTCTCTTATTGGCTGGACATAATCATGTGATCAGGTCTAATGCAAGCAGCCAATCACAGCCCGCCCACCAGACAACAGGATTGGCCAATCAGTCGTAATAATTCGAATGTATGGAAGTAATTGTATTGATGAGAAATGAGGTGTGAATTCTTCTTTTATAGATAAAAAACAATCATTATGTCTGCAAAATCCTACAGAAAGAATCTCATAAGAAAAGATTGTCACCTGGAAGAGAAACCAACTGGAAAGGCAGAAATACAGGACATGCAGGAGGAGAGGGGACCGGCATTCACAAGTTTCCTGGAGAGAGTGAAATCACTGTGTGAAGGGAGTCTGCGCTATTCCTGTGACTGCGGACATGACTGAGGGAATGTGGAGAGATTTGGGAAAGAAAGGGGATTACTGTTTGTGTCTACACTTCCTGTCCTGAGGGGAATCTGTATAACCGGGTCACAGACAGCAGCAGTCCAAAAAATCACTTTGATAAAGTGGGGATGAGTTAATAAAAAACCCACCATGTTTTATGGTGTATTCTCATGTCCTGTTAGCAGACTATAGCAGCTCACACACAGGCTATGGAAGTCTGGGGGACAGGAAGTACATTCTCACTTCCTGTTAGCAGACTATAGCAGCTCACACACAGGCTATGGAGGCCCAGGGGACAGGAAGTACTTTCTCACTTCCTGTTACCAGACTATAGCAGCTCACACACAGGCTATGGAAGTCCGGGGGACAGGAAGTACATTCTCACTTCCTGTTAGCAGACTATAGCAGCTCACACACAGGCTATGGAGGCCCAGGGGACAGGAAGTACTTTCTCACTTCCTGTTACCAGACTATAGCAGCTCACACACAGGCTATATAAGTCCGGGGAACATTCTCACTTCCTGTTAGCAGACGATAGCAGCTCACACACAGGGTCTGGGGGACAGGAAGTACTTTCTCACTTCCTGTTAGACTATAGCAGCTCACACACAGGCTATGGAGGTCCGGGGGACAGGAAGTTCATTCTCACTTCCTGTTAGCGGACTACTGCAGCTCACACACAGGCTATCGAGGTCCGGGGGACATGAAGTGTATCACCACTTCCTGTTAGCGGACTACCACAGCTCACACGTGGGCTATGGAGGTCCGGGGACAGGCAGTACATTCTCACTTCCTGTTAGCAGACTACCGCAGCGATCTGGGGGTCAGGAGGTGCTGGGGGACGGTACAGATATAAAGCAGAAAGAAAACCCTCGGACACATTCCCACGCTATCCGCGTCTGGCTGTCCTTGGAGATGTAGTTTGGCGCAGGCGGGATGGGAAGAGGCCAGGAAATGTAGCTGCAGATCTGGGGGAAGATGTATGGACGTCCCCCCGGCACAGACCCTGCTATAAACACTTTCATCTCCCAGACACAACGCCCTCGTTCTGTCACTCAGCGCCCGGCGATTCCTGCGTAATCCCCTCCATCCTGAGTCAGCAGCCAGAGCTACAAGACTTTCCACCGCAACATGTGTCAGATAACACGGAACACATGTAATGGACGGGCCTGGCTACAACACATATACACAGAAACACGCGTGTGAGATAACACGGAACACATGTGCTGGACACGCCCGGCTACAACACGTAAACACACCGCAACACGCTGCAATGCCTGGGACACGTGCAGCTGAAAGACGCTCTGAGAAACGCTGATGTTTGCGATTTTGCCACTTAGAAGTGAAGCGCTCTGAAGTTGTCGCTTACAGGGAAGTCCCTCCTGAGGAATCTGCCCATTCACCTTCAGCAGCGATCCTACAAAGCTCTGTAGTGCGTCCTGCAGATACCGGCTATAACTGGCGTAACAGGAGGATTCACTGCTAAAAGCCAAATGATCATTTCTTTATTTCTCTCCCTCCCTCCCTGCCCCCCAACCTAATTATGTACCCCATCAGACCCCTCATATTCCCCTACGGGGGTCCTGAAGTCTGCCGGCAGCATGACCTCGCCCTATAGTTCTCTTTGGAATTGTTCTGTCCCAGTGCAGCCCCCTCGCCACAGCACCCTTGTCTGCAACCCTTCAGCCACAGCCCCCTTGCCCACAGCCCCCTTGCCCACAGCCCCTTCGCCCACATTCCCCTCACCCACAGCCCCCTCGCCCACAGCCCCTTTGCCCGCAGCCCCCTTGCCCGCAGCCCCTTCGCCCACATCCCCCTCTCCACAGTCCCCTCACCCACAGCCCCCTCCGCCCGGCGGATCGATCAAACTCCGTCTTATCACGCGAACGACAGTCTGTACACACGCCCGATTTAGCGGGCGAACGACTGAACGACGGGATGTTCAAACGACCCGTCGTTCACGAAAATCCGACGTGTGTATGGGCCTTTATGGTAAATCCGGCCCTGCAGGTAAATAAGGTGGAAGCTCCCTGCACACTGCAAATCTGATTTGCGATTCTGGTTTTCCCTAGATGCTATCAAAACAAGAAAAAAACGCAGCATGCAGTACCGATTAAAAATTGCAAATCGGAATTGCATCTAAAATCACGTTAACATCACAAATTGGAATCCCGTGTCGTGTGCAAGAGGCCGGGATTGGGGAATTGCTGTGCGATTTTCCCAGGGTCTGTACTCTGTATAGGAGCACAAATGTGCTGAAAACGGCAGCAGAACCACGATTGTGATTCAGAAAAAAAAGAATTGCACTAATGGAAATACAACACCGCTATTTACATGTTCTTTGCAGTGCTATCCCCATCTGCAAAACGTGAGCGATTCGAGTTTTGTATTAGTGGAAAAGGGCCCAAGGCCTGGTTAACACGTGTGCGTTTTGTGTCATTGTGTGGCATTGATTTTAATAACTAATGGTAGTGAAAGGGGCGGTTTCCATTCAATGCGAATTTTCGTACGCATGAAAAAAATCTGAGGTCCTGTATCATTTTTTCGGACATCGCGTAAGATTCACGTACAATGCTTTGTATAGGCAATGCGAGTTTTTGCGTTCTTTGCCCTAAAATTCGCATTAGATCCATGGTTACAGGAAGTTGTCAGCAGTCATGACTAAGCTGTTACTAGGCAGATTATGTTATATTTAACTAATGCCAATCAGAACGCATACAAATTTACATGCAAATGTTCACCAATCAGAAAAATCTTATATGATTTTTTGCAGGCAAAATTTCACGCTACAGTGGAAATGTAGCCTATTTAAAGCGCTAGTGCAATAATACCCCGTTCTCACTTGGGCGATTTGCGGTAATCGCCGGTGATTAACGCAAATTGCCAAACGCAAACGTGTAGCCTGCACCATTTTCAGGCGATTTCCCAGCGACCGCGTTTCAGTGCTATAGAAGCGCTAAACGCGATCGCTAAAAAATTGCCAAGTGTGAATGGCGATTTTTTTCGCGTTTTCGCCGAAAGAAATCCTGTAACGAAAAAAACCTCCCCTGGGGGGCACTCGCCTCAGGTGAGGGAAGCCTCCGGATCCTACTGAGGCTTCCCCCGTCCTCCTCTGTCCCACAGCGGTGGCGATAAAGCTCCCGGAACAGCGGGGATGTAAATATTTACCTTTCCTGGCTCCAGCGCAGGCGCAGTATCGGCTCTACGCTCTGAGATAGGCGGAAATAGCTGATCGCTGTCGGGTCTGCTGTACTGCGCAGGCGCAAGTCTCCTGCAAGTCTCCTGCAAGTCTCCTGCAAGTCTCCTGCACCTGCGCAGTAGAGCAGACCTGACGGAGATCGGCTATTTACGCCTATCTCGGTGCTGAGAGCTGCAACAGCGCCGCCGCTGGAGCCAGAGAAGGTAAATAAATCAGCGCTTGTCAGGCTTGTTGAGGGAGGATTGCCGGACACTTCGGGGGAGTCAACGCTGGACTGCCTGCAGCTACAGGGGAGGGGAAGGCCTCATTGGGACCCTGAAGCTCCACCCTCCCGAGGTGAGTACCCCCCAGGGGAACTTTTTTCGTTACAGGTTCTCTTTAAAGTGGATCCGAGATGAACTTTTACTCATTGCATAATTGTGTTCCTTTCATATAGTTTATAGGGCATTCCTCAAGCCTAATACTGGTTTTGTTTTGTTTTAATGCTCGAATTCCCTATAAACTAAACAAGCCACGCCCACAGCTCCTTTTGTGCCTCGGCACCGTAGCAAGGGCTTATGGGAGCTCAGACTGGGCAGGAGGAGGTTACTAGCCATTGATTTCAGAGGCAGAGGGGAGGAGGGAGGAGGAGAGGGGACTGAATTTAAACACAGGCAAGCTGATAGCATCTCCAGCCCTCAGCCTGTGACAATGTGACAAACAGAACATGGCTGCTGTCATTGTATCACAGTAAAGAAATAATCATAAACTTTTGAAGCTGTATGCAGCTAGATATGCTGTGTAAACTACCTAAACTTTAGATAAGATATATAGACAAGTTACTTCTTATAGTTAGTTTTTCATCTCGGATCCGCTTTAATGCTGGGTAAACACGATATGTTTTTCCGCTCAATTTTCTTATCTTCTCTCGATTCTGCGCTTGATTCTCTTATCTGCCGCTCGTTTTTCTCCATTCGCTTCTATGAGAAATCGACTGAAAAAAACGATCGGAAGGAATATCTGACGTCAGAAATTATCTATCGAACCCATCTATAGAGCGGGAAAACGTATGGTGTATTCCCAGCATAACACGGCTACATGAAACTGCAGTCTGACCTGTCAGAGGCTCATCAGGTGATCTCGGCATCCTCTGCTTGGTTACGCTGCTGTGCTACAGATGACTTCCATGTTTGTAAGAAAACCTCATATTGTGGACTGAAATGATGAATGAAACCGATATTTATAATTGCTTATGGACATTTAGGGACCATTTATGGTACGTACACAAGGGGGGCTTTTGTGGCTGGTCGCCAGCGCACAGGGGACGCACACGCGACAGCTCTGCCCGTGCGACAGCCGTCTACACGTCTCAGAGACGCGGTGGAAGCTGTCGCCGAAGGTTCCTTCCCCCCGCCGGAAGCTCCATACATTGTGTATGGGGTTGCTGTCGCTAGTCCGCATACAGTTGCGGCGACAGCTGTCACTGGTGATTGACCAAGTCAATCGCCGGGCGACAGCTCCGACGGGCGACGGTTTGGGGCGCGCACGTCATACACACACGGGCGACCTGTCGCCGCAACACGTGCGTGCCACGTGGTTGCGGCGACAGTTGTAACCCGTGTGTATGCAGCTTAACACTTGTGATTGCACAGCCCTCTTCCTGCAGACTCTGCAGCCTATTGGCCATCCTTTCTTCATGGTGACATCATGCCCCCCGCTCCTTTGTGATCCCCCCCCCCCCCCCCATTGGATAGCCCTGTGCAGAGATCTGGCCCCACACACAGGAAGTGACATTCTGCCCTCTCTGGGGGTCTTTGTAGGGTAAATGTACGAATGCCCCCAGAATGGAATCTCCCCAGAATGGAATGATTTTCTACCATGGTTTTATATCCAGATTGTGCGGAGTGCAGAGCGATCTCAGTCACACATGTGGCCTCCAAATTATAATAATCACGGAAATCTCCTCTCCACAAACCTCTGTTTATGCTTCTCTGTGATTCCCTGCCAGGTGCCTCATCATCTGCTTTTATCTTGTTTTATTGCCCAGAAGAAACCGCCTGCTAATACCAGACAGAAGGTCCACAAGATGGAGATAATGGCTGCCCTAACCCATATTGGCATGGAGGAACTCCGCATCAAAGGCCACCTTTTAAAACAGGTTTTAGTGTTTTGGACTCTCCTTCGCCTAAATAAATGAGATCACGTGCAGCGATATTCTGGAGCAGGAGGAAAACTGGAGGTGAAAGTCTATTAATACACATGGACGGCAAATGGAACGATTCACCCAGAGCAAAGGCAATGCTCAACAATGACTTCAAAGTCTGTGAGTGCCCTCAGAAGAAGGTAAACGTATGGCCTGAACAGAACTCGTCCATAATAGATGTGTTTTATGTATATGTTACGGCCAGAACCCGAAGTTTGGCCACTTCTAGTTCTGGCCGGCCACTTCGGGTTCTGGCCGGCCAATGTGCGAAGTGGCCGCTGTGCTGCGGCCAATGTGAGAAATGGAATGAATTATGTAACATTAATGTATCTGCTGGCCCCAGCGCAGCGGCCAAATGTATCACAACTTATTTTAATGAAATTAAGCTGGCGGCAATGTAACAGATGAAGCCGCCGGCTTTTTCCCTGCCTCTCTCTCCTTCCCTTATTATGGGCCGCCGGCAGAGACACGCGTGTCCCCTCCAGAGTCGTTCGTCGCGGCAGGGAAGCCTGCCGTTCTTGCAGAGCGGGTGCTGGCAGAAGCAATGTCTGCAGCCTCCCCACTCTGCTTTCCTGGCGAGACGAACGACCCTGGAGGGGGACACGAGTACTGCCCATAATAAGAAAAGGAGAGGGGGGGGGGGGGGAGAGAGAGAGAGAGGCAGAGCAAAAGCCGGCGGCTTCATCTGTCTCATTGCCGCCGGCTTAATTTCATTAAATTAACTAGGTTGCGATACATGCATGTTACATGAATCATTCCATTCCTCACATTGGCCGCAGCGCAGCTGCCACTTCGCACATTGGCCGGCCAGAACCCGAAGTGGTCGGCCAGAACTAGAAGTGGCCAAACTTCGGGTTCTGGCCGTAACATATATACAGAACCAGCCAAAGGTCTACGGTGTCCTCAGAAGAGGGTAAACGTATGGCCCGGACAGAACTCGTCCATAATAGATGGATTGTTTGTTTAATGTATACTAAAAAACAGCCAAAGGTCTACGGTGTCCTCATAAGAAGGTCCTCAGAAGAAGGTCCTCAGAAGAGTGTCCTCTTCCAGATTCTCTAATAGATGGATTGTTTTATGTACACACAGTACTGGCCAAAGCTCTGGACTCAGCTTCTCATTCAATCAAAGGTTTACCGGTATATTTATTTCAATACTTTCTGCATTAAGGCATCTTGACTTTCAGGAACACATGTGGAACCTCATAATAAGCAAAACATTGCTAAACCTGAATAGGGTGTTTTTGAGATGTTATCACATAAAAAACAGCACTTTCCGGAGTGATTACAAGAAATGTGATTTTGGGCCCTCAGAAATGGCTTAGTGTATGTGAAATAGGAAGGGTTGGACCTTGCTGGACATGAAGTTGTGATCTTGAATGTCAAGAGGGTATATTACTGTTATTTTGTTAATTATGGGCTTGTAAATAGGGATGGGCGCAAAATGGAAAAAATGCACCTTTATTTCCAAATAAAATATTGGTGCCAAACATTGTGATAGGGACATAATTTAAACGGTGTAACAACCAGTATAAATAGGCAAGTAAATTACATGGATTTTAATTATAGTACTGTAGCATGCATTATTTAAAAACGATAATAGCCGAAAACTGAAAAATAATGATTCTTTCCATTTTTTTCTCATTTTCCTGTTAAAAAACATTTCAGATAAAATAATTCTTGGCATAATGTACCACCCAGAGGAAACCTAATTGGTGGTAAAAAACACAAGTGTAAGGATCCCTCCTGTAGCGTGTTCTGTCAGTTGCAGTGGAGCTGCAAATGGACAGTTCTGGCTTGTCAGCCTGCATTTGGTTGTGCATTTGCAATCGGTCTCATTGTCATTTGCAATCGCTCTGCAGTTCTGGGCAGCTCAGGATGCGGTCATCATTCCACCAATTGCTTGTTGCAGCTGAGCTGCGGCCAGATAGGCCTGGATTTCCTGCATGCATGTTGTTACATAATACTGCATGTATTTCTTATGGGGGTCCTTTGCATTCACAGCCAGCTAGCAAATGGTAATCAAGCCAGCTCAGGATTGAATGTTTACCATTCAGCTGTGTGGAGATTTGCATACCTGCATCCATTGGCTGATGCCAGCATAAAGGTCTGCCTCCCATTTCATACCCCACCCGACATAGCGGTCAGTACGCTGATCTACTGGGCACCTTGTTACTCTGTATAGTTCTGTTATTGTAGTTCTATGCGACCTTATTACTTGTGCTTTAGCTAGTTCTTGATAAATATATATGCAGACTTGCTAATATATATTTATCCATTAGCTGAGCCGTTTGTTATTTTTCTTATCATTGTGTATTGACTAGTTCCATGCTTGATGGACGTTCGCTGCATCCGCGGTGGGTCAGTGAAGTCCATTATCCTGATAGCTTGGATTCTGCCATCACCACGTTGGTGACTGGTAGTATTCCTGCTACTCTAGTTTCTGGGAATGTGACTATAGGCTGCAGTTGCTGTTAGTTACGTTCTATCCTGTAGTCTTGCCTGGGTGGATGCTTGCTGGTGACTGTTATAGCCCATACTCACGGGCTGCAAAAGTGGCCTGTCGCCAGCACACGTGAGCGTGTGGGCGACAGGCCGGCGACAGCTCCTCGCCAGGTCCCTCCGCGTACACACGCGGAAGAGGGACCAGCGGCTGCGACGGAAGCTGTCGCCGACGTTCCTCCTCCCCCCGCCGGAAGCTCCGTATACCTCAATGGAGGTTGCTGTCGCTAGTCCGCGTACTCACGCGGACTAGCGACAGCTGCGGCAGAGGTGCGGCGGCGACTGTTGCCAGGCGATTGAAACTTTCAATCGCCTGGCGACATCAGCGACGGGCGACAGTTCGGGGAGCGCGCCCGTGCGCCGGCGCATACTCACGGGCGACCTGTCGCCGCAACACGCGAGCGCCGCGTGTTGCGGGGCCACAATTGTAGCCCGTGAGTGTGGGCCATTAGCCTGCTTGCTCTGCTTCTGCGGACGTGACTGTGAGCTGCGGTTGCTACTACTTATGCTCCAATCTATAGTCCTGTCTTGTACCTGTCTGAATACTTGCTATTGCTTATGCAGCACAGTGCGAACTAAGGCAGCACAACATCGCACTGCACTGCCATTGCGTCTTATTTGTAGCGATATCGGAAGCCCAGAGCTGCAGTTGCTCTGGGCAGCCTGTGTAACCTCCTCCATTATCCAGCTCTTAGCCTTGTTGTGCTGGATGGTCAGAAAGTATGACCCCCCAGCATTACATTATGACAGGTCAAACACAAAATCCCATGGAGGAGGCCTCTGACACCGTGTGTTATGGTTCCCTGTCTTTTGAAAGATTTGAAAAGCTTGACTGTGAAACAGCAAGCACATTTATACCAGAATTGGTTAGATTCTTAAGTCCAGATTTTCAGACTTCAGCATTTTCTACCTGGGCTGATCAGTTTTTGCACTCTGTTTAAGGGCAAGTTTTTTGATTGTGCAGTTGATGTTTTGAATCACACTTCTCTGAGAGAAAAACCTTTAGAATTCATCGCTTTTGTGATCCATAACTGGTTAAGAATATCTCCATTGAAATATCCTCTTAATTAACTCCTGATTGCTAGGCAATCAGATGTCTCTTAAGCAGTATTTAAAGGACAACTGTAGGGAGGCTGCCATGTTTTTTTTCTTTTGTGCAATACACACCTATGTGGATGCAGTAGTGTCTGAATCGCACCAGAAACAAGCATGCAGCTAATTTAGTCAATTCCGACATTAATGTCGGAAACACCTGATCTGCTGCATGCTTGTTCAGGGGCTGTGGCTAAAAGTAGTAGAGACAGAGGATCAGCAGGACAGCCAGGCATCTGGTATTGAACAAAAGGAAAAAAAAAAACATGGCACCCTCCCTACAGTTGTCCTTTAAAAGCAATCTGTATGCAGCAAAGTCTAAAGTCTTGCATAAAACTAAACATAAACGTTGCAGAAAATATTCACAATTTTACACCGCTAAGAGTAGCATAACTTTGCATGCATGCATTGAGTCTGCTTCTTCTTTGATTGCAATGAATCTGTGTGTGCATGACTTTGTGATTCTGTTAATTGATGCATGGAATGAGATCTTGGATGATCGCTCTGGGAGTCAATGTGAGCTACATTCAGTAACCAATGGTAATTCTGTCTCTTCGTTGCCCCTAGCAATGACATCACCTGCTAGTCTTGTTCCAGATGCACACCTTGCTTCTCTAGCCCATTATAATGGAGGCAAGAAGTCTTTTCTCAATTTCTTGCAGAATTGCAAAATTTTGAATCAGCTCAGATCAGCTACAGCATTTCAGCAGTCCAGGTTTATTATCTTATACCTGCTTGATAGCAAGATGAGAACTTGGGCTGAGGAAGTTGCTGATGAAAATGAGGTTTTTGATGGCCCTCTGAGATTTTGTTAAATTGATCGCAAAACGTTTTGCGAAAAATGCAAACAAATTCCTACTGATTTGTTTTCTGCATCCTGCAAACCATATGATCCAGCAGACACCAATAGATGCACCACATCAGTTCCTGAGTCTCAGCAATCATGTCTAGTAACCTCAGAACCCCAGCATCTGAATCTTCCAACTTCACAGTTGAAGAACTGTGGTTCAGATTCGCAAACTCTGTGTCCTGATACTTGTGTTTCCACACCTTGCTCTAGTTCCGCGAATGGTTCAGAGCATCTGTTATGTGAACCTGAAATCACAGAATCATTGCCTTATCCAGAAAATGTTCCAGTAAATTCACCCTGTACCATGAATTACAGGTAACAGAATCATTATGCTGTCCAGCAGGTGCTTCCATGGTTCTGCCCTGCAACATGGACTGTTCAGTGATCCTGTCCAGTGAAGCTGAGGTCGCAGAGTCTTATGCTTCACCCAGTACTTTGGATACCTCAAGATCTCTAGTAGCGGTTTCAGAAGCTCTGCTTACTTCAGTCGGTGTTGCAGTAATATTCACCTGTTTAGCAGCTGTCTTAGAATTACAGTCCACTCTAGTAAAACTTGATGAATCTCTGTCCAGTGAAGCAGAAGCCAGTGAAGCATTGTCCTCGTCAGCAAGTGTTTTGCATGCCTTGCACTGTACACAGTCTGATTTGACTAATGTTGTTGAATCCCTGCCTGATGTTGTATCAGCCGGGGAACTCCAGCCCTGTCCTCTGAATGTTTCAGAAGTCTTGCCCTGTAACATGGATAATTCTGACTCTCTGGTAAAAATAACAGAAGTCTCACAATTTCAGTCCTGTTTAGTGAGTGTTCCTGAAATCATGCCTAGTATCTTGCAAAATTCTGGTTCTCTATCCAGTGTGGCAGAGGTTCCAGAGTCCCCTTCCTGTCCAGTGAGTTTCTCAGTCTTGCCCAGTTCAGTGGGGGTTGCTGCAATACTGACTTGTTTGGCAGCTCTTTTGGAGCTCCAATCCAGTGTAATTGGCAATGAGTCTCTGTCCAGTTCTGAGGAAGTTGTGGAGACTCTATCTAGTTCAGTGCATACATCAGATTTGTCTTGTCCTGTTAATGCCCCAGAACATGACTTGTTAATAACCTTGGTGGAATCAGTGACCCCTAAGTCTGATTCTGCATTCTTTAGTGAGAGTCCAGTCCAGTAGCTGTGAAGTCTAGTCATGATGATTTTCTGCCCAGCCCTGGTTTCGGTCCTATTGTGACTGACTCTGAGGTCCGCAGTTCCTTGACATTGCCAGAAGCTTCTCTTGTACCAGTGTACCCAGATGTGCTGTGTGTGCCAGAATGCCCAAGTGTATCTAAGTATCTAAATTGTTTAAAAATCGTTTTACGGTTATGACCTGTTCCTGAACATACACAATCGTACTTATTCCTCCGAAAACCTAAAAAAAAAAAGTTACCTTGTGTTGTAGAGTATCTTGTATTTATAATCCGTATGCTTGAATCGGGCACAGATAGACAGATCTGGCGCCGATCCCTTCGTACAGCTAAGGGTTAACTTACGGTGTTCGCAGTGTGCTAATATAGTTACAGTCATGTGCTGTCTCACAGGTGGTGGCAAGTATTTGAATTGTACATGTGTGGTGAAGCCTTTGGAGTCAGAACACTCCTCTCGGCTAGTCGGTTCATAGATTGCGAATCCACATATGGGCATCTATGCGCAAAGCGACAGCGAGATCGAGTTTCTGACTCTGAGCGATTGACCCGATCAAGGGCCGGCCTAGCGGTCTGTGACATTGTTTGGCAGCTTACTGGGTTTTGTGTATGTTCAGAACATCAACAGCAACGTTATTTGATTAACCTGCCAGAACAGATCAAAATCTGTGGTCGATAACCGGTGCATTACCATTTATATAGACTAAACGTGTAGCACAGAGTCCCCCCCATCTCTTTTTTCTCTCCTATCTTTTATTTGGCAACAATGGCTGCAGCAGCGGGATACAAGCGAATGCAAGTGCCTGACCTGGCAAACTTGTGTGAAGAAAGAGGCATTGTGACTTATAATAAAACAAAATCACAATTAATTGAGGACTTATTGCGACTCGGTACCCAGCCAGATCAGATGCTGGAAGAGCCCTCGGATGGTTCAGACGGTACTGCTGGGACAGCGGAAGGTGAGCTGTTGAATCGAGTTGACACACCTTCAGCCCCAGAGGAAAACCGAACCGAGTCTGAACGGATCACCCTAAATGCTGAGGAGCAGCATGGTAACCGGCAGGAGCCCGTCCATGCAAACCGTTCCTGTGTTCCTGAGGCTGGAATGCAGCACGCTTTACAAAGCCTGGCGGATACAAATCCTGAGCTGTACCTGCAGATTGTCAGAGAAAACGCTGACCGTGCGGAACGCACATGGAACCTCTGGTGCTGTACATGAGGCATATGGAACATACTGGAACCTCTGGTGCTGTATATCAGGCATATGGAACATACTGGAACCTCTGGTGCTGTACATGAGGCATATGGGACATACTGGAACCTCTGGTGCTGTGTATCGGGCATATGAAATGTACTGGAACCTCTGGTGCTGTGTATCAGGCATATGGAACATCCTGGAACCTCTGGTGCTGTATATCAGGCATATGGAACGTACTGGAACCTCTGGTGCTGTATATCAGGCATATGGAACATACTGGAACCTCTGGTGCTGTATATCAGGCATATGGAACATACTGGAACCTCTAGTGCTGTATATCAGGCATATGAGACATACTGGAACCTCTGTGCGGCGGGCGTATGGAACATCCTGGAACCTCTGGTGCTGTATATCAGGCATATGGAACATCCTGGAACCTCTGGTGCTGTATATCAGGCATATGGAACATACTGGAACCTCTGGTGCTGTATATCAGGCATATGGAACATACTGGAACCTCTAGTGCTGTATATCAGGCATATGAGACATACTGGAACCTCTGTGCGGCGGGCGTATGGAACATCCTGGAACCTCTGGTGCTGTATATCAGGCATATGGAACATCCTGGAACCTCTGGTGCTGTATATCAGGCGTATGGAACATCCTGGAACCTCTGGTGCTGTATATCAGGCATATGGAACATCCTGGAACCTCTGGTGCTGTATATCAGGCATATGGAACATCCTGGAACCTCTGGTGCTGTATATCAGGCGTATGGAACATCCTGGAACCTCTGGTGCTGTATATCAGGCATATGGAACATACTGGAACCTCTGGTGCTGTATATCAGGCGTATGGAACATCCTGGAACCTCTGGTGCTGTATATCAGGCATATGGAACATCCTGGAACCTCTGGTGCTGTATATCAGGCATATGGAACGTACTGGAACCTCTGGTGCTGTGTATCAGGCATATGGAACATCCTGGAACCTCTGGTGCTGTATATCAGGCATATGGAACATACTGGAACCTCTGGTGCTGTATATCAGGTATATGGAACATACTGGAACCTCTGGTGCTGTATATCAGGCATATGGAACATACTGGAACCTCTGGTGCTGTATATCAGGCATATGGAACATCCTGGAACCTCTGGTGCTGTATATCAGGCATATGGAACATACTGGAACCTCTGGTGCTGTATATCAGGCATATGGAACATACTGGAACCTCTGGTGCTGTATATCAGGCATACGGAACATCCTGGAACCTCAGGTGCTGTATATCAGGCATATGGAACGTACTGGAACCTCTGGCGCTGTATATCAGGCATATGGAACATCCTGGAACCTCTGGTGCTGTATATCAGGCATATGGAACATACTGGAACCTCTGGTGCTGTATATCAGGCATATGGAACATACTGGAACCTCTGGCGCTGTATATCAGGCATATGGAACATCCTGGAACCTCTGGTGCTGTGTATCAGGCATATGGAACATCCTGGAACCTCTGGTGCTGTGTATCAGGCATATGGAACATTCTGGAACGTCTGGTGCTGTATATCAGGAACATGGAACATCCTGGAACCTCTGGTGCTGTGTATCAGACATATGGAACATCCTGGAACCTCTGGTGCTGTATATCAGACATATGGAACATTCTGGAACCTCTGTGTATCAGACATATGGAACATTCTGGAACCTCTGGTGCTGTGTATCAGACATATGGAACATTATGGAACCTCTGGTGCTGTGTATCAGGCATATGGAACATCCTGGAACCTCTGTGTATCAGACATATGGAACATTCTGGAACCTCTGTGTGGCGGACGTGCCATCACCTGCTCTCCAGTAACAATCCCGTAAGTTCCAGTTACCTGGGGAATAATGGCCGCCGTCCCCTCAGCGTAAGACAGGATTTATGGCCCCTCATTGTGACGGCTATATATCAGCAGTGAGCTGTCAGTGCTCCAGGCAGACCCCCCCTCACCGCTCTACCCATCCGTCATACGCAGGCTGCAGGGCCTCCTGCCCCACATATCCTCTCAATAGGCCTTCTCTGTACCACAGGAATGTGTCATCTCTGTGAATGTCGGAGTGATCACGTCAGCTGACAGTCCCGGGAGCCCGCAGCATCCACACCAGCAGCTTAGAATGTCGTGTTGAATGAAGTTTCATAAAGTGAGATCCCTGGAGCGGGAACATGACAGGGAGATACGCGGCTGACAACAGACAGGGGAATAATGGATTCACTGCGATAACGGCGCCAGACGGCTACAGGGGCCCATTCTCATGTCAGGCCCTAAAAACTGATCTTCAGCTGGTGTTATGTGAGCGGGTCAGCTGTGCTGTGTGATGTGAGCTGTGTGATGTGCGATGTGTGATGTGAGCTGTGTGATGTGCGATGTGTGATGTGAGCTGTGTGATCTGTGCTGTGTGATGTGTGCTGTGTGATGTGTGATGTGAGATGTGTGATGTGTGCTGTGTGATGTGTGATGTGTGATGTGTGATGTGTGATGTGTGATGTGTGATGTGAGATGTGTGATGTGTGATGTGTGATGTGTGATGTGTGATGTGTGCTGTGTGATGTGTGATGTGTGCTGTGTGATGTGTGATGTGTGCTGTGTGCTGTGTGATGTGTGATGTGCGATGTGCGATGTGAGCTGTGTGCTGTGTGATGTGTGCTGTGTGATGTGAGATGTGAGATGTGTGATGTGTGATGTGTGATGTGAGATGTGAGATGTGTGATGTGTGATGTGTGCTGTGTGATGTGTGATGTGCGATGTGCGATGTGTGCTGTGTGATGTGTGATGTGTGCTGTGTGATGTGTGATGTGAGCTGTGTGATGTGCGATGTGTGATGTGAGCTGTGTGATGTGCGATCTGTGCTGTGTGATGTGTGCTGTGTGCTGTGTGATGTGTGATGTGCGATGTGCGATGTGTGCTGTGTGCTGTGTGATGTGTGATGTGTGCTGTGTGATGTGTGATGTGAGCTGTGTGATGTGCGATGTGTGATGTGAGCTGTGTGATGTGCGATCTGTGCTGTGTGCTGTGTGCTGTGTGATGTGTGATGTGTGATGTGTGCTGTGTGATGTGTGATGTGTGATGTGCGATGTGTGATGTGCGATGTGTGCTGTGCGATGTGTGATGTGTGCTGTGTGCTGTGTGATGTGTGCTGTGTGATGTGTGATGTGTGATGTGTGATGTGTGCTGTGTGATGTGTGATGTGAGCTGTGTGATGTGTGATGTGAGATGTGAGATGTGTGATGTGTGATGTGTGCTGTGTGATGTGTGATGTGCGATGTGCGATGTGTGCTGTGTGCTGTGTGATGTGTGCTGTGTGATGTGTGATGTGTGATGTGAGCTGTGTGCTGTGTGATGTGTGCTGTGTGATGTGAGCTGTGTGATGTGCGATGTGTGCTGTGCGATGTGTGCTGTGCGATGTGCGCTGTGCGATGTGAGCTGTGTGATGTGAGCTGTGTGCCGTGTGATGTGTGATGTGCGCTGTGCGCTGTGTGATGTGCGATGTGTGCTGTGTGATGTGAGCTGTGTGATGTGTGATGTGTGCTATGTGATGTGTGCTATGTGATGTGAGCTGTGTGATGTGTGCTGTGCGATGGGCGCTGTGTGATGTGTGATGTGTGATGTGTGCTGTGTGATGTGAGCTGTGTGATGTGTGCCGTGGGATGTGTGATGTGAGCTGTGTGATGTGTGATGTGCGATGTGTGATGTGTGCTGTGTGATGTGTGCTGTGTGATGTGTGATGTGTGCTGTGTGATGTGTGCTGTGTGATGTGTGATGTGTGCAGTGTGATGTGAGCTTTGTGATGTGAGCTGTGTGATGTGCGCTGTGTGATGTGTGATGTGTGATGTGAGCTGTGTGATGTGTGCTGTGTGATGTGTGATGTGTGCTGTGTGATGTGAGCTGTGTGATGTGTGATGTGTGCTGTGTGATGTGTGCTGTGTGCTGTGTGATGTGTGATGTGCGATGTGAGCTGTGTGATGTGTGATGTGAGCTGTGTGATGTGCGATGTGTGCTGTGCGATGTGAGCTGTGTGATGTGTGCTGTGTGATGTGCGCTGTGCGATGTGCGCTGTGCGATGTGTGCTGTGTGATGTGCGATGTGTCATGTGAGCTGTGTGATGTGTGATGTGCGCTGTGTGATGTGAGCTGTGTGATGTGAGCTGTGTGATGTGAGCTGTGTGATGTGAGCTGTGTGATGTGTGATGTGTGCTGTGTGATGTGAGCTGTGTGATGTGTGCTGTGTGATGTGAGCTGTGTGATGTGAGCTGTGTGCCGTGCGCTGTGTGATGTGTGCTGTGTGATGTGCGCTGCCGCTGTGTGCTGTGTGTTGTGTGATGTGTGCTGTGTGATGTGAGCTGTGTGCTGTGTGCTGTGTGATGTGTGCTGTGTGATGTGAGCTGTGTGCCGTGCGATGTGAGCGGGTCAGCAGCCTGTGCTGTGTGCTGTGTGCCGTGCGCTGTGTGATGTGTGCTGTGTGATGTGTGATGTGCGCTGCCGCTGTGTGATGTGCGATGTGTGCTGTGTAATGTGAGCGGGTCAGCAGCCTGTGATGTGTGATGTGTGCTGTGTGATGTGTGCTGTGTGCCGTGCAATGTGTGCTGTGTGATGTGTGCTGTATGCTGTGCGATGTGAGCGGGTCAGCAGCGTGTGCTGTGTGATGTGTGCTGTGAGCTGTGTGATGTGTTTTGTGTGATGTGTGATGTGAGCTGTGTGCCGTGCGCTGTGTGATGTGTGCTGTGTGATGTGCGATGTGTGCTGTGTAATGTGAGCAGGTCAGCAGCCTGTGCTGTGTGATGTGTGCCGTGCAATGTGTGCTGTGTGATGTGTGCTGTATGCTGTGCGATGTGAGCGGGTCAGCAGCGTGTGCTGTGTGATGTGAGCTGTGTGATGTGAGCGGGAGGAGAGAAGGCCGAAAATGTGCCGGTAATCCCAGGACACCTGGCGGCACTTTCCAATATCATCCGTCCATAGGTGTGACACAGTATAGGGGCCCATACACTGGTCAATTTCAGCCAGCAATCGATCAGAAATCGATTCTATCACATTCTCAGATCGATGGATTTGTGGCCGATTTCAGTGGATTTGATCTATCTGACAGGATGGAAGATCTAGGTCGATCTATCCATCCATCCATCTGTAAATGTATCCATCTATGGCTTGTACTGCGCCTGCGCGAGCGGCGGTTTTTAAAATCGCTCCCATTCAGGGCCCGTTTCCACTAGAGCGAATCTGCGTGCGTTTTCTGCAGGCAGAGTCACATACCCAATAATAGGCAATGGGCCTGTTTCCACTTGTCAGAAATTCTGTGCGGTGGACTGTGCAGGAAAAATCTGCAGAGCCATCAGAATTCGCACACCGCTAGGCTAGTTTGCCATTCGCCTGTAATGTAATTAATAGGTTATGTGAATCTTCCATGCGAATTTGCATCCGTTTTCGTGTAAAATCAAAGTAAAAGCACACAGGCACTGACGTGGTTAAATTCGCATACTTACAAACAAATGCAAATTTTAACGCCTTTTTGTGTTAAAATTCGCATTCAAACATGTACGAATTCGTAACTGCATGCAAATTCGTTTTCGCATTTACCGCAACGGAATCGCACCGCACTAGTGGAAACGGGTCCGCCCTTTCATTAAAAGAGTCATCAGGGAAAATTAATAAAATAAGTGCTACTTACCGGGGGCTTCCTCCAGCCTGAAGCTCCCAGCATGTACCTCGCCGCAGCTCTCCCCGCAGCTCCGACCCAGTCCCCGGCGATGACGTCAGAGTGACCTCCAGGTGCGCTGTCAATCACCGCCACGTAGGCCGGAGCGGACTGCGCAGACGCAGAACTACTACCACCTGCACAGTCCGCTCCACATGGTGGTGACTTACAGCGCCGCGGTGGAGCGGCAGGATCCCAAGAGGCGGCGGAATGGCAGAATTCCGAGAGGCGCGGAACGGCAGGATTCCTAGAGGTGGTGGGATTCCAAGAGGTGGTGGAGTGGCGGGATTCTGAGAAGCTGCAGGATACCGAGAGGCGGCAGGATTCTGAAAGATGGCGGGATTCCGAGAGGCGGCGGGATTCCAAGAGGAGTCGGGATTCCGAGAGGCGGGCGGAATCTGAAAGACGGCGGAATTTCTAGAGGCGGTGGTATTCCTAGAGGTGGCAGAATGGCAGGATTCCGAGAGGCATCAGGATTCCGAGAGGCGGGGGGATTCCGAGAGGCGTCAGGATTCCGAGAGGTGTCTGGATTCCGAGAGGTGTCTGGATTCTGAGAGGCGGCAGGATTCTGAGAGGCGGGGGGATTCCGAGAGGCGTCAGGATTCTGAGAGGCGGCGGGATTCCGAGAGGCGGCGGGATTCCGAGAGGCGTCAGGATTCCGAGAGGCGGCGGGATTCCGAGACGCAACGGGGGGATTCCGAGAGGTGGCAGGATTCCGAGAGGCGGCGGGGTTCTGAAAGATGGCGGGATTCCGAGAGGCGGTGGGATTCCGAGAGGTGGTGGAATGGCAGGATTCCGAGAGGCATCAGGATTCCGAGAGGTGGCGGGATTCCGAGAGGCGGGCGGGATCTGAAAGACGGCGGGATTCCTAGAGGTGGTGGTATTCCTAGAGGTGGCAGAATGTCAGGATTCCGAGAGGCGTCAGGATTCCGAGAGGTGTCAGGCTTCCGAGAGGGCGCAGGATTCTGAGAGGCGGCAGGATTCCGAGAGGTGTCAGGCTTCCGAGAGGGCGCAGGATTCTGAGAGGCGGCAGGATTCCGAGAGGTGTCAGGCTTCCGAGAGGTGTCAGGATTCTGAGAGGCGGCGGGATTCTGAGAGGCGGCAGGATTCCGAGAGGTGTCAGGCTTCCGAGAGGGAGCAGGATTCTGAGAGGCGGCAGGATTCCGAGAGGTGTCAGGATTCTGAGAGGCGGCGGGATTCTGAGAGGCGTCAGGATTCTGAGTGGCGGCGGGATTATGAGAGGCGTCAGGATTCCGAGAGGTGTCAGGCTTCCGAGAGGCAGCAGGATTCCGAGAGGCAGTGGGATTCCGAGAGGCGGCTGGGGGATTCCGAGAGGTGGCAGGATTCCGAGAGGCGGCGGGGTTCTGAAAGATGGCGGGATTCCGAGAGGCGGTGGGATTCCGAGAGGTGGTGGAATGGCAGGATTCCGAGAGGCATCGGGATTCCGAGAGGTGTCAGGCTTCCGAGAGGTGTCAGGCTTCCGAGAGGGAGCAGGATTCTGAGAGGCGGCGGGATTCCGAGAGGCGGCGGGATTCCCGAGAGGTGGTGGAATGGCAGGATTCCGAGAGGCATCAGGATTCCAAGAGGCGGCGGGATTCTGAGAGGCGGCGGAATCTGAAAGACGGCGGGATTCCTAGAGGCGGTGGGATTCCAAGAGGTGGCGGGGTTCTGAAAGACGGTGGGATTCCTAGAGGCGGTGGGATTCCAAGAGGTGGCGGGGTTCTGAAAGACGGTGGGATTCTGAGAGGCGGCGGGATTCTGAGAGGCGGGATTCCGAGAGGCAGCAGGATTCTGAAAGACGGTGGGATTCTGAGAGGCGGCAGGATTCCGAGAGGCGGCAGGATTCCGAGAGGCGGCGGGGTTCTGAGAGACTGCAGGATTGCCCATCCTGGCTGTTAAAAGCGAATCTGTGAAAAGGATGAACAAATGGATGAAGTACGAAAAACGATATCTGGCCAATCAGAATTGGAGGGAATTTCTAGACACAAATCCTCAACCCCCACCCCTCCCCCACTCCTGTTTTTATTGGTGTAAAATGTGCTTCATTGGTTGCTGTGGGCGGTATTACAGTTCAATCCAGAGTCTCTTGCTGCATATCACAGTAGCTGCCATAAATTAGCATCGTGGAGTGGTTTATGCATTGCCTCCATTTTTAATAATAAATATAATATATGGACAGGTTGTCCTGACTGGCTGCGTCCTGTAAATCCATTTTCTGCTGAAACTCCTCCCCTATGCCATCGTTACCCACAAATGGCATAGTGAGAAAGGAGGATCTGGCGGAAAGGTGACGTCACAGATCACTTGACCTCTCTGCTACGAGAGTAACTCTTGGTGGCCAGCACTGCAGGACTTATGAGAATTTTTTGTCACAAGGGCCTTATAAAGGGCTAATTCCTCCCGAAACGAACTTGTAAATTGATGCTAATGACCTCATAACATTAAAGGTAAGGTTCAGGGACAATTAAAAAAAAATAAAATCCAAATCCACTTACCTGGGGCTTCCTCCAGCCCGTGGCAGGCAGGAGGTGCCCTCGGCGCTGCTCCGCAGGCTCCCGGTGGTCTCCGGTGGCCGACCCGACCTGGCCAGGCCGGCGGCCAGGTCGGGTTTCTTCTGCGCTGCATTATGCGTTTCACGCCGGCGCGCTGACATCATCGGACGTCCTCCAGGCTGTACTGCGCAGGCTCAGAACTACTGCGCCTGCGCAGTAGAGCCCTGAGGACGTCCGATGACGTCAGCACGCCGGCGTGAAACGCATTATGGAGTGCAGAAGAAGCCCGACCTGGCCGCCGGCCTGGCCAGGTCGGGTCGGCCACCGGGAGCCTGCGGAGCGGCGCCAAGGGCACCTCCTGCCTGCCACAGGATGGAGGAAGCCCCAGGTAAGTGGATTTGGATTTTTTTTTTTTTTATTGTCCCTGAACCTTTCCTTTAAGCCAAAAATATATTCTCTTTGTGTATTGAAGAATGTGCCATACCAATGTGATATCTGTGAAGATTGAATTTTCGGATG
Source organism: Hyperolius riggenbachi (assembly GCF_040937935.1). Classification (NCBI taxonomy): domain Eukaryota; kingdom Metazoa; phylum Chordata; class Amphibia; order Anura; family Hyperoliidae; genus Hyperolius; species Hyperolius riggenbachi. Next base: position 295,046,053 of record NC_090653.1, read on the forward strand.
AATATTTACTTAGAAAAGAATCACATATTTTTTTGTGTCAATAAAGTAACTTAAAGTGTAACTGTCGGGCATAAAATCAAAAATCAATTCTTTATTTTTATCTGGTAAATAAGTAATAAAGATACTAACCAGGCTATCCAACAGTTAAAATCACTATTACTTTTCTTGTTGATAAATGATCATTCCCCAGTTTACCTGACTCTTATTTGGTACACAAACGAAGTTGCAGGGCATGCTGGGTTGTCCTTTTTTGCTTCTCTATTTCCCCTCAGACTGAACTAATGAATCCTGATTGGCTGAAACCTCTTTCCCTCCTGTTTTCCCCTCCCACACCTCTGTTCCTCTCTGATTGGCCAATATTTTTCATGCTGAGACAATGCACTTTATAGTGAAAGGCAGGCAGAGACGACTAAGGGGGGTAAATGACATCAGGATTGGCTTCAAAATAGCCACACTAACTAAGAAATACTAAGAAGGATTTTTTCTTTTTGTTACTGAAGAAAAATCACTAAAATCAAAACGTGGACAGTGCAATACATATGTTATGTAAGTAGAGCAAGTATTTATATACTTATATATGTGTGTTTTTTCTGAGATAGTATGGCTGACAGCTCCTCTTTAAGCTACTTGCTTTTGCTACTGCAATAACATTGTGGTTTCTACAAGAAATATAAGTCTCCATAGCATCTGTTCAGCACTGCAGCTTTGGCAGAGTCTCAAAAGGAGAAGAATCTGTGGCAGCTGCAATGCTGAACACAAAGGGTTTATCACAAACAGAAATGAGGTGTTTGATAATGAATTGCAATACATGCTATAGCTTGGGGAGAATTTGTTATGTAATGTTTTATGGAGTTCAGTTTAGTTATTGAGGGCCGGAGCCTAGTTCCCAAATATTTCCAGAGATTTACCCCCATTAGTAGGGAAGTCAGTCTGAGCGAGGATTATCGCTGAGCAGAAGCGACCGCGAGCGGCTGCGATCTCACAATATTGAGGGTAAGACGTTTAGACGTGGCAGGTGCACTTTAAATTAGAGTGAAGCCATTTAAAGGGTTAACCCAGCGTCAGTGTGACCCAGAAAGCCCCTTAATTCCATGTGACGCGTTCGCCTCATTTGTAGAGGGACTCCAGGCAGCCGTCCAGACTATGGCCGCACCACAGGAGCTGTGTAATCCCGCGTAACAGGACCCCTCCCACTTCCTGCAGATTACTTCTGCACAATTACATGTCAGCGCCGCAACCGTGGCCTCACCGCCAACCGCGCAGACGTGCATTGCTACTATTTATATTGTTATTATCAATGTTGCTATTATTATTATTATTATTATGATGATTAATATCGCTATTATTGATATTAATTATATTAACCCTGTTATTATTATAAACTCTATAGTGTACTGGTTAAGGGCTCTGCCTCTGACACTGGAGACCAGGGTTGGAATCTTGGCTCTGCCTGTTCAATAAGCCAGCACCTATTCAGTAGGAGACCTTGGGCAAGTCTCCCTAACACTGCTACTGCCCATAGAGCACCCCCTAGTGGCTGCAGCTCCGGCCTAACACTGTTGCTGCCTACAGAGCGCCCCCTAGTGGCTGCAGCTCTGGCCTAACACTGCTACTGCCTACAGAGCGCTCCCTAGTGGCTGCAGCTCTGGCCTAACACTGCTACTGCCCATAGAGCGCCCCCTGGTGGCTGCAGCTCTGGCCTAACACTGCTACTGCCTATAGAGCGCCTCCTAGTGGCTGCATCTCTGGCCTAACACTGCTACTGCCTATAGAGCTCCCCCTAGTGGCTGCAGCTCTGGCCTAACACTGCTATTCCCTATAGAGCGCCCCTAGTGGCTGCAGCTCTGGCCTAACACTGCTACTGCCTATAGAGTGCCCCCCTAGTGGCTGCACCTCTGGCCTAACACTTGTACTGCCTATAGAGCGCCCCCTAGTGGCTGCAGCTCCGGCCTAACACTACTACTGCCTATAGAGCGCCCTCTAGTGGCTGCAGCTCTGGCCTAACACTGCTACTCCCTATAGAGTGCCCCCTAGTGGCTGCAGCTCTGGCCTAACACTGCTACCGCCTATAGAGTGCCCCCTAGTGGCTGCAGCTCTGGCCTAACACTGCTACTGCCTATGAGCACTCCCTAGTGGCTGCAGCTCTGGCCTAACACTGCTACTGCCTATAGAGCTCCCCCTAGTGGCTGCAGCTCTGGCCTAACACTGCTACTCCCTATAGAGCGCCCCCTAGTGGCTGCAGCTCTGGCCTAACACTGCTACTGCCTACAGAGCGCTCCCTAGTGGCTGCAGCTCTGGCCTAACACTGCTACTCCCTATAGAGCGCCCCCTAGTGGCTGCAGCTCTGGCCTAACACTGCTACTGCCTATAGAGAACCCTCTAGTGGCTTCAGCTCTGGCCTAACACTGCTACTGCCTATAGAGCGCCCCCTAGTGGCTGCAGCTCTGGCCTAACACTGCTACTGACTATAGAGCGCCTCCTAGTGGCTGCAGCTCTGGCCTAACATTGCTACTGCCTATAGAGCTCCCCCTAGTGGCTGCAGCTCTGCCCTAACACTGCTACTGCCTATAGAGCGCCCCCTAGTGGCTGCAGCTCTGGCCTAACACTGCTACTGCCTATAGAGCGCCCCCTAGTGGCTGCAGCTCTGGCCTAACACTGCTACTGCCTATAGAGAGCCCCCAGTGGCTGCAGCTCTGGCCTAACACTGCTACTGCCTATAGAGCGCCCCCTAGTGGCTGCAGCTCTGGCCTAACACTGCTACTGCCTATAGAGCCTCCCTAGTGGCTGCAGCTCTGGCCTAACACTGCTACTGCCTATAGAGCTCCCCTAGTGGCTGCAGCTCTGGCCTAACACTGCTACTGCCTATAGAGCGCCCCCTAGTGACTGCAGCTCTGGCCTAACACTGCTACTGCCTATAGAGCATCCCCTAGTGGCTCCAGCTCTGGCCTAACACTGCTACTGCCTATAGAGCGTCCCCTAGTGGTTGCAGCTCCGGCCTAACACTGCTACTGCCTATAGAGCGCCCCCTAGTGGCTGCAGCTCTGGCCTAACACTGCTACTGCCTATAGAGCGCCCCCTAGTGGCTGCAGCTCTGGCCTAACACTGCTACTGCCTATAGAGCTCCCCTAGTGGCTGCAGCTCTGGCCCAACACTGCTACTGCCTATAGAGCGCCCCCTAGTGACTGCAGCTGTGGCCTAACACTGCTACCGCCTATAGAGCGCCCCCTAGTGGCTGCAGCTCTGGCCTAACACTGCTACTGCCCATAGAGCGCCCCCTGGTGGCTGCAGCTCTGGCCTAACACTGCTACTGCCTATAGAGCGCCTCCTAGTGGCTGCATCTCTGGCCTAACACTGCTACTGCCTATAGAGCTCCCCCTAGTGGCTGCAGCTCTGGCCTAACACTGCTATTCCCTATAGAGCGCCCCTAGTGGCTGCAGCTCTGGCCTAACACTGCTACTGCCTATAGAGTGCCCCCCTAGTGGCTGCACCTCTGGCCTAACACTTGTACTGCCTATAGAGCGCCCCCTAGTGGCTGCAGCTCCGGCCTAACACTACTACTGCCTATAGAGCGCCCTCTAGTGGCTGCAGCTCTGGCCTAACACTGCTACTCCCTATAGAGTGCCCCCTAGTGGCTGCAGCTCTGGCCTAACACTGCTACCGCCTATAGAGTGCCCCCTAGTGGCTGCAGCTCTGGCCTAACACTGCTACTGCCTATGAGCACTCCCTAGTGGCTGCAGCTCTGGCCTAACACTGCTACTGCCTATAGAGCTCCCCCTAGTGGCTGCAGCTCTGGCCTAACACTGCTACTCCCTATAGAGCGCCCCCTAGTGGCTGCAGCTCTGGCCTAACACTGCTACTGCCTACAGAGCGCTCCCTAGTGGCTGCAGCTCTGGCCTAACACTGCTACTCCCTATAGAGCGCCCCCTAGTGGCTGCAGCTCTGGCCTAACACTGCTACTGCCTATAGAGAACCCTCTAGTGGCTTCAGCTCTGGCCTAACACTGCTACTGCCTATAGAGCGCCCCCTAGTGGCTGCAGCTCTGGCCTAACACTGCTACTGACTATAGAGCGCCTCCTAGTGGCTGCAGCTCTGGCCTAACATTGCTACTGCCTATAGAGCTCCCCCTAGTGGCTGCAGCTCTGCCCTAACACTGCTACTGCCTATAGAGCGCCCCCTAGTGGCTGCAGCTCTGGCCTAACACTGCTACTGCCTATAGAGCGCCCCCTAGTGGCTGCAGCTCTGGCCTAACACTGCTACTGCCTATAGAGAGCCCCCAGTGGCTGCAGCTCTGGCCTAACACTGCTACTGCCTATAGAGCGCCCCCTAGTGGCTGCAGCTTTGGCCTAACACTGCTACTGCCTATAGAGCCTCCCTAGTGGCTGCAGCTCTGGCCTAACACTGCTACTGCCTATAGAGCTCCCCTAGTGGCTGCAGCTCTGGCCTAACACTGCTACTGCCTATAGAGCGCCCCCTAGTGACTGCAGCTCTGGCCTAACACTGCTACTGCCTATAGAGCATCCCCTAGTGGCTCCAGCTCTGGCCTAACACTGCTACTGCCTATAGAGCGTCCCCTAGTGGTTGCAGCTCCGGCCTAACACTGCTACTGCCTATAGAGCGCCCCCTAGTGGCTGCAGCTCTGGCCTAACACTGCTACTGCCTATAGAGCGCCCCCTAGTGGCTGCAGCTCTGGCCTAACACTGCTACTGCCTATAGAGCTCCCCTAGTGGCTGCAGCTCTGGCCCAACACTGCTACTGCCTATAGAGCGCCCCCTAGTGACTGCAGCTGTGGCCTAACACTGCTACCGCCTATAGAGCGCCCCCTAGTGGCTGCAGCTCTGGCCTAACACTGCTACTGCCTATAGAGTGCCCCCAGTGGCTGCAGCTCTGGCCTAACACTGCTACTGCCTATAGAGCGCCCCCTAGTGGCTGCAGCTCTGGCCTAACACTGCTACTGCCTATAGAGCTCCCCTAGTGGCTGCAGCTCTGGCCTAACACTGCTACTGCCTATAGAGCGCCCCCTAGTGACTGCAGCTCTGGCCTAACACTGCTACTGCCTATAGAGCGCCCCCTAGTGACTGCAGCTCTGGCCTAACACTGCTACTGCCTATAGAGCGCCCCCTAGTGACTGCAGCTCTGGCCTAACACTGCTACTGCCTATAGAGCGCCCCCTAGTGGCTGCAGCTCTGGCCTAACACTGCTACTGCCTATAGAGAGCCCCCAGTGGCTGCAGCTCTGGCCTAACACTGCTACTGCCTATAGAGCGCCCCCTAGTGGCTGCAGCTCTGGCCTAACACTACTCCTATAGAGCGCCCCCTAGTGGCTGTTTTGTGATGTTTTATTGCCCGCCCGCGGAGGACTCGGTATATAGGAGACGCCACAATACAACTGGCACTAACCGCCCCTGGTTGTCAGATCTCAGCAGAGTGTCCGGGTTTTGTGGTGTTTTGGGGTTTATGCTGCCGGCCCCCGGAGGGCTCGGTATATGGGGCGACGCACAGATGCTCCATATACGCTGAATCTCCGAGATGTGGCTCACGTACATTGCGGCCGCCTGACGGGCGATGGAAAATGTTACCTAGGGGACGGGGAATGAGGAGAAGCGTTTTCCCACATTGGATCCCGCAGATGCGGTTGTACACAGTGAAATAACACTCACTGGAAAGCTTAATGAAACCAACCCGGGACCCCTAACAAATTATTATTCCACAAGTTTCCCTTTCAGCTTCATGTAAGACGTACGTCCGGAGTGGCGAAAATCCATAAATGTTACAGTATGTTCCATGTGACTGGGATGACATGAATGCAGAGACAGCAGACAGCCCGTCAGAGACTCGAGATAATAGTGTAGAGAGGTCCGGAGCTGAGAGATTTTACTGTCCTCACCATAGAGGTGATACTGTGAACCAAAAGAGCATATTGTCCCAGGCCATGAGTATAGATGGAGAAGAGGTCCTAGAATAGAGCCTTGTGGTACACCAACCAGGGATGAGCAGAAACTACGCCAGTGTGAATTTACGCATCATAGTTCATAGGTGAAGTTTCAAAACTCCAATTATGAATTTACGCGTAGCGAAGTAACGCTACGCGTAGCTTACGCCCACTATGCGTAGTTAATATGTGTATTGCGTAGTGAACTATGAATGCGTTACTCGCATCTGATTCTCCGCGTGCGATTGTATGCTTACAAATTTACGCATTGGAAAGGGGAATGTACGCATAGAAGAGTTCCCGGTGTAAGCATTTAACGAGGAATTAATGCGTAAAATTTTCTGCATGCGGGCATAAACATCCGCATACACGGCGCTGCTCACTACGCGCGATTGCGTATTTTAACGCGTAGTCTACGAAAAGCATATGAACCGAATATTTGATTTGGAAGCCGTAGTTTGTCAAAGTGTAATGCGTAAAACTACGCGTAGTTCCAGCGTAGCGAAGTTGGCTTACTACGACCATCCCTGACACCAACAGATTAAACATACATATATCCAGGCACATCGCCTCTAGTTAGGACATTAAATAAATTATTAGGGAAAGAGAGGTGCTGAAGGGGGTGTGGCTAGAAAACAGCAAAAATCTATTAACCCTTCGCACACTCACATGCAAATGTTCAAACAATTGCATTCACAGATTCACTCATCCAGGCACAACTGTTATCCCTACAGCTAAATTAAAAGCCGGGATCTTAGTTCAGAGAAGAATGCATTCTTATGCTTAATCACCTATACTGCGCAGAAGTACCCAGGTAAACATAGGTGTCCTAACTCTGGCCCTGTAACATGCATAGTGCAAACATGCAAACACATTCATTGCATCAAACCTATCAATGGATTGGGAGCACACATCCTAACTTCCTCTCCTGGGAAAGACAGTGCATCTTACCAATCGCACAAGGGAGCTAATGTTATGTGTCCATGTGCACCATGCGCATACACCAGCATAAGCTGTCTGCATGCTGACAAACATACAGGGGAAGGGGGGAGTGCACTGAATTGGACCCTAGCCACAGGGGTCAATGATAAGAATAAACATACATATATCCAGGCACATCGCCTCTAGTTAGGACATTAAATAAATTAAATTATTAGGGAAAGGGAGGTGCTGAAGGAGTGAATCTGTGAATGCAATTGTTTGAACATTTGCATGTGAGTGTGCGAAGGGTTAATAGATTTTTGCTGACACCAACAGATAGCAGGTGTGGCAAGGAGATAGCATTGGAAAAGGAGACTGTGAAAGAGCATCCAGATAGGTAGGAGCTAATCCAAGATTGTGCTAGGCCATTAATTGATGGCTAACCTTGGCACTGCAGCTGTGACAAAACTACAAATCCCATCATGCCTCCCCAAGTTATGCTTAGAGCTGTCCGAGTATTGCAATGCCTCATGGGACTTGTAGTTCCATCACAGCTGGAGTGCCAAAGTTAGCCATCACTGTGCTAGGCCCTTGACACCCAGTGACGAGATTGTCTGGAGAAGCAGAGAGTGATCCACAGTGTCAAAGGCAGAGGAAAGCTCCAGAAGTATTAGTACAGTAAATTGGCTCTTTGATTTTGCCATTCATACACCTACCTCTATTATACCCATATCCACTGTGAGGGCCTGAGGGGGGAAAAAGTATTGTTTGCCCTCTGACCAAGAAATGACCCGTCTATAATTGTAATGGGAGGTTTATTGTAGCTGTGAGAGGCAGAATAACAACAAAAAACCCCTGAAAAACCAGCGCCCCAAAGTCAGAGCTTAATGTGCACTGTAAGGAGTGAGATACGTACTTTATCCCTATGAGAAGATGACTTAGTTCTTGGTGGATAAACCCTTGTTGGCAATCACAGAGGTCAGTCGGGTCTTGTATTTGGCCACCAGGTTTGCACACATCTCAGGAGGGATTTTGGCCACTCCTCTCTGCAGATCCTCTCTGAGTCAGTAAGGTTTTGAGGCTGATGATTTGAAATTCTAACCTTCAGCTCCCACCACAGCTTTTCTATTGGATTAAGCTCTGGACATTGGCTAGGAAAACTCCAGGACCTTCATGTGCTTCTTCTTCAGCCACTCCCTATGTCTCTCTCTCTCTCTCTCTCTCTCTCTCGCTCTATCTCCCCTTCTCTCTCTCCCTCTCTCTCTCTCTCCCTCCCTCTCTCTCTCGTCTGTTTGTCTGTCTGTAATACATTTTGTGTTCAGATTTTCTAGATTTGCACTCTTTTTTTTTTTGTTTTACTAATATTTATTGAAGGATTTTGATAAAAATTATACAGTAGTAAGTAGACATAGCGATAACGAAAAGGATTAAAAGCACATTGTAGATTGGATTCAGTAACAGGGAGCATATGGGAAATCAATTGTTGTAGAAATTAAAGTTCCATAGTAGTAAAGGATCTGATGATAAGTAGCTGTAGAGCATAATAAACTGTTTGTAAGTGGAGCAGGTATATAGTCCTGTCCATCCTATAGGATAGGAAATAGGAGACTAGAAAGAACAAATAAACAAAACTGAGTTTAAAAAGTACAGTAATACTGATAACCTAAGAACCATTGGGGATGGGAAGGAACAAAGGGGTCACACCAAAGATCAATGAATGATGATGTGGAGGTCGATAAATGGGGGGTGAAAGAAATATACCAATGACCTCTAGGTGATATGGAAGTTAATATGGCTTAAGGGTTTAGTAGTGGTTATGTGGAGGACCTGTTATGAGGTAATCCGGCCTCATCCATGTGGTGAAGGAAGCTGGCCAAGGCCGATGTATTGAGGTGGTGGGTGGGAATTAAGGGGGCATGAGGTCAGGGGAGGTTAGGGACCAGGGATTCCAAACCTTATGGGATTCAGTGCCTCTTAGAGATGCTGTCATTTGTTCCATTTCCTTGGTCCATTCTATCTGAAGTTTAACATCTAGTAAAGTTGGAGGGGCAATATTTTTCCAGAATGAAGCTATTGCCAGGTGTGTAGCTGTTTAAGGATGAACGGAAAGAGCAAATTCCGTTCCGCCGGAAATCACAGATTCCGTCAGTATGAAAAATTCCGCCGGATTTGCACAAAATTCCGTGGAATTCCGGATTCCGTTGGAAAAATTAAACAAAAATCGCTAAAGTAACCCTGTTTGCCCTATATGATAGCCCATAGACCCTATTAACCCTCCCTCCTCCCTTTTTCCCCTCCCTCCTCCCGGAGGGAGGAGGGTCTCATCTTCCAGGGAATTGTGGTATTTCAAAAGCCAGCTTACATACCGTGGCTGGGAATTGAACCCAGGCTGTGCTGGGAATTGAACCCACGTCTGAGTGTGTGGTAGGTAACTCACTTAACCACTATACCACCAACCACACTACATGCTGAAGCCAGCCTAGCATGTACCATTATGATCAATCCAAGAGAAAAATTAGCTTGCTTAAGGATTTGTAGCATGTCAAAAGCCAACTCATATTGGCTGGGAATAGAACCCAGGCTGGGCTGGGAATTGAACCCAGGTCTGAGTGTGTGGTAGGTAACTCACTTAACCACTATACCTTCACCAACACTACATGCTGAAGCCAGCCTAGCATGTACCATTATGATCAATCCAAGAGAAAAATGAGCTTGCTTAAGGATTTGTAGTATGTCAAAAGCCAACTCACATTGGCTGGTAATAGAACCCAGGCGTACCGCTCTGTAGGCTGCTATCCTAACCATTATACCACCAACACTACATGCTGAAACTTCTTGGAGCAGACTTACTTCCTCCCTCCAAAAGACACACATACATAAAATCTCCATAAAATCATTCAACAGCAACTGCATGCATAGTCTTTGTGGTACACAGTCTGTGTGGCACAATTGGTTAGCGCGTTTGGCTGTTAACTGAAAGGTTGGTGGTGCAAGCCCACCCAGGGATGGCCTTGCCTTTTGTGTTCAACAGTTCTCCGAAGAGAACCCCAGATAGCCAGTTAGATGCATCTCTCTCTCTCTCTCTCTCTCTCTCTCTCTCTCTCTCTCTCTCTCTCTCTCTCTCTCGTAGGGATGGTCACCGCTTTCTGCGGAATTGTGTTTTCCGGAATTTTTAGGCGGAAATTGGTCATTCCGTTCCGTTTGGTCGGAACGTAATTGCTTTTTAAATCTGGTGGAATTCCGAAATTGCCTGTGAAATTCTGCCGGTATCCGTTGATGGTTTTTAAGCTGAAAATTCACTTCAATGGCATCAAGTCCTAGAGAGAGAGAGAGAGAGAGCTCATTTTTCTCTTGGGTATATCACAATGGTACATGCTAGGCTGGCTTCAGCATGTAGTATTGGTGGTGGTATAGTGGTTAAGTGAGTTATCTACCACACACTCAGACCTGGGTTCAATTCCCAACCAATGTGAGTTGGCTTTTGACATGCTACAAATCCTTAAGCAAGCTAATTTTTCTCTTGGATTGATCATAATGGTACATGCTAGGCTGGTTTTAGCATGTAGTGTTGGTGGTGGTACAGTGGTTAAGTGAGTTACCTACCACACACTCAGACCTGGGTTTAATTCCCAGCCCAGCCTGGGTTTTATTCCCAGCCTATGTGAGTTGGCTTTTGAAATACTACAATTCCCTGGAAGATGAGACCCTCCGGAGGAGGAGGAGGGAGTAGGGAAGTGAGCAATTAGGTAGGAGAGTAAGTACATTTAAATTCCGTAAAATTCCGCGGAATATAAAAATTTTCAGCGGAATTCCGTTTTAGAGCTATAACAATTCCGTTCCGATCTCCGGAATCGGAATTGACCCAATTCCGGCCGCAATCACAGAATTTAGATTTCCGCGGAATCCAGCGAGCATCCCTAGCTGTTAGGATATGAGTGATTAGACGTATAGGCCTCGATTCATAAGCAGCAGTGCGATAAAAAAATCTTGTCGGGAAAATACCGCACTCGGTATTTTCCCGGTCTGTGTGCTAATTCATAAAGATTTCCCCAGCTGCCCTTGGAGGTCGGTAAATTACCGCAGCCCATTGAGCGGTAGAGTAGAGCAGTGTCTCGATCCTCTCTTTGTCCTGCAGAAATTACTCACACAGACGGCTCTCTCTGGCTCTCCCACTGATGACTCAGACAGATGAGTCACACAGTCTTTCCCTGCCTGCTCAAATGATTCACACAGACGGCTCTCTCTGGCTCTCTCCACTGATGACTCAGACAGATGAGTCACACAGTCTTTCCCTGCCTGCTCAAATGATTCACACAGACGGCTCTCTCTGGCTCTCTCCACTGAGGACTCAGACAGATGAGTCACACAGTCTTTCCCTGCCTGCTAAATGACTCACACAGCCGGCTCTCTCCACTGATGACTCAGACAGATGAGTCACACAGCCTTTCCCTGCCTGCTGAAATGATTCACACAGACGGCTCTCTCTGGCTCTCTCCACTGAGGACTCAGACAGATGAGTCACACAGTCTTTCCCTGCCTGCTGAAATGATTCACACAGAGGGCTCTCTGGCTCTCTCCACTGATGACTCAGACAGATGAGTCACACAGTCTTTCCCTGCCTGCTGAAATGAATCACACAGACGGCTCTCTCTGGCTCTCTCCACTGAGGACTCAGACAGATGAGTCACACAGTCTTTCCCTGCCTGCTGAAATGATTCACACAGAGGGCTCTCTGGCTCTCTCCACTGATGACTCAGACAGATGAGTCACACAGCCTTTCCCTGCCTGCTGAAATGATTCACACAGACGGCTCTCTCTGGCTCTCTCCACTGAGGACTCAGACAGATGAGTCGCACAGTCTTTCCCTGCCTGCTGAAATGATTCACACAGAGGGCTCTCTGGCTCTCTCCACTGAGGACTCAGACAGATGAGTCACACAGTCTTTCCCTGCCTTCAGAAATGACTCACACAGACGGCTCTCTCCACTGATGACTCAGACAGATGAGTCACACAGTCTTTCCCTGCCTGCTGAAATGATTCACACAGAGGGCTCTCTGGCTCTCTCCACTGAGGACTCAGACAGATGAGTCACACAGCCTTTCCCTGCCTGCTGAAATGATTCACATAGACGGCTCTCTCTGGCTCTCTCCACTGAGGACTCAGACAGATGAGTCACACAGTCTTTCCCTGCCTGCTGAAATGATTCACACAGACGGCTCTCTCTGGCTCTCTCCACTGATGACTCAGACAGATGAGTCACACAGTCTTTCCCTGCCTGCTGAAATGAATCACACAGACGGCTCTCTCTGGCTCTCTCCACTGATGACTCAGACAGATGAGTCACACAGTCTTTCCCTGCCTGCTGAAATGAATCACACAGACGGCTCTCTCTGGCTCTTTCCACTGATGACTCAGACAGATGAGTCACACAGTCTTTCCCTGCCTGCTGAAATGATTCACACAGAGGGCTCTTTGGCTCTCTCCACAGATGAATCAAACAGACATCGGCTCTCTGCACTTTGCATTAATCAGAGTTGTCAGAGCTGTCGGTAACTTGTTAAGACCTCACCAGAGGTGTCGGTAACTACCGCCAGGCTTACCGCTTGTTGCAGGCTTTATGAATTGACATTTGCTGACAATTTACTGACATGTGTTGTCGGTAACTGCAGCCAAGTCGGTAATTTATCTCCCTGGTCGGTAATGTCAGCTTTTCATGCGGTAACAGCCTTTATGAATTGACATTTTGCTAAGTGGTCGGTAAAGTCTGCTGTTTTCAGCATTACCGCATGAGGTAATGCTTTATGAATCGAGGCCATAGTATGTCTGGGAGTATCTGGAGGGGGTTTACCTACAACCATGTAAAGGGGGTCAAGAGGAACTGATACTACGGTTTTTGACTAGATTTGCACACTTTTTCCACATGAAATGATGCAGAGCGTGATCAATTCCGAGGACTAGCGTTAATAAAAATCAGACAGCTGGTGTGACAGAGGAGGTCAGGAATGGCGGCCTCCATATTGGGCACTTTATATAACAGATTCTGTGGACAGTAACGTCACTTGTTCCACCATACATACCTCATACTCGCCCATAAAACCCGCAGGCCGCCCCACGGCAATAATTATAATACACATCTCGGATGTATGACAATCTGGTGACGCCCCGTATCAGGCGCCGGACACACGCCAGCGATTAGCAGGTCAGATAATTGGTATTAGTATCTTAGCAGAGGGTCCAGCACGGGCGCCGATACACTGAGCACACTAGGGCAATGGCCCCCCCTGGGAATCACTGTGTCCCCCCTCAGTCCTCCCCCCCCCCCCCCCCTCAGTATTTTACAACCAATCTGTATCTAATTACCAAACAAGTGCAGGAAACTAGAATTCCCTGGCCTTGAAAATGCGCTACGCACCTCGTCTGATAGTGGTAAGACCGGCCGCAAAATATTCACAACACCAAACCTTCCAGAAACCAAGATCATTATCAAAGCTACGAACAAGATCCAGGGAAGTGACACCAACTGAAAGTCTGTCTCCAATTACCGAGAATTATGGGTAAGAATGCAGAGGTGGTGGCCATGATGGAAATGTTGTGAATTTGGACCCCAGTCACCCAATGGCCAACTGTAGCAGATCTGAGGCTTGTGCCAGTAACAGTGTAAGAATAGCTACAGTTTACATTTTCCCAGGGAAAGTAAATTGGTCCTATTTGATTGGCTGTTTTATGCTCCGCCTACTTTTCCTGGATTTGCAACCTCAGTCACCAAGTGACCACCTGTGCCAAGTGTAGGGCTCTGGCTTGATTACTGTGAGAATGGCAGCCTTTTACATTGACATGAATGGGTGAAATCTGATTTGCTGTTTGTAGCTCCGCCCAGGTGTGCAGGGGGACGCGAGACCCCCAGAACCTATCATCCCAGGTAGTAAGGCATCTGTGTACCAAGTTTCGTTCAAATCGGTCAAGCCGTTTGAGCGATCACGGCACATACATACATACACACACAATTTTAAATATATTTATATAGATGAGAGGATTGTGTCTACAGAAGCAGCAGATGGTTCCCTGCAGGTGTTTTGCCGCATGGCACGATACACGCATTTTCTCTGCATATATATAGTATACGTTTCCTTACAGTAGCCGGTGATGTCAGTGAGGAGTCACATGTCGTGTGTAGCGCCGGACCTCCCATGATGCAGCGTGAAGTATCTGCTTCAGGCGCCGTGAACCTGAGAGAGCGGCAGGTGATGGCACTGGCAGGGACTGGGGAGCCCAGAAGATGTGGAAAGGGGGGCCTCTACATGGGCGCCCCTCCTGTGCTCCCTGCAGAGTGCTGAGCAGCGGTGCGGTTTGTGATGAACTCACCTGCTCACTTCATGTGATGTCTGCTCCGGTGTCATGTCAGCTATTGCAGCCTCTCAGATTTTGCAGCCCCGCATGCGCAGTAGGAGCCTGCGCCCCATTACATTGTGCAGCCACGTGTGAAACGTCCTAAATATCTCCGCTTCCGCACCACGTACACCCCCGAAATTTTCAGGGGAGGGAGGGGACCCCCACATCTAGCTCTGTGCCGAATTGCAGCCCCCGAGCCCCGCTGGTTCCCGAGACTTATTGCAGCAAACCTATCTCGGGAACTACCGGGGCTAGGGGGCTGCAATTCGACACAGAGCTGGATCTGGGGGTCCCCTCCCTCCCCTGAAAATTTCGGGAGTGTACGTGGTGCGGAAGCGGAGATATTTCAGCTAAATAATGTCTAACTTCCCACTGAGCATGCGCGATACTCAGTGAGGAAGGCTGCTTCCGGGCTGCAATATCTGACATTACACCGGCAGCCGACTACTCTGTACTTCCTCTTCCCATACATGACGTGTGATTACACTCCTCATACAGAGATTGGACGGCAAGAGAGGAGGCGGCTGCCAGAGAGGACGCGTCACATACAGCGAGCAGGTGAGTTCATCAGAAACCGCACCGCTGCGGACCACTCTGCAGGGAGTCAGCAGGGGGGACACTTATTCCAGCTACCTATACTGGGGGAACCTATTCCAGGCTACCTATACTGGCGGCACCTATACTGGCTGCCTATACTGGGGGAACCTATTCCTGGCTACCTATACTGGTTGCACCTATACGTTGCTAGCTATACTGGGGGCACCTATACCTAGCTACCTATACTGGGGGCACCTATACCTGGCTACCTATACTGGGGCACCTATACCTGACTACCTATACTGGGGGCACCTATACCTGGCTAACCTATACTGGGGGCACCTACACCTGGCTACTGATACTGGGTGCACCTATACTGGCTACCTATACTGGAGGCTCCTTATTCCTGACTACCTATACTGGGGCACCTATACCTGGCTAACCTATACTGGGGGCACCTATACTGGCTGCCTATACTGGGGGAACCTATTCCTGGCTACCTATACTGGTTGCACCTATACGTGGCTAGCTATACTGGGGGCACCTATACCTAGCTACCTATACTGGGGGCACCTATACCTGGCTACCTATACTGGGGCACCTATACCTGACTACCTATACTGGGGGCACCTATACCTGGCTAACCTATACTGGAGGCTCCTTATTCCTGACTACCTATACTGGGGCACCTATACCTGGCTACCTATACTGGTTGCACCTATACGTGGCTAGCTATACTGGAGGCTCCTTATTCCTGACTACCTATACTGGGGCACCTATACCTGGCTAACCTATACTGGGGGCACCTATACCTGGCTACCTATACTAAGCGGAACCTATTCCAGGCTACCTATACTGGGGGAACCTATTCCAGGCTACCTATACTGGGGGAACCTATACCTGGCTACCTATACTGGGGGCACCTATACCTGGCTACCTATACTGGGGGCACCTATACCTGGCTACCTATACTGGGGCACCTATTCCTGGCTACCTATACTGGGGGCACTTATACCTGGCTGCCTATACTGGGGGAACCTATACCTGGCTGCCTATACTGGGGGAACCTATACTTGGCTACCTATACTGGGGGCACCTATGCCTGGCTTCCTATACTGGGGGCACCTAAACCTGGCTACCTATACTGGGGGAACCTATACCTGGCTGCATATACTGGGGGCACCTATACCTGGCTACCAATACAGGGGGCACCTATACCTGGCTACCTATACTGGGAGCACCTATACTGGCTGCCTATACTGGGGGAACCTATTCCTGGCTACCTATACTGGTTGCACCTATACGTGGCTAGCTATACTGGGGGCACCTATACCTAGCTACCTATACTGGGGGCACCTATACCTGGCTACCTATACTGGGGCACCTATACCTGACTACCTATACTGGGGGCACCTACACCTGGCTAACCTATACTGGAGGCTCCTTATTCCTGACTACCTATACTGGGGCACCTATACCTGACTACCTATACTGGGGCACCTATACCTGACTACCTATACTGGGGCACCTATACCTGGCTACCTATACTGGTTGCACCTATACGTGGCTAGCTATACTGGAGGCTCCTTATTCCTGACTACCTATACTGGGGCACCTATACCTGGCTAACCTATACTGGGGGCACCTATACCTGGCTACCTATACTGGGCGGAACCTATTCCAGGCTACCTATACTGGGGGAACCTATTCCATGCTACCTATACTGGGGGAACCTATACCTGGCTACCTATACTGGGGGCACCTATACCTGGCTACCTATACTGGGGGCACCTATACCTGGCTACCTATACTGGGGCACCTATTCCTGGCTACCTATACTGGGGGCACTTATACCTGGCTGCCTATACTGGGGGAACCTATACCTGGCTGCCTATACTGGGGGAACCTATACTTGGCTACCTATACTGGGGGCACCTATGCCTGGCTTCCTATACTGGGGGCACCTAAACCTGGCTACCTATACTGGGGGCACCTATACCTGGCTTCCTATACTGGGGGAACCTATACCTGGCTACCAATACAGGGGGCACCTATACCTGGCTACCTATACAGGGGGCACCTACACCTGGCTACCTATACTGGGGGCGCCTATACCTGTCTACCTATACTGGGGGCACCTATTCCTGGCTACCTATACTGGGGGCACCTATACCTGGCTACCTATACTGGGGGCATCTATACCTGGCTACCTATACTGGGGCACCTATACCTGGCTACCTATACTGGGGGCATCTATACCTGGCTACCTATACTGGGGGCACTTATACCTGGCTACCTATACTGGGGGAACCTATACCTGGCTACCTATACTGGGGGCATCTATACCTGGCTACCTATACTGGGGGCACATACCTGGCTACCTATACTGGGGGCACCTATACCTGGCTACCTATACTGGGGAACCTATTCCTGGCTACCTATACTGGAGCACCACCTATAGCTGGATACTTATACTGGGGGAACCTATTCCTGGCTACCTATACTGGGGAACCTATTCCTGGCTACCTATACTGGAGCACCACCTATAGCTGGATACTTATACTGGGGGAACCTATTCCTGGCTACCTATACTGGGGGAACCTATTCCTGGCTACCTATACTGGGACACCTATACCTGGATACCTATACTGGGGACACCTATACCTTGCTACCTATACTAGGGCAAACTATATCTGGCTACCTATACTGGGGGCACCTATACCTTGCTACCTATACTGGGGCAAACTATATCTGGCTACATATACTGGGGGCAACTATACCTGGCTACCTATACTGGTTGCACCTACTGTATACGTGGCTACCTATACTGGGGGCACCTATACCTGGCTAACCTATACTGGGGGCACCTATACCTGGCTACCTATACAGGGGGCACCTACACCTGGCTACCTATACTGGGGCACCTATACCTTGCTACCTATACTGGGGCACCTATACCTGGCTACCTATACTGGGGGCACCTACAGTATATTGGCTACCTATACTGGGGCACCTATTCCTGGCTACCTATACTGGGGCACCTATACTGGCTACCTATACTGGAGCACCACCTATAGCTGGATACTTATACTGGGGGAACCTATTCCTGGCTACCTATACTGGGGGAACCTATTCCTGGCTACCTATACTGGGACACCTATACCTGGATACCTATACTGGGGACACCTATACCTTGCTACCTATACTAGGGCAAACTATATCTGGCTACCTATACTGGGGGCACCTATACCTTGCTACCTATACTGGGGCAAACTATATCTGGCTACATATACTGGGGGCAACTATACCTGGCTACCTATACTGGTTGCACCTACTGTATACGTGGCTACCTATACTGGGGGCACCTATACCTGGCTAACCTATACTGGGGGCACCTATACCTGGCTACCTATACAGGGGGCACCTACACCTGGCTACCTATACTGGGGCACCTATACCTTGCTACCTATACTGGGGCACCTATACCTGGCTACCTATACTGGGGGCACCTACAGTATATTGGCTACCTATACTGGGGCACCTATTCCTGGCTACCTATACTGGGGCACCTATACTGGCTACCTATACTGGGGGCACATATACCTGGCTTCCTATACTGGGGACACCTATACCTTGCTACCTATACTGGGGGCACCTATACCTGGCCACCTATACTGGGGGCACCTATACCTAGCTACCTATACTGGGGGCACCTATACCTGGCTACCTATACTGGGGCACCTATACCTGACTACCTATACTGGGGGCACCTACACCTGGCTAACCTATACTGGAGGCTCCTTATTCCTGACTACCTATACTGGGGCACCTATACCTGACTACCTATACTGGGGCACCTATACCTGACTACCTATACTGGGGCACCTATACCTGGCTACCTATACTGGTTGCACCTATACGTGGCTAGCTATACTGGAGGCTCCTTATTCCTGACTACCTATACTGGGGCACCTATACCTGGCTAACCTATACTGGGGGCACCTATACCTGGCTACCTATACTGGGCGGAACCTATTCCAGGCTACCTATACTGGGGGAACCTATTCCATGCTACCTATACTGGGGGAACCTATACCTGGCTACCTATACTGGGGGCACCTATACCTGGCTACCTATACTGGGGGCACCTATACCTGGCTACCTATACTGGGGCACCTATTCCTGGCTACCTATACTGGGGGCACTTATACCTGGCTGCCTATACTGGGGGAACCTATACCTGGCTGCCTATACTGGGGGAACCTATACTTGGCTACCTATACTGGGGGCACCTATGCCTGGCTTCCTATACTGGGGGCACCTAAACCTGGCTACCTATACTGGGGGCACCTATACCTGGCTTCCTATACTGGGGGAACCTATACCTGGCTACCAATACAGGGGGCACCTATACCTGGCTACCTATACAGGGGGCACCTACACCTGGCTACCTATACTGGGGGCGCCTATACCTGTCTACCTATACTGGGGGCACCTATTCCTGGCTACCTATACTGGGGGCACCTATACCTGGCTACCTATACTGGGGGCATCTATACCTGGCTACCTATACTGGGGCACCTATACCTGGCTACCTATACTGGGGGCATCTATACCTGGCTACCTATACTGGGGGCACTTATACCTGGCTACCTATACTGGGGGAACCTATACCTGGCTACCTATACTGGGGGCATCTATACCTGGCTACCTATACTGGGGGCACATACCTGGCTACCTATACTGGGGGCACCTATACCTGGCTACCTATACTGGGGAACCTATTCCTGGCTACCTATACTGGAGCACCACCTATAGCTGGATACTTATACTGGGGGAACCTATTCCTGGCTACCTATACTGGGGAACCTATTCCTGGCTACCTATACTGGAGCACCACCTATAGCTGGATACTTATACTGGGGGAACCTATTCCTGGCTACCTATACTGGGGGAACCTATTCCTGGCTACCTATACTGGGACACCTATACCTGGATACCTATACTGGGGACACCTATACCTTGCTACCTATACTAGGGCAAACTATATCTGGCTACCTATACTGGGGGCACCTATACCTTGCTACCTATACTGGGGCAAACTATATCTGGCTACATATACTGGGGGCAACTATACCTGGCTACCTATACTGGTTGCACCTACTGTATACGTGGCTACCTATACTGGGGGCACCTATACCTGGCTAACCTATACTGGGGGCACCTATACCTGGCTACCTATACAGGGGGCACCTACACCTGGCTACCTATACTGGGGCACCTATACCTTGCTACCTATACTGGGGCACCTATACCTGGCTACCTATACTGGGGGCACCTACAGTATATTGGCTACCTATACTGGGGCACCTATTCCTGGCTACCTATACTGGGGCACCTATACTGGCTACCTATACTGGGGGCACATATACCTGGCTTCCTATACTGGGGACACCTATACCTTGCTACCTATACTGGGGGCACCTATACCTGGCCACCTATACTGGGAGCACCTATACCTGGCTAATTATACTGGGGACACCTATACCTGGCTACCTATACTGGGGCACCTATACCTTGCTACCTATACTGTGGCAGCTCTACCTGGCTATCTATACTGGGGGCACCTACAGTATACTGGCTGCCTATACTGGGGCACCTATACTTGGTTATCTATACTGGGCACACCTATACCTTGCTACCTATACTGGGCACACCTATACCTTGCTACCTATACTGTGGCAGCTCTACCTGGCTATCTATACTGGGGGCACCTACAGTATACTGGCTACCTATACTGGGGCACCTACTCCTGGCTACCTATACTGGTTGCACCTATACGTGGCTAGCTATACTGGTTGCACCTATACGTGGCTACCTATACTGGGGCACCTATTCCTGGCTACCTATACTGGTTGCACCTATACGTGGCTAGCTATACTGGGGGCATTGCATACTTTGTATTGAGTGTAATCGCTCCACAAATACTGCAGGCCCCCCTGATTTTGATTTGGCATAATCACCCCAATTGTCTTTCATTAGTCTAGCACTTCTGGATTCCCCGGCGACTGCAAAGTGTGGATGAGACAGTCCCTGCGGGCCCTGCCTAATGGAAATATTATAAATCTCGTATTTTTCCCGCCGTTCCACAAGTCACCGGTAATGGATATAACTCAGCAGCCTCGGTGTCTCGCTGCGATGTCTATATATAGATGGCGGATATCGCTGCTCTGCGACCCGCGACTTCAGACATCATGCGGGGCAATCAAGCTTTACTGCTGCTTCAGCCCCCCCGAGATCTGCTGCATGCGCTGAGCAACCATCATCGGAAACAACGCAGAGAGGCCTAATAAAACCGCCAAGAAGAAGGATGGGGAGAGGGGCAGGATTTATTAGGCTGGGAGATGCTGTTCTCTCATGTGGCTGCAGAATGACATCCAGGGGACGATCCGAGAGGCCAGAGGCGATTTCCTCTCATCTCGCCGGTTATTGTGTGTGGAGAGTCTTCCGGGTACGCTCGCCGCTGCACAGCCCAACGTCACATTTTTGGGGGGGCACGATTGCTGGCTGGTGGGGCCCATATAAGTGATCAAATTAGATATTTGTATGGTGAGCTTTATGCCTGGGACACACCATGCAATTTCCCCTCAGATAGATGGATCAATAGATAATCTCTGACAGATCCGATTGGATTTCCGATCTGTTTTTCTGATTGTTTTTCTGATCACTTCTATGCAAATCAATCAGAAAAAGGATCGGAAATTCGATCGGACCTGTCGGAAATTATCTATTCGACCCATCTGACGGGAAATTGTATGGTGTGTATTAGGAGGGCGCTGCTCAGGCCCCGCTGGGCCGATTTTCATATTTTTTTTAAAACACGCAGCAAACACTTTGCTTGCTGCGTGTTAGGGACGATTGCCGCCACTCGCCGTCGATGCGCCGCTACCCACCGCGTAACACGCTGCCCCCCCCCCCCCCCCCGAGACCCCTGCGCAGCCTGGCCAATCAGTGCCAGGCAGCGCTGAGGGGTGGATCGGAACTCCGTCTGACGTCACAACATCAATGATGTCATCGCGACCGTCATCATGGCGATGGGGGAAGCCCTAAAGGAAATCCCGAGATTTACTTACGAGGGTACGTGCCGGCGGCAATCGCAAGGTACGGGCGGACGCCGCAGGGAGGGGGGCATCATGTAGCTAGCGCTAGGCTAGCTACATGATTTTTTAAAAATTTTTTAAAAACAAACTGCTGCGCCGCCACCCTGGCGCATGTAATAGAACGCCAGGGTGGTTAAGATATTTTTTCCCCTAACTCAGGTGATAAAATTAAGGCTCACTAGTTCAGCAGTGATAGGAACCAAATGTAAACATCACAAACAGAACTCAGAGACTGGCGGTACGCCGCTTCAGAGGGTGCATCCGCTGGAGGATTTTTTTTAAATAAAATGTTTTTTTATTTGTTATATTTTTATATTTTTTTATTTTTATTTGTTAGCTAGCACTAGGCTAGCTAACTATGTCCCCCAAGTCCCCAGGCACCTCTCTGATTACAGCCGGCAATATTTACCCCTCCGCGATCCTGCGAGAGCAGCAGCTTCACCAATAAGCTTCACTTGTCGCTATGGCGACAATAGGACATGACGTCATGCACAGTCCCGATCCTCCCCATAGCGAAGCCTGGAGCTGATTGGGAGGCTGCGCCATTGCGGGATCCCTGGGGGGTACGTATTACGGTGGCGATCGGGGGGGATCGGTGGAGAGCGGGGAAACTTGGGGGGGCATAGTTAGCTAGCCAAGTGCTAACTTAAGCATATACAGCACATTTTATCAAAAAAACCCTCCCGGGGCCATGTGATCCTCTGCGCTTACCGCCAGGGAGGTTAAGCAGAGCAGATTGTCCAAATGATGGTGCTATTATTGATAAAAAGTTACCTACAGATGTACTTGGCTAGTTGGCTAGCATGCTTTAATCCTTACTTGCTAGCAAGCTGCTCCTGTGTGGACAGATCACAGACAAATCATTCCAGCCCCCAGCCTGTGTCTGATGACTCTACAAGTAAGGGGAGGGGGAAGAGGCAGGAGGGAGAGGAACACTGTGTGTAATTCCTTATCTTAGTAGCTAAGCATTGCTGGAGACTACAACTTGTATTTTAACAGACATAAACATTTTGAATCAAGTTTTATTGTGATTTAAAACTTCCTGTCTGTAAAGTACAAGGGCTAGTTTATTGGCTAATGTAAAACAAAGACAGTAAGCTTTCAGCTAGTAAGCCTTCTTCAGACTATTCCTGTTGACTGACAGTGTTAGACATACAATCCGAAGGGGGTAGAGAGATCGTTTTGCAGATATAGAGTTACCCATGCACTAACTTGAATTACCACCGATATACAGCAGGTTCGATCACTGTGATCGAATCTGCTGTGAAATCGATAATGCAAATGCTGACCGGTTGCCACCCAACTTCGATGAATTCAGCTGATTGGTCCCGACGGAAAATGTTGCTCAATAGCCAGTGGGCCGGGAGCGTGTCGCTAGCGGCGTTCGATTCAGCGACAACCAACACAGCATAGCGGCAGAAATAACGTCACCTGTCCGGCTGGCGAGAGTCCCCGGGATACGTGCAGACTCACTTCTTACAGCTGGCCTTCTTCTCCGCCTTGTCTTCACTTCCTGTCCCATCCTGTGACAAGCTGAAGTTCAGACAGCAGAGAGCCCTCTACTGTTTGAACTTCCACTAGTCACAGGACGGGACAGAAAGTGAAGAGGACATGGATGGGGACTCGCGCCGGCCGGACAGGTGATGTATTTGCTGTTGGTGGGAGGAGCAGGAGTGACCTGGGGGCGGCGAGGCAGGCGGCAGTGGCGACTTTTGAATCGATTTCATGCTGTGCAGTGTGTGGGCAGCCAATAGATCGCCCTGTGATCAGATTAGATCAGAGAGGGATCTATCTGTTGGTCGATCTGTTAGTATATGGCAGCCTTTAGTGTCATCCAGATACATTAATTACAAGGGATCTTGCAAGGATTGTGAGGCAATTATGGCAAACAGATAAGACCCTTGCTTTACTTTACACCTGCATAGACTCAGGCTGACATGGAGAGGTGTGACGTTATCCTGCTCACCTGTACAAGGCTAGAGCTGGAGGTGCCCCCCTCTGACATGATCACTTCTGCAGGAGTGAAGGCAGACATCAGCGTCAGGCAGGAGGAGAGGGGACACTCATACAGCAATAAAAGGAGACAACCCAATGCCTGATGATTAGAGACTTCTGCTTCTCAGTCCTGTCACATGGAAAACAGCCATGATTAAGGATGATGTAGAGCTGCGATAGGTGTGAGCTTTTTTCTGTGTTTTCACTGATGTGCTAAATATAATTGTGGAGATTTTTTACCCTGCCAATGGTGTAGCGGGATATCCTCTCTTTGCTGCCTGACATGGAAAACAGCAATGCCCAACTTCTATATGACTGGATAGAAAGCTTCAGGCAAACTCTCGCTATGATTGAACACTGCTATGTAATGTATCGGCACCTCACAGATGGAATGTTATGGAAAAGTATCTCATTTCATGGAAGCTGACTCTCTGTGCAGCATAGAGCAGGAGCCCCTGTTACTCATATGTCACTACACCTGGGGGGGCGGCAGCAGACCTGAGCAATATCCACCACTGATGGAAGCTGTGCAGCATAGAGCAGGAGCCCCTGCTACTCATATGTCACTACACCTGGGGGGCGGCAGCAGACCTGGGTAATATCCACCACTGATGGAAGCTGTGCAGCATAGAGCAGGAGCCCCTGTTACTCAAATGTCACTACACCTGGGGGGCGGCAGCAGACCTGGGTAATATCCACCACTGATGGAAGCTGTGCAGCATAGAGCAGGAGCCCCTGTTACTCATATGTCACTACACCTGGGGGGCGGCAGCAGACCTGGGTAATGTCCACCACTGATGGAAGCTGACTCTCTCTGCCCATACAGTGGCGTGCAAAAGTATTTGGCCCCCTTGAAGTTTTCCACATTTTGTCACATTACTGCCACAAACATGAATCAATTTTATTGGAATTCCACGTGACAGACCAATACAAAGTGGTGTACATGTGAGAAGTGGAACGAAAATCATACATCATTCCAAACATTTTTTACAAATAAATAACTGCAAAGTGGGGTGTGCGTAATTATTCAGCCCCCTTTGGTCTGAGTGCATTCAGTTGCCTATAGACATTGCCTGATGAGTGCTAATGACTAAATAGAGTGCACCTGTGTGTAATCTAATGTCAGTACAAATACAGCTGCTCTGTGACGGCCCCAGAGGTTGTCTAAGAGAATATTGGGAGCAACAACACCGTGAAGTCCAAAGAACACACCAGACAGGTCAGGGATAAAGTTCTTGAGAAATTTAAAGCAGGCTTAGGCTACAAAAAGATTTCCAAAGCCTTGAACATCCCACGGAGCACTGTTCAAGCTATCATTCAGAAATGGAAGGAGTATGGCACAACTGTAAACTTACCAAGACAAGGCCATCCACCTAAACTCACAGGCCGAACAAGGAGAGCGCTGATCAGAAATGCAGTCAAGAGGCCCATGGTGACTCTGGACGAGCTGCAGAGATCTACAGCTCAGGTGGGGGAATCTGTCCATAGGACAACTATTAGTCATGCACTGTACAAAGTTTGCCTTTATGGAAGAGTGGCAAGAAGAAAGGCATTGTTAACAGAAAGCATAAGAAGTCCCGTTTGCAATTTGCCACAAGCCATGTGGGGGACACAGCAACCATGTGGAAGAAGATGCTCTGGTCGGATGAGACCAAAATGGAACTTTTTGGCCAAAATGCAAAACGCTATGTGTGGCAGAGAAAACTAACACTGCACATCACTCAGAACACACCATCCCCACTGTCAAATATGGTGGTGGCAGCATCATGCTCTGGGGGTGCATCTCTTCAGCAGGGACAGGGAAGCTGGTCAGAGTTGATGGGAAGATGGATGGAGCCAAATACAGGGCAAACTTGGAAGAAAACCTCTTGGAGACTGCAAAAGACTTGAGACTGGGGCGGAGGTTCACCTTCCAGCAGGACAATGACCCTAAACATAAAGCCAGGGCAACAATGGAATGGTTTAAAACAAAACCTATCCATGTGTTAGAATGGCCCATTCAAAGTCCAGATCTAAATCCAATCGAGAATCTGTGACAAGATCAGAAAACTGCTGTTCACAAACGCTGTCCATCTAATCTGACTGAGCTGGAGCTGTTTTGCAAAGAAGAATGGGCAAGGATTTCAGTCTGTAGATGTGCAAAGCTGGTAGAGACATACCCTAAAAGACTGGCAGCTGTAATTGCAGCAAAAGGTGTTTCTACAAAGTATTGACTCAGGGGGCTGAATAATTATGCACACCCCACTTTGCAGTTATTGATTTGTAAAAAATGTTTGGAATCATGTATGATTTTCGATCCACTTCTCACATGTACACCACTTTGTATTGGTCTTTCATGTGGAATTCCAATAAAATTGATGCATGTTTGTGGCAGTAATATGACAAAATGTGGAAAACTTCAAGGGGGCTGAATACTTTTGCAAGCCACTGTACATGATACAATCTTCATTGTACAATACTAACATCTACTAAAACAATCCCTTCAGATTACATCCACTCACCCTTCTACCACACAGATCTGGTAAGATTGTACAATCACGATTGTATCATTAGTGGTGCTTGCCTCCCTGGGTTCTCCATGGAAGAGGCATGAGAAGAGTTAATAGCGGTGACCTCGGTGATGGAGGTGAATCGGTCGTACCTGCAGCTGGTGTGGAAAACAGCGCAGGAAATTGGAGGAGCGGATGGGGAGCGTGTGAACGCTTGTGAGTTATAAATGTGTCTGTTTTCCATATGTGGAGAGAGTCTCATCTGCACAACATGTCACCCCAACCTTCTCCATCATCGTTACCGCATGCCAAACCAGCTCTCGGCAGTCTCATTACCGGCAGTGGGGGGGGGGGTTCAGTGGGGGTTAAGTAGTGTACCTCAGCTGCCTCATTACCGGCGGGAGTGTATCTCAGGAGGCTCATTACCGGCGGTAGCAGGGACATTAGTTGAGCGAATGGGGAGGCTTTTTCCAAATTGGCTGCACTTGCGTTGGGGAGAGGGAGGTGGAGGCGTCCCCAAAGGGTCTCGGCCCCCCTGCGATGGCAAGGGCTGCATGGGGCGATTGCTACGCCCATGGGTGGCACTGCTGTCCTGACTGAGGAGGAATGGAGTGGCTGAGGGTGAGCAGTGTGTTTGTCACAGACTCACAGCCAGCCATGGTATCTCGGCAGGCTCACTACTGACGGTGTGAGGGGGAGTCAGTATCATGGTATCTCGGCGGTGCCTTTCCCCAATGATGCTCTCCTGCCTCCCCCTACTCACTCACTGTCAGACTCCTCACACAGCACAACAAGCTGCTTTTCCCCAATGCTGCTTTCCTGCCTCCCCCTCCTCACACACTGTCAGACTCCTCACACAGCACAACAAGCTGCTTTTCCCCAATGCTGCTCTCCTGCCTCCCCCTCCTCACTCACTGTCAGACTCCTCACACAGCACAACAAGCTGCTTTTCCCCAATGATGCTCTCCTGCCTCCCCCCTCCTCACTCACTGTCAGACTCCTCACACAGCACAACAAGATGCTTTTCCCCAATGCTGCTCTCCTGCCTCCCCCTCCTCACTCACTGTCAGACTCCTCACACAGCACAACAAGCTGCTTTTCCCCAATGCTGCTCTCCTGCCTCCCCCTCCTCACTCACTGTCAGACCCCTCACACAGCACAGCAAGCTGCTTTTCCCCCAATGCTGCTCTCCTGCCTCCCGCCTCCTCACTCACTGTCAGACTTCTCACACAGCACAACAAGCTTCTTTTCCCCAGTGATGCTCTCCTGCCTCCCCTCTCCTCACTCACTGTCAGACTCTTCACACAGCACAACAAGCTGCTTTTCCCTAATGCTGCTCTCCTGCCTCCTTCTACTCACTCACTGTCAGACTCCTCACACAGCACAACAAGCTGCTTTTCCCCAGTGCTGCTTTCCTGCCTCCCCCCTCCTCACTCACTGTCAGACTCCTCACACAGCACAACAAGCTGCTTTCCCCCAATGATGCTCTCCTGCCTCCCACTTCTCACTCACTATCAGACTCCTCACACAGCACAACAAGCTGATTTTCCCCAATGATGACCTTCACCTCGCTCTCCTCTTGCTTCTCATCCTACTCTGACTGCATGCTGTTAGTGTAAACACAGTACAAACATGCTGCTCCTGTAATCTCTGTGCCTGATGCAACTGTTTCACCTTGCTTCATGGGAGAACCGGCCCTGTTCGGTGGATATTTTCGGTTGGTATTGGGGTGAGGTTGTAGGTGTACCTCAGTTATAGGTGGGAAGACTAGTTTTACGTTGGGAACAAGAGACAGTCATTGAGATGCTGGTATATCTGAGTAGGTGTGAATTCTATTGAAATCTCATGTAAATGTCAGTTTGGAAATGGAGCAATCAGAGGCAGTTACAGCGCACTATGGCGGTCATTTCTAGGTTTTCCCATTAATGTCACGTATGATAATGTCAGCCGGGTCTCTGTTTTCTGCGCTGTAAACTTCATGTCACAAAGATCTGAAAATATCGTTTGAGGAAATGAAATGTAAAAATTCCAATGTCTGATGTTTAATTTCTGTTTTCCTCAGGGAAGTGTTCCCCTCGCCGCTCTGGCCGGGCAGCCGCAATCGCCACAATATTGCACCCTTCCGGTTCAGGTAATACCTCTAATGACCAAAGCCTTGTACACACCTCAGATAAATGTTGTTTGAAACATCCGCTGAACTACAGATTTTGCCATTTCAGACTACAGTCATCACCTGGTGGATCAATTCAGTCGGCTAGTGTGTACAGTGTTGTTCAAATGACATTATTCCAGAATCTAGAGCATGCGCAGACGTCGCTTGGAATGTCACTACTCTGTCACGTGCAGTTTTCAAATGAATGGAATATCGGTGAGTGTGGACAATGTCATTTAACCACTTCAGCCTTCAGTCGTTTTTCACCTTATGCATCCGAGCAATTTTCACCTCCCATTCATTCGCCAATAACTTCATCACTACTTATCGCAATGAATTGATCCATATCTTGTTTTTTCCGCCACCAATTAGGCTTTCTTTGGGTGGTACATTTTGCTAAGAATTATTTTTTTCTAAATGCATTTTAACAGGATAATTAAGAAGAAAAATGGAAAAAAAAAATTTCTCAGTTTTCAGCCATTATAGCTTTAAAATAATACATGCTACCATAATTCAAACCCATGTATTTTATTTGCCCATTTGTCCCGGTTATTACACCATTTAAATTATGTCCCTATCGCAATGTATGGCGCCAATATTTTATTTGGAAATAAAGGTGCATTTTTTTGGTTTTGCAACCATCACTATTTACAAGCTTATAATTAAAAAAATATTAGTTGTATACCCTCTTCACATGCATATTAAAAAAGTTCAGACCCTTAGGTTCCTATTTATGTTTTAAATCGTTTTTGTAATTTATTTATTTATTTTTAGTGAAAAATTTTATTTGGGTATTTTTTGGGTGTGGCAGGTAAACACTTAATATTAAACCGGGGACTTAGATCAATGAATGGGGACAATGTTCCCATTCATTGATCTCCGGGCTACTGGGGGGGCGGCACGGGAGCACGCTGGAGCGCGCACACGCACAGCAGCAGGGCAGCTGCATGTTAAACGACTCTGTCGGGAAATGTGGTATGAGTAACGTCACTGGTTTGTGTGTGCTGACTTTTATCTAGTGTGTGGAGGGGCCTTAACTGCACAAGATTTCCTTGCAAGCTTTTCAAACTTAAAGTGAACTCGAGGTGAGAGGTATATGGAGGCTGCCATATTTATTTCCTGTTAAACAATACCAGTTACCTGGCAGCCCTGCTGATCTCTTTGGCTGCAGTAGTGTCTGAATCACACACCAGAAACCAGCATGCAGCTAATCCAATCTGACTTCAGTCAGAAAAATCTGATCATAAATCCAGCACTAAGATTGGTGAATGGGAACATGTCCTGTAACTGCCGGTCACGGAGGCGAGGGCAGGTGCGCACGCATGCGCCGCCCATAAGAGGCAGAAGACAAGTAGCTACGCCCCTGGGATGGGAACATGTCCTGTAACTGCCGGTCAGAGGGGCGAGGGCAGGTGCGCAAGCATGCGCCGCCCATAAGAGGCAGAAGACAAGTAGCTACACCCCTGGGATGGGAACATGTCCTGTAACTGCCGGTCACAGGGGCGAGGGCAGGTGCGCACGCATGCGCCGCCCATAAGAGGCAGAAGACAAGTAGCTACTCCCGCGGGGCATGGGAACATGTTCTGTAACTGCCGGTCACGGGGCGAGGGCAGGTGCGCACGCATGCGCCGCCCATAAGAGGCAGAAGACAAGTAGCTACACCCCTGAGATGGGAACATGTCCTGTAACTGCCGGTCACAGGGGCAAGGGCAGGTGCGCACGCATGCGCCGCCCATAAGAGGCAGAAGACAAGTAGCTACTCCCCTGGGATGGGAACAGTACTGCCGCGGGGCATCGATTTACTACCTCAATCACGGCAAGTGGTTAATAAGAATAATGCAAACATATCGCGCTTTTCTCCTGTTGGACTCAAAGCGCTCAAGAGCTGCAGCCACTAAGGGCACACTCAAGAGGCCACCCAGCAGCGTTAGGGCGTATTGCCCAAGGACTCCTTACTGAATAGAGAACTGGCCATAGCTAGGATTCAAACCCTGGTGTCCCATGTCAAAGGCACAGCCCTTAAAGGGCAACTGTAGTAAGAGAGATATGGAGGCTGCCATACTTACCGGTATTTCCCGTTAAACAATACCAGTTGCCTGGCAGCCCTGCTGGTCTATTTGGCAGCAGTGGTGTCTGAATCACACCAGAAACAAGCATGCAGCTAATCCTGTCAGATCTGACAATAATGTCAGAAACACCTGATCTGCTGCATGCTTGTTCAGGGGCTATGGCTAAAAGTATTAGAGGCAGAGGATCAGCAGGACAGCCAGGCAACTGGTATTGCTTAAAAGGAAATAAATATGGCAGCCTCTATA
The DNA here is from genome assembly GCF_040937935.1 of Hyperolius riggenbachi. Classification (NCBI taxonomy): domain Eukaryota; kingdom Metazoa; phylum Chordata; class Amphibia; order Anura; family Hyperoliidae; genus Hyperolius; species Hyperolius riggenbachi. The sequence continues at coordinate 295,076,939 of NC_090653.1, forward strand.
TCCCTGTCTCTTAAGCTTTCCTTTAACCACTATCCAGCCATTAAGCCTCAAGCAAGCAAGAAAATGCTCAGAATAATGTTGCCAGGACTTTTTTCACCTACTTTTTAGTACATTTTCAGTTGCAGAGCACTGAAGACGTATTTTAAACAGAAGATGAAAAATGATCTCCTTGGAGACTAGTCAGGAGGAACAGTGCCTTGTATTTGTGCCGGTGTGTAATTGGCTGAGCACCCCATATTTACAGCGCTGAGCTGAGCTTCCACCCCACTCTTCACGCAATGACCACATAAAGGAGGACTTCCTTGTTTAATAAAGCGTTATTGGAGTTTCTGGGCAATCTCGCACATTGGCGATCTGATGCTGATTATTGTTCTAACATTGAGTTGCACGCAGAACAGCGTATGTAATAAGAGGACAGAACAGCGCATGTAATAAGAGGACACAACGTGAGTTTATCGGTGATTTGGGCGGAGCTGCAAGTTGGGGAATTTACCGGGACGGAAGGCTTATAAAACAGATTCCACTCCTGGATCTATTGTGTAATTCCAGCAATGAATCAGGCGCCTGCAGAAGCCAAGGCCGCGCAACCGCCGCCAGCAGTGTGATGTCATAGCCCTGCCCCCCCCCCCCCCCCCAGCCAGAGCTGTCTGTAGCCGGACCCCCAGAGACCCCAGAGCTGCACACTGTTCCCCCCCAGCCAGAGCTGTCTGTAGCCGGACCCCCAGAGACCCCAGAGCTGCACACTGTGCTTTGCTCCCCCAGCCAGAGCTGTCTGTAGCCGGACCCCCAGAGACCCCAGAGCTGCACACTGTGCTTTGCCCCCCCAGCCAGAGCTGTCTGTAGCCGCACCCCCAGAGACCCCAGAGCTGCACACTGTGCTTTGCCCCCCCAGCCAGAGCTGTCTGTAGCCGCACCCCCAGAGACCCCAGAGCTGCACACTGTGCTTTGCCCCCCCAGCCAGAGCTGTCTGTAGCCGCACCCCCAGAGACCCCAGAGCTGCACACTGTGCTTTGCCCCCCCAGCCAGAGCTGTCTGTAGCCGCACCCCCAGAGACCCCAGAGCTGCACACTGTGCTTTGCCCCCCCAGCCAGAGCTGTCTGTAGCCGGACCCCCAGAGACCCCAGAGCTGCACACTGTGCTTTGCCCCCCCAGCCAGAGCTGTCTGTAGCCGGACCCCCAGAGACCCCAGAACTCACCAGACAGCCTGAAAGAACCCCCCCCCGAGCCACACCCAGAACTTGTGTCCTATGTTCAATACTCCAGCCAAACATTTCATATAAACAGAGGATGTGTAAGATTAATTTAGCTACTGACAAACGCAGCACAGCTGAGAGAGGGAATCCTGTGCAGGGGAGGCATGTGCTGGGTGCAGGAGTGTGTGTGTGTGTGTGTGTGTGTGTGTGTGTGTGTGTGTGTGTGTGTGTGTGTGTGTGTGTGTGTGTGTGTGTGTGTGTGTGTACTGTGTGTGTGTGTGTGTACTGTGTGTGTGTGTGTGTACTGTGTGTGTGTGTGTACTGTGTGTACTGTGTGTGTGTGTGTGTGTGTGTGTGTGTGTGTGTGTGTGTGACTGTCATGTGGGGTTCTATCCTACCCATAGGCAGAGTAGGCAGGAGGGTGTCATAGAGATGGCCGAACCTCCGATTTTCCGTTCGCAAACCGGGTTAGCGAACTTCCGCAAAAGTTCGATTTGCACGAACTTTTGCGAACTGCAATAGACTTCAATGGGGAGGCGAACTTTGAAAACTAAAACACTTATTCTGGCCAGAAAAGTGATGGAAAAGATGTTTTAAGGGGTCTAACACCTGGACCCCCAGGTGGTGGAGTGGGATGGACACCAAAAGTCCCGGGGAAAAATCCAGATTGGACGCAAAGCAGCGTTTTAAGGGCAGAAATCACATTGAATGCTAAATTGCAGGCCTAAAGTGCTTTAAAGCATCTTGCATGTGTATACATCAATCAGGGAGTGTAATTAGAGTACTGCTTCACACTGACACACCAAACTCACTGTGTAACGCACCGCAAACAGCAGTTTGTGTAGTGACGGCTGTGCTGGAGTGGTGCGCACCATGGCGAGAGTGCAGGCCGTGGCGGTTTTCAAGCCCATATGGTCGCCGGGCTGTGGTTGCTCAATGATAGAACAACATGACTGTCCAGCTGATTGAATTTGGTCTGTCCACAATTAAGCAAAGACCTTATTATCTTTGGTGTGCCCCCCCCCCCCCCCCCCGAGACAGTCATATAGCTGGCGGTCATTGCTTCATTGTGATACGCAAGCCCCTTCACCGCGGCAAGTAATGATCATGAAGGGGGATGGGCACATGTACATACCTTTTGTTTTTTTATTGCAGCCACCCGCAGCGCAGCCAGAAAAATTAGGCAGACATTAGCACCAGAAAAATTAAAAATTCAGGAATCCGCCTGGAGTCCTGGACCCTGTTGGTGGTGGCGGAGAAGGCAGTCAAGCGGCCTGCGGGCAGAGGTGCTGTGTGTGAGGACTGACTTAGTCTTCGGTCGTGCAGTAACCCTCTGGGATCCATGCCTCATTAATTTTGATAAAGGTGAGGTACAGAACACTTTTGTGACTTAGGCGACTTCTGTTCTTAGTGACAATGCCTCCAGCTGCACTGAAGGTCCTTTCTGACAGGACGCTTGCAGCAGGGCAAGACAGAAGTTGGATGGCAAATTGGAACAGCTCTGGCCACAGGTCAAGCCTGCGCACCCAGTAGTCCAAGGGTTCATCGCTGCTCACAGTGTCTACATCCACACTTAAGGCCAGGTAGTCGGCTACCTGCCTGTCCAGGTGTTGGTGGAGGGTGGATCCGGAAAGGCTAAGGCGAGGCGTTTGACTAAAGAATGTTCGCATGTCCGACATCACCATGAGATCACTGGAGCGTCCTGTCCTTGCCTGCGTGGACATGGGAGAAGGAGGGTTACTGGCAGTGGTACCTTTATTGCATTGTGCTGTGACATCACCCTTAAACGCATTGTAAAACATAGTTTCCAGCTTGTTCTGCAAGTGCTGCATCCTTTCTGCCTTCAGGTGAGTTGGTAACATGTCCGCCACTTTGTGCCGAGGGTCTAGTAGCGGGGCCACCCAGTACAGCTCATTCCCCTTGAGTTTTTTTATACAGGGGTCCCTCAACAGGCTGGACAGCATGAAAGACGCCATCTGCACATAGTTGGATCCAGACTTACTATCCATCTTCTCTTGCATTTCCTCAGTGACGCCAGGTAAGTCCTCCCCCCTCCCCCCCAGCCACGAACAATACCACGGGAACGTTGAGCAGCACAAGCCCCCTGTGACACCTGCTGCGGTTGTTCTTCTGCTGCCGCATCCTCCTCCAAAGAAACACCTTCCTCATCATCCGAGTCTGAATCCTCTTCCCCCTCCTCCCTCCTCTGTGCTGTTGCAGGTGTTGAGGAAACATCTGCTTCTGATGAGAATTGATCCCACAACCCTTCCTCCTGTTCCTGTTCCTGTTCACGCTCCTCCACAGCTTTATCCACCACTCTACGCACGGCACGCTCCAGGAAGTAAGCGTACGGTTTCAAGTCGCTGATGGTGCCTTCACTGCGACTCACCAGGTTGGTCACCTCCTCAGACGTCCGCATGAACCTGCATGCATTTCGCATGAGTGTCCAGTTGTTGGGCCAGAACATCCCCATCTTCCCAGATTGTGTCCTTTTACTGTAATTGTAGAGGTACTGGGTGACGGCTTTCTCCTGTTCTAGCAGGCGAGAGAACATAAGGAGGGTCAAATTCCAGCGAGTCGGGCTATCGCAAATCAGGTGTCTCACAGGCAAGTTGTTTCTCTGCTGAATCTCTGCAAAGCGTGCCATGGCCGTGTAAGATCGCCTGAAATGCCCACACAACTTCCTGGCCTGCTTCAGGACGTCCTCTAAGCCTGGGTACTTGGACACAAATCTTTGCACGACCAGATTCAGCACATGTGCCATGCAGGGTACATGTGTCAGCTTTCCCAAATTCAACGCGGAAATGAGATTGCTGCCGTTGTCACACACCATGTTGCCAATCTCCAGCTGGTGCGGGGTCAGCCATTGCTCCACCTGTTTGTTAAGAGCAGCCAGGAGAGCTGCTCCAGTGTGACTCTCCGCTTTGAGGCAAGACATGTCTAAGATGACGTGACACCGTTGTACCTGCCATGCAGCGTAGGCCCTGGGGAGCTGGGGCTGTGCAGCTGGAGTGGAGATCGCAGCACCAGTAGAGTTGAACTGCCACTCAGCCGAGGAGGAGGATGAGGACAGCGAAGAGAATGTAGCAGGAAGAGAGGAGGTGGCAGCAGGCGGAGAGGAGGTGGCAGGAGGCCTGCCTGCAAGCCGTGGAGGTGTCACTAGGTCCGCTGCACAGCCACGTACTCCCTGCTAGCCAGCGGTCACCAGGTTGACCCAATGGGCTGTGTAAGTAATGTACCTGCCCTGACCGTTCTTGGCAGACCAGGCATCCATGGTCAGATGGACCCTTGACCCAACGCTGTGTGCCAGAGATGACACCACTTGCCTTTCAACTTCATGGTACAGTTTGGGTATCGCCTTTTTATAGAAACAATTGCGGCCTGGTATCTTCCACTGCGGTGTCCCAATGGCCACAAATTTACGGAAGGCCTCAGAGTCCACCAGCTGGTATGGTAACAGCTGGGGAGCTAACAGTTCTGCCACGCCAGCTGTCAGACACCGGGCAAGGGGGATGACTGGCAGAAATTGGCTTCTTCCGCTCAAAGATTTCCTTCACAGACACCTGGCTGCTGTGGGCAGAGGAGCAGGAACCGCTCAAGGTGAGAGGCGGAGTGGAGGAGGGTGGCTGTGAAGGTGCAAGGGAGAAAGCGGCTGAAGATGCTGCACCTGAAGGAGGAAGAGGAGAAGGAGGGTGGCTTGTCTTTTGTGTGCTGCTTTTCCTCTGGTGCTCTTCCCATTGCAGTATGTGCCTTTTCTGCATGTGGCTTCGTAAGGCAGTTGTCCCTACACATTAGGCCTTTCCACGGATCAATTTTTGGAGGCAGTAAGAACAGATGGCTTTGCTCCGATCTGAGGCAGACACACTAAAAAATTTCCAAACCGCTGAGCCCCCCTGGGGTGATGGCACTATGGTGGCATCAGCAGCTATTGTTGAAGGGCATGTTGGCTGGCTGTACATAGGTGGCGATACATGGCGCCGGACACTGCCACCAGCTGTTTCTGAAGACGAGCTCCCCCTGCTTTTTTCAGGAACTCGTCTCCTCCTACTCCTCTCTAACTCCCCCTCTGAACTGTCCCCCTGGTCATCTCCTCTATTGGGAACATACGTGGCATCCGTATCATCGTCATCATAATCACCCTGCCCAGCTTCGCTTGCCTCAGACACATCCAAAACTGCACCAACAGCAGGTACTTCATCCTCCTCCTCCTCACACGTAACGTCCATAGTGTCGCCTAACACAGACATATGAGGTGGTGTAACTTGCTACGTCTTCATCTGGTTGTAACAGCTCTTTCACACTAGAGGCTGCGGTAGAAAAGGCTGAAACTCAGCCTTTTGCTTAACACCAATACATAGCGTTTTCAAAGCGTTTTCAAAACGTTCTACAGCTCATATGAAAATGTCCTTTTTTTTTTTCCTAGAAAAATAAGTGAACAAGTCAGCTGTAAAACGCTTTGAAAACGCTGAAGTTGGCGTTTTTCATTGACTATCATTGAAACGCCAACAGCCAACTTCGGCTGTAAACAGCCCTGAAAAAGCTCCGGGGAGCTTCAAAATGCAACGCCCAAAAAAGCTGCTTTAGGTGTGAAAGGTAAAATGAAAGTCTATGGACTTGTATTTTACCTTGGAAAACGCCAACTATGGTCTTGGCTGTAAAACACCAAAACTAGCCTCTGGTGTGAAAGGGCCCTAATGGCTGTGTATCAGTGATTTCCCCACCAAATAACTACTGCGAACTGTCAAATGTAGTTGATGTGGTACTTGGAGTAGCGCTGGTGGCTGCGGAAAATGAGGTGTTCTGTGTTAAATAGTCAACCACGTCCTGACAATCTTGGGAGTTGATGGGACATGACTTCTTCTGAGCACTGTACTTTGGTCCAGGGCCGCACGAAATTACATCAGCACGACCTCGCACAGACCTGCCGGGTGGCCTTCCTCTGGGTCTGCCTCTAACTCTGCCTCTACCTGTTTTGTCCGTTTTGTCCATATCTGGGGGGGGATGAAGTGAAAGGTATGCACTGACTAGACTAATACAATGTGCAGTCACACAGGTGCAGTTAACAGGTATGCACGGAGTGGTATATCACACTGCGTGCACTCACGTAGGTAGGTGGGTGCACTGAACACAACAGGTAGGTTTATGCAGTGATGGTTATTACAATGTGCACCTGTCACACACAGACAGGTAGCGGACAGGCACAGTGACACTGCGTGTGCTCACGTAGGTAGGTGGGTGCACTGTGAACAACAGGTAGGTATATGCAGTGATGGGTATTACAATGTGCACCTGTCACACACAGGTAGTCACTGAATGTGCTGGGCCCGGCAGTGGCACACACAGTAGGAATTATCAAGGCTGTCTATGCAACACAAGTGTCAGTGGGACACACAGAAAAAAAAATAGATCACAAGAACAAGATTAGCTCTCAAAAGATCTGTTGAGGGGTCCTATTATAGCAATAGGAATCAGCAAGGAGCAAGCTAACACGCCTACAAGAGCCTAACTAAGCTTTCCCTATGAGAGTCTGCAGCAGCTTTCCCTTCTCTAATTACTGCAGGCACACGAGTGAGTGAAAAGCCTGACACTGCCTGCCTTTTATAAGGGGGGGGGGGAGTGGCTCCAGGAGTGAGTGTAGCCTGATTGGCTACAATGTGCCTGCTGACTGTGATGTAGAGGCGGGTCAAAGTTGACCATCATGATACACTATGGAGGCGAACCAAACTTCCAGGAAAAGTTTGCGGTTCTCTGCGATCGCAAACCCCGGAAGTTTGCCGGGAACCGTTCAGGCCATCTGTAGGGTGTCATGTGGGGTTATACCATTCGTATATATAACATATACCAGGGAGGGACTACAAGCCGTCTGCAGCTGGCGGCCGTGCGGGACGCATGATTAAATGAGATACACGCGGCGTCGGTCAGTCTTCCCTGCTGGCTGCCTGCTGCTCACCTTATTGCCCTCAGCCGCCCCAAACAGGGGTAAATTTCTGCCGCCCTAGGCCATGGCCTATGTGGCCTAGGCAGAAATCCGGCCCTGTATACCACCCTTAGTGGCTGCAGCTCTTGAGCGCTGCTCTGATCCACGTAACCCTTGTTTGTCCATGTAGGTTGTGTGTAATTCGTTTTCCATTGAATATGTAGGCACTTTATCAATAAGTAATAATGGCAGCAGTAATGATCGTAATACTCGGGTTTGCCGGGAGACTGTGGCTTGCTTTATGAAATGCCACCAGCAGAGGATGGAGGAAATCTCTGCTCATCTTCCAAAGCCTGAAAGCTGAGCTGTAGAGACAGGGGGAACCTCCGTCCATCGTGACTGCTGAGCTGTAGAGACAGGGGGAATCTCCGTCCATCATGACTGCTGAGCTGTAGAGACAGGGGGAACCTCCGTCCATCATGACTGCTGAGCTGTAGAGACGGGGAACCTCCGTCCATCATGACTGCTGAGCTGAAGAGACGGGGAACCTCCGTCCATCATGACTTCTGAGCTGTAGAGACAGGGGGAACCTCCGTCCATCATGACTGTTGAGCTGTAGAGACAGGGGGAACCTCCGTCCATCATGACTGCTGAGCTGTAGAGACAGGGGGAACCTCCGTCCATCATGACTGCTGAGCTGTAGAGACGGGGAACCTCCGTCCATCATGACTGTTGAGCTGTAGAGACGGGGAACCTCCGTCCATCATGACTGTTGAGCTGTAGAGACGGGGAACCTCCGTCCATCATGACTGCTGAGCTGTAGAGACAGGGGGAACCTCCGTCCATCATGACTGCTGAGCTGTAGAGACAGAGGGAACTTCCGTCCATCATGACTGCTGAGCTGTAGAGACAGGGGGAACCTCCGTCCATCATGACTGCTGAGCTGTAAAGACAGGGGGAACCTCCGTCCATCATGACTTCTGAGCTGTAGAGACAGGGGGAACCTCCGTCCATCATGACTGCTGAGCTGTAGAGATGGGGAACCTCTGTCCATCATGACTGCTGAGCTGTAGAGACAGGGGGAACCTCCGTCCATCATGACTTCTGAGCTGTAGAGACGGGGGAACCTCCATCCATCATGACTGCTGAGCTGTAGAGACAGGGGAAACCTCCGTCCATCATGACTGCTGAGCTGTAGAGACAGGGGGAACCTCCATCCATCATGACTGCTGAGCTGTAGAGACAGGGGGAACCTCCGTCCATCATGACTGCTGAGCTGTAGAGACAGGGGGAACCTCCGTCCATCATGACTTCTCAGCTGTAGAGACAGGGGGAACCTCCGTCCATCATGACTGCTGAGCTGTAGAGACAGGGGGAACCTCCGTCCATCATGACTTCTGAGCTGTAGAGACAGGGGGAACCTCCGTCCATCATGACTTCTGAGCTGTAGAGACAGGGGGAACCTCCGTCCATCATGACTTCTGAGCTGTAGAGACAGGGGGAACCTCCGTCCATCATGACTGCTGAGCTGTAGAGACAGGGGGAACCTCCGTCCATCATGACTGCTGAGCTGTAGAGACAGGGGGAATCTCCGTCCATCATGACTGCTGAGCTGTAGAGACAGGGGGAACCTCCGTCCATCATGACTGCTGAGCTGTAGAGACGGGGAACCTCCGTCCATCATGACTGCTGAGCTGAAGAGACGGGGAACCTCCGTCCATCATGACTTCTGAGCTGTAGAGACAGGGGGAACCTCCGTCCATCATGACTGTTGAGCTGTAGAGACAGGGGGAACCTCCGTCCATCATGACTGCTGAGCTGTAGAGACAGGGGGAACCTCCGTCCATCATGACTGCTGAGCTGTAGAGACGGGGAACCTCCGTCCATCATGACTGTTGAGCTGTAGAGACGGGGAACCTCCGTCCATCATGACTGTTGAGCTGTAGAGACGGGGAACCTCCGTCCATCATGACTGCTGAGCTGTAGAGACAGGGGGAACCTCCGTCCATCATGACTGCTGAGCTGTAGAGACAGAGGGAACTTCCGTCCATCATGACTGCTGAGCTGTAGAGACAGGGGGAACCTCCGTCCATCATGACTGCTGAGCTGTAAAGACAGGGGGAACCTCCGTCCATCATGACTTCTGAGCTGTAGAGACAGGGGGAACCTCCGTCCATCATGACTGCTGAGCTGTAGAGATGGGGAACCTCTGTCCATCATGACTGCTGAGCTGTAGAGACAGGGGGAACCTCCGTCCATCATGACTTCTGAGCTGTAGAGACGGGGGAACCTCCATCCATCATGACTGCTGAGCTGTAGAGACAGGGGAAACCTCCGTCCATCATGACTGCTGAGCTGTAGAGACAGGGGGAACCTCCATCCATCATGACTGCTGAGCTGTAGAGACAGGGGGAACCTCCGTCCATCATGACTGCTGAGCTGTAGAGACAGGGGGAACCTCCGTCCATCATGACTTCTCAGCTGTAGAGACAGGGGGAACCTCCGTCCATCATGACTGCTGAGCTGTAGAGACAGGGGGAACCTCCGTCCATCATGACTTCTGAGCTGTAGAGACAGGGGGAACCTCCGTCCATCATGACTTCTGAGCTGTAGAGACAGGGGGAACCTCCGTCCATCATGACTTCTGAGCTGTAGAGACAGGGGGAACCTCCGTCCATCATGACTGCTGAGCTGTAGAGACAGGGGGAACCTCCGTCCATCATGACTGCTGAGCTGTAGAGACTAGAGATGGGCCGAACGGTTCGCCGGCGAACGGTTCCAGGCGAACTTCGGGTGGTTCGCCTTCGCCGGCGAAGGCGAACTTTCCCGGAAGTTCAATTCGCCCCATAATGCACTATGAGGGTCAACTTTGACTCTCTGCATCACAGTCAGCAGGCGCATTGTAGCCAATCAGGCTATACTAAGCCCTGGAGCCCCACCCCCCCTTATATAAGGCAGGCTCCGGCGGCCATTAGCCTCACTTGTGTGCCTGCTAGAGACAGAATAGGGACAGCTGCTGCAGATTTGTTCTCCTAGGGACAGATTAGTCAGGCTCTTGCCTTCTTAGCTTGCTTAGCTGAATCTTATTGCTATAATAGCGCCCCAGAAAAGCTCTTTTCAGAGCTCATCCTGCTCGTGTGATCAATTTTTTTTTTCTGTGTTTGAAACTGACACTTGTGGTGTTTAGACAGCATTGCTAATTCATACTGTGTGTCCCACTGCCAGCAGCAGCAGCACATTCAGTGACTACCTGTGTGTGTGAGACACTTGTGTTGCTTAGACAGCATTGCTAATTCATACTGTGTGTCCCACTGCCAGCAGCAGCACATTCAGGGACTACCTGTGTGTGTGATATACTTGTGTTTTTTAGACAGCATTGCTAATTCATACTGTGTGTCCCACTGCCAGCAGCAGCAGCGCATTCAGTGACTACTACCTGTGTGTGTGATACACTTGTGTTGCTTAGTCAGCATTGCTAATTCATAATGTGTGTGTCCCACTGCAAGCAGCCCACCAGCATTCAGCAGCACATTCAGTGACACCTGTGTGTGTGACAGGGAGCTGCACATTGTACTACCCACCCAGTACTGCATTTACCTACTACTAGTACCTGTTGTGTTTAGTTAACCCACCTCATCACTGCATACACCTACGTTTGTGTTGAGTGAACTCACCTCACTGCACATAACTACCTTTTGTGTTGAGTGAACTTGCCTCACTGCATATAACGACCTTTTAAGTTGAGTGAACTCACCTCACTGCATATCTACCTTTTCTGTAGAGTGAACTCACATGAATGCATATAACTACCTTTGTGTTGAGTGAACTCAGCTGACTGCATCTGACTACCTTTGTGTTGAGTGAACTCAGCTGACTGCATCTAACTACCTGTTGTGTTCAGTGAACTCACCTCACTGCATATATAACTACCTTTGGGTTGAGTGAACTCACCTCACTGCATATCTACCTTTTCTGTTGAGTGAACTCACCTCACTGCATATAACTACCTTTTGTGTTCAGTGAACCCAGCTCACTTCATATACCTAGCTTCCCCCTGAGATGGACAAAATGGACAAACCAGGTAGAGGAAGAGGTAGAGGTAGACCCAGAGGAAGGCCACCAGGCACTGGCAGGTCTGTGCGAGGTGGTGTTGCTGTGATTTCATGCGGACCTGGCCCAAAGTACAGTGCTCAGAAGAAGGCACGTGCCATCGCTTCCCAAAATTGTGAGGACGTGCTTGAGTATTTAACACAGAACACCTCATCTCCCGCAGCCACCAGCGCTACAACAAGCACCACATCCGCTGCATTTGACACTTCGCAGGAGTTATTTGGTGGTGGTGAAATCACTGATTCCCAGCCACTACTGCAACAACAACAAGGCGCAGGTACACCACCTCATACGTCTAAGTTAGGTGGCGATAGTATGGACGTAACGTGTGTGGAGGGGGATGATGGTGGACCACCTGAAGTTGGTGCACTTGAGGAGGTGTCTGAGGAAAGCGCAGCTGGCTAGGAGGATTATGATGACGATTATACGGATACCACATATGTTCCCGGTAGAGGAGATGACCAGGGGGACAGTTCAGAGGAGGAGTCAGAGAGGAGTAGGAGGAGACGACTCCATGATAGAAGCAGAGGGAGCTCGTCCTCAGAAACAGCTGGGGGCAGTGTCCGGCGCCATGTATCGCCAGCTATGGACAGCCAGCCAACATGCCCTTCAAGGTCAGCTGTTGATGCCACCATAGTGCCATCACCCCAGGGGGGCTCAGCGGTTTGGAAATATTTTACGGTGTGTGCCTCAGATCGGAGCAAAGCCATCTGTTCTCTCTGCATCCAAAAATTGAGCCATGGAAAGGCCAACACTCACGTAGGGACAAGTGCCTTACGAAGGCCCCTGTAGAGAAGGCACAAACAGCTATGGCAAGAACACGGGAGGAAAAGCAGCACCCCTCAAAAGATAAGCCACCCTCCTTCTCCTCTTCCTCCTTCAGGTGCATCGTCTTCATCCGCTTTCTCCCTTGCACCTTCACAGCCACCCTCCTCCACACCGCCTCTGCCCTTGAGCGGTTCCTGCTCCTCTGCCCACAGCAGTACCCAGCTGTCCGTGAAGGAAGTCTTTGAGCGGAAGAAGCCAATTTCTGCCAGTCACCCTCTTGCCCGGCGTCTGACAGCTGGCGTGGCGGAACTATTAGCTCGTCAGCTATTACCATACAAATTGGTGGAGTCGGAGGCTTTCCGTAAGTTTGTGGCCATTGGTACACCGTAGTGGAAGATACCAGGCCGCAATTATTTTTCACGAAAGGCCATACCCAAACTGTACCGTGCAGTTCAGAGGCAAGTGGTGTCATCTCTGGCACACAATGTTGGGTCAAGGGTCCATCTGACCACAGATGCCTGGTCTACAAAGCACGGTCAGGGCAGCTACAGCATGGGTCTCAGCAGGCTGCCACTTCGGGCCGGAATCCAACCTTCATTCCCCGCCCATTACCCGTGGTGACAATGGCAGGCTTGCCCTCCATAACGGATTCCCGTTAAAGCATATAAAGTTGATTCATTTCAATTAGGGCCTCAAAAGTCCTCCTGAGTCCTGTATTGTTATTTTTGGTCACTACCTCGGGGCGGGCGTGCATGCCTGCCTGCTGCCCTTCTTGGATGTGCAGTGGTAGCCGTTGCTCAGGCTCCACACCAGATTCCATCCCTCATTCCCCGGCCATTACCCGGGGTCACAATGGCAGACTTGCCCACCTCCACAGGATTCTCATTGTAGCGGTACTGAACAAGTACACAGCAAGTAGAAAATGTAATTTAAAAACAAAACGTAAGCTTTTTAACAATGCCATGGAAAGTTGAGAAGGAAGTCACACATTACCTGACATCACTGAGTGAGGAAGAACAATCTCGCCATGTTGCGCAGTAGTCCAGCGTGGCCGTCACTACACAAACAGCTGTTTGCGGTGCGTTACACAGTGAGTTTGGTGTGTCAGTGTGAAGCAGAACTCTAATTACGCTCCCTGATTGATGTATACACATGCAAGATGTTTTAAAGCAAGTTAGGCCTGCAATTTAGCATTCAATGAGATTTCTGCCCTTAAAACGCTGCTTTGCGTCACATCCAGATTTTTCCCGGGGACTTTTGGCGTCCATCCCACTCCGCCATGCCCCCCTCCAGGTGTTAGACCCCTTGAAACATCTTTTCCATCACTTTTGTGGCCAGCATAATTTTTTCTATTTTTCAAAGTTCGCCTCCCCATTGAAGTCTATTGCGGTTCGCAAACTTTTTCGCGAACCGAACCTTCCGCGGAAGTTCGCGAACTTAAAATCGGAGGTTCGGCCCATCACTAGTAGAGACAGGGGGAACCTCCGTCCATCATGACTGCTGAGCTGTAGGGACAGGGGGAACCTCCGTCCATCATGACTTTGGGGCTTTGACAACATGACGGAACATTCTAGAGAAGCAGCTAATGGCTGAATTAGGCACCTGCAGGACTGGAGCTCAGTCATAGAAGACAATAAAGTCAGACCTGCTGGAGTTTTATAGGCCTTGGCCTGAGGTGTTTTCCACATTAGAGAGTTTCTCAGGTTTCTCCTGCCAAGTTTGAAGCAAGAGAAGAATGAGAGAACTGTGCTGAATGAGGCAGCGTATCTCCTCACAGCTGCTGGAGAACTACAAATTCCAGCAAGCCTCAAGCTGCTCTTGGTAGCACAATTCAGATGGAGCAGCATCTGATATGGCTGGTGGCAAATCCTAAAGCCTGAGGTGTGCCTAACCTGGGTGACTGTGCGGGCCCTGGGTGACTGTGCGGGCCCTCGATGACTGTGCGGGCCCTGGGTGACTGTGCCGGCCCTGGGTGACTGTGCGGGCCCTGGGTGACTGTGCGGGCCCTGGGTGACTGTGCAGGCCCTGGCCTGGGTGACTGTGCGGGCCCTGGGTGACTGTGCGGGCCCTGGGTGACTGTGCGGGCCCTGGGTGACTGTGCGGGCCCTGGGTGACTGTGCGGGCCCTGGAGACATCAGCACAAAGTTGTTTACGACATGCTGGGACTTGTAGCTCCACACCAGGTGGTGATCCCCAGGGCATGCTGGGAACTGTAGTTATTTATCAACTGTCCAGTGCTTAGACCTATAGGCCGGAGCCCTAAATGATAAGAAAGAGCATCAAGAGGCCATGGTGCATGCGTAAAATACACAGTGTCTCACAAATGTCCTTCCATTGTCTGACTCTCTGCAGGCAGATGAGGACCTGTCTCTTCACTCAGATCTCCTCAGACCTCCTCAGGGTGGTGGTCGCTTTCCAGGAGAAAGGGGGTACTGGGAGGATAAAATCCAGGAAGCAATATGCCCATCTCCAGAAGGTCTAATGTACATTGTACAGCTCGGAAGCAGGAGGTGCCAGAAAAGGATAAGAATTCTAAATCCAGTCTCAGATGACAAGATGTCCCTCACCTCCCAGGAGTGGCCAGTGGACAGACACTTTATCAGAGGACCAGCAGCTGAAACGCCTCAGGCCATGCAGGACCTTCACTTCCCAACCACTGCTTACCCCTTACCGGGCCTATCAATACTGGTGGTAAGTGCAGGGCTGGTCCTCGTTACGAAGGGGATCCAGGGGCAAAAATAACCTGGGGCCCTACTGACAGAAAGACAGACCTACCCTCAACCCCTCATGCAGCATTCGGGGCCCATTAGGTCTCCCCTTAACTAAATTGTGGTCTGGGGGCTCCAGCAACCTTTCGGCAGGGTAGCAATTCACCTGTACCGTATCTACTTACCCTCAAGGATGAACAAGTTATTGGGCACATAAAGCACCGTGTTTCGCCAGTGAAGCGGTACTTCGTCAGGTATCAGTGCCTCATGGCTGTATCGGCGGCCTGTGAGCAACTCGGTTTTGTAAGAATTTAACCCTTTGTAGCCCATTTCCTCTCTCTTTGAGAGAGCGGCGAGTAGTGCACAGATGGCCCACCCATACTGTAAACGCCAAACATTCCACGCTATGCAAACGCAGTGCACACATTTGTGTACGTGATCCCTAGCTGCTCTACCATGCCTTAAATATTTAAGCAGGTTGTTATGTCGCGGAGGTGACCACAGGCCGCATCTGGAGGCACGGCGGACTCAGAATCTCGCCGCGATTCGTATGCAACAAAATGTGTTTCCGCGAGGAAATTATATCAAGCCGATGGGTTCCAAAGCCACGGAATCCCCGGAAGGTTCTGTATCTCCATATGTTCCCGCTATCCAGGAATGGGGAACGCCTTACAAAATGGCGCCAAGTACTCACATCCGGTTATATCGTAACAGCATCCAACACATTCTGTTTCTCCTCCATCAAATCGTTCTGTGGATCGAACAATGATCAGAAGATGGTCAGTTGCATGTTGTCCGGTGTCAGTCATGGAGAGAATCCGAAGATATAACGAAAGTTGTTTAGGTGTTACCTTTAAAGCGGGATTGTCGTCATAAAAATCTAATTTCAACAGCAACTGGTCTGAGTGTATTAAGTGATAAAGATGCTAATCCTGCATTCAAAACTTGCAAAACTTTTTCTGCTGTTATGGTTTGGAGTTATCCCATACTTTAGAAGCACTGGCCCTTTGATAGTCAGTGCCAAACAGTTGCATGCTGGGAGTTATTTTTATCTATAATATATTCCTCCTCTTCCCTTTACTTCCCTGCCTAGCTGCCTATCTGAAACACGATCCCCTGCTCACTTGTGTTTACAAGAAAGGCTGAGGTGATTTAGCAATTGGAGGAGAAAAGAAAAAAAAGTAAAGGGCAGAAATGACATCAGGATTTAGCCTCAAACTGTGGGGAAAAGACATGGTTCCCAACAGGAACAGAATTCTCGTCATTTACTATATAACATTCACTGACATCAAAACGTGGACAGTGCAATATATGTGTTATGTAAGTAGATCAAGTATTTATCTACTTATATATGTGTTTTTTCCCTGGCATAGTATGGCTGATCCTACTGCTTTAATGACTAATTGTACAAGATTTCTTTACAAGCTTTCCAAACTTTAAGTTTCTTCTTCCGGCATGTTTCAGGACTGGATCAGATCCGTACAGGTTCCACAACAATCAGCATTTGGGAAGCGTTTTTCTCCCGTAGGACTCAGAGCTCCGTAACGTACGCTCCGAGACGCCAGCACAGAAACGGTTAAGAAGATGACCTCAACCACAGAACATCTGTGCTGCCGGCATGTGTTTCCTGCCACAGAAATTCCCACTAATTCTTCTCTTGTTTCTGACCACAGAGCGAAACCCCGACCAGCTGGAGGCCAGAGGCGCAGCGACATGTCTGTACTGTGGGGTTCCCCTCTGACCGACTGCTGCTGCTCTCATCCTACACTTCACAGAGACCGCAAGGAACCAGAGCTATGCCATAACACAAACTTGCTGCTCTGCCGAGGCAGTCAGCTGACACAGCGGAGAGATCAGCTGGAGACCAGAGGCGCAGCGACATGTCTGTACTGTGGGGTTCCCCTCCGACCGACTGCTGCTGCTCTCATCCTACACCTCACAGAGACCGCAAGGAACCAGAGCTATGCCATAATACAAACTTGCTGCTCTGCCGAGGCAGTCAGCTGACACAGCGGAGAGATCAGCTGGAGGCCAGAGGCGCAGCGACATGTCTGTACTGTGGGGTTCCCCTCTGACCGACTGCTGCTGCTCTCATCCTACACCTCACATAGACCGCAAGGAACCAGGGCTATGCCATAACACAAACTCGCTGCTCTGCCGAGGCAGTCAGCTGACACAGCGGAGAGATCAGCTGGAGACCAGAGGCGCAGCGACATGTCTGTACTGTGGGGTTCCCCTCCGACCGACTGCTGCTGCTCTCATCCTACACCTCACAGAGACCGCAAGGAACCAGAGCTATGCCATAATACAAACTTGCTGCTCTGCCGAGGCAGTCAGCTGACACAGCGGAGAGATCAGCTGGAGGCCAGAGGCGCAGCGACATGTCTGTACTGTGGGGTTCCCCTCTGACCGACTGCTGCTGCTCTCATCCTACACCTCACATAGACCGCAAGGAATTAGGGCTATGCCATAATACAAACTTGCTGCTCTGCCGAGGCAGTCAGCTGACACAGCGGAGAGATCAGCTGGAGGCCAGAGGCGCAGCGACATGTCTGTACTGTGGGGTTCCCCTCCGACCGACTGCTGCTGCTCTCATCCTACACCTCACATAGACCGCAAGGAACCAGGGCTATGCCATAATACAAACTCGCTGCTCTGCCGAGGCAGTCAGCTGACACAGCGGAGAGATCAGCTGGAGGCCAGAGGCGCAGCGACATGTCTGTACTGTGGGGTTCCCCTCCGACCGACTGCTGCTGCTCTCATCCTACACCTCACATAGGCCGCAAGGAACCAGAGCTATGCCATAATACAAACTCGCTGCTCTGCCGAGGCAGTCAGCTGACACAGCGGAGAGATCAGCTGGAGGCCAGAGGCGCAGCGACATGTCTGTACTGTGGGGTTCCCCTCCGACCGACTGCTGCTGCTCTCATCCTACACTTCAAAGAGACCGCAAGGAACCAGAGCTATGCCATAATACAAACTTGCTGCTCTGCCGAGGCAGTCAGCTGACACAGCGGAGAGATCAGCTGGAGGCCAGAGGCGCAGCGACATGTCTGTACTGTGGGGTTCCCCTCCGACCGACTGCTGCTGCTCTCATCCTACACCTCACAGAGACCGCAAAGAACCAGGCTATGCCATAATACAAACTCGCTGCTCTGCCGAGGCAGTCAGCTGACACAGCGGAGAGACCAGCTGGAGACCAGAGGCGCAGCGACATGTCTGTACTGTGGGGTTCCCCTCTGACCGACTGCTGCTGCTCTCATCCTACACTTCACAGAGACCGCAAGGAACCAGAGCTATGCCATAATACAAACTCGCTGCTCTGCCGAGGCAGTCAGCTGACACAGCGGAGAGATCAGCTGGAGGCCAGAGCCGCAGCGACATGTCTGTACTGTGGGTTTCCCCTCTGACCGACTGCTGCTGCTCTCATCCTACACCTCACAGAGACCGCAAGGAACCAGGCTATGCCATAATACAAACTCGCTGCTCTGCCGAGGCAGTCAGCTGACACAGCGGAGAGACCAGCTGGAGACCAGAGGCGCAGCGACATGTCTGTACTGTGGGGTTCCCCTCCGACCGACTGCTGCTGCTCTCATCCTACACCTCACAGAGACCGCAAGGAACCAGAGCTATCCCATAATACAAACTCGCTGCTCTGCCGAGGCAGTCAGCTGACACAGCGGAGAGATCAGCTGGAGACCAGAGGCGCAGCAACATGTCTGTACTGTGGGGTTCCCCTCCGACCGACTGCTGCTGCTCTCATCCTACACTTCACAGAGACCGCAAGGAACCAGGCTATGCCATAATACAAACTCGCTGCTCTGCCGAGGCAGTCAGCTGACACAGCGGAGAGACCAGCTGGAGACCAGAGGCGCAGCAACATGTCTGTACTGTGGGGTTCCCCTCCGACCGACTGCTGCTGCTCTCATCCTACACCTCACAGAGACCGCAAGGAACCAGGGCTATGCCATAACACAAACTCGCTGCTCTGCTGAGGCAGTCAGCTGACACAGCGGAGAGATCAGCTGGAGGCCAGAGGCGCAGCGACATGTCTGTACTGTGGGGTTCCCCTCCGACCGACTGCTGCTGCTCTCATCCTTCACCTCACAGAGACCACAAGGAACCAGGGCTATGCCATAATACAAACTCGCTGCTCTGCCGAGGCAGTCAGCTGACACAGCGGAGAGACCAGCGGCGCAGCGACATATCTGTACTGCGGGGTTCCCCTCCGACCGACTGCTGCTGCTCTCATCCAACACCTCACAGAGACCACAAGGAACCAGAGCTATCCCATAATACAAACTCGCTGCTCTGCCGAGGCAGTCAGCTGACACAGCGGAGAGATCAGCTGGAGATCAGAGGCGCAGCAACATGTCTGTACTGTGGGGTTTCCCTCCGACCGACTGCTGCAGCTCTCATCCTTCACCTCACAGAGACCACAAGGAACCAGGGCTATGCCATAATACAAACTCGCTGCTCTGCCGAGGCAGTCAGCTGACACAGCGGAGAGACCAGAGGCGCAGCGACATGTCTGTACTGTGGGGTTCCCCTCCGACCGACTGCTGCTGCTCTCATCCTACACCTCACAGAGACCGCAAGGAACCAGGGCTATGCCATAACACAAACTTGCTGCTCTGCCGATGCAGTCAGCTGACACAGCGGAGAGATCAGCTGGAGGCCAGAGGCGCAGCGACATGTCTGTACTGTGCGGTTCCCCTCCGACCGACTGCTGCTGCTCTCATCCTACACTTCACAGAGACCGCAAGGAACCAGAGCTATCCCATAATACAAACTCGCTGCTCTGCCGAGGCAGTCAGCTGACACAGCAGAGAGATCAGCTGGAGCAGCGACATGTCTGTACTGTGGGGTTCCCCTCCGACCGACTGCTGCTGCTCTCATCCTACACTTCACAGAGACCGCAAGGAACCAGAGCTATCCCATAATACAAACTTGCTGCTCTGCCGAGGCAGTCAGCTGACACAGCGGAGAGATCAGCTGGAGACCAGAGGCGCAGCGACATGTCTGTACTGTGGGGTTCCCCTCCGACCGACTGCTGCTGCTCTCATCCTACACCTCACAGAGACCGCAAGGAACCAGGCTATGCCATAATACAAACTCGCTGCTCTGCCGAGGCAGTCAGCTGACACAGCGGAGAGATCAGCTGGAGCAGCGACATGTCTGTACTGTGGGGTTCCCCTCTGACCGACTGCTGCTGCTCTCATCCTACACCTCACAGAGACCGCAAGGAACCAGAGCTATGCCATAATACAAACTCGCTGCTCTGCCGAGGCAGTCAGCTGACACAGCGGAGAGATCAGCTGGAGGCCAGAGGCGCAGCGACATGTCTGTACTGTGGGGTTCCCCTCCGACCGACTGCTGCTGCTCTCATCCTACACCTCACATAGACCGCAAGGAACCAGGGCTATGCCATAATACAAACTCGCTGCTCTGCCGAGGCAGTCAGCTGACACAGCGGAGAGATCAGCTGGAGGCCAGAGGCGCAGCGACATGTCTGTACTGTGGGGTTCGCCTCTGACCGACTGCTGCTGCTCTCATCCTACACCTAACAGAGACCGCAAGGAACCAGGGCTATGCCATAATACAAACTCGCTGCTCTGCCGAGGCAGTCAGCTGACACAGCGGAGAGATCAGCTGGAGGCCAGAGGCGCAGCGACATGTCTGTACTGTGGGGTTCCCCTCCGACCGACTGCTGCTGCTCTCATCCTACACCTCACAGAGACCGCAAGGAACCAGGGCTATCCCATAATACAAACTTGCTGCTCTGCCGAGGCAGTCAGCTGACACAGCGGAGAGATCAGCTGGAGGCCAGAGGCGCAGCGACATGTCTGTACTGTGGGGTTCCCCTCCAACCGACTGCTGCTGCTCTCATCCTACACCTCACATAGACCGCAAGGAACCAGGGCTATGCCATAACACAAACTCGCTGCTCTGCCGAGGCAGTCATCTGACACAGCAGGGAGATCAGCTGGAGGCCAGAGGCGCAGCGACATGTCTGTACTGTGGGGTTCCCCTCCGACCGACTGCTGCTGCTCTCATCCTACACCTCACAGAGACCGCAAGGAACCAGGGCTATGCCATAACACAAACTTGCTGCTCTGCCGAGGCAGTCAGCTGACACAGCGGAGAGACCAGCGGCGCAGCGACATATCTGTACTGCGGGGTTCCCCTCCGACCGACTGCTGCTGCTCTCATCCAACACCTCACAGAGACCACAAGGAACCAGAGCTATCCCATAATACAAACTCGCTGCTCTGCCGAGGCAGTCAGCTGACACAGCGGAGAGATCAGCTGGAGACCAGAGGCGCAGCGACATGTCTGTACTGTGGGGTTCCCCTCCGACCGACTGCTGCTGCTCTCATCCTACACCTCACAGAGACCGCAAGGAACCAGAGCTATCCCATAATACAAACTCGCTGCTCTGCCGAGGCAGTCAGCTGACACAGCGGAGAGATCAGCTGGAGCAGCGACATGTCTGTACTGTGGGGTTCCCCTCTGACCGACTGCTGCTGCTCTCATCCTACACCTCACAGAGACCGCAAGGAACCAGGGCTATCCCATAATACAAACTCGCTGCTCTGCCGAGGCAGTCAGCTGACACAGCGGAGAGATCAGCTGGAGACCAGAGGCGCAGCGACATATCTGTACTGTGGGGTTCCCCTCCGACCGACTGCTGCTGCTCTCATCCTACACCTCACAGAGACCGCAAGGAACCAGGCTATGCCATAATACAAACTTGCTGCTCTGCCGAGGCAGTCAGCTGACACAGCGGAGAGACCAGAGGCGCAGCGACATGTCTGTACTGTGGGGTTCCCCTCCGACCGACTGCTGCTGCTCTCATCCTACACCTCACAGAGACCGCAAGGAACCAGAGCTATGCCATAATACAAACTCGCTGCTCTGCCGAGGCAGTCAGCTGACACAGCGGAGAGATCAAACTACAACTTGTGGTCACTTACAGCAGAAGAGGGAATTAGCCAGGCTAAACTCTCTAAATATATACAGGGCACATTTCTCTCTGTTTCCCTCTGTCCTGTACAAGAGTTCAGCTCCACTTTAACTAGTTAAACCTCAGGAGAGATTTAACCTGCAGGTAGCTGGAGTGACTGGACCACTGACAGTTGTGACTGTATGAGTGTTCTCTCTGCTCCTGCCAGACACTTTCTAAGCACAGCTAAAGTGACAGGGATAGGGAGACTGCCTCATTTATTTCCCGTTACACAATGCAGATTGCCTGGCTGGCCTGCTGATCTATTTGGCTGCAGTAGTCTCTGAATCACAAGCATGCAGCTAATCCTGTCTTGCTTCAGTCAGAGCACCTGATCTGCTGCATGCTTGTTCAGGGGCTGTGGCTAAATGTATTAGAGGCAGAGGATCAGCAGGACAGCCAGGCAATCTGCATTGTTTAATATTAAATACATATGGCAGCCTCCATTTTCCTTGAAGGATGAAGTCAGGCCCTGGCAGCTTCAGTTCCTGAGTGTTATCTGTGGTCTGAGCTGCTGTGCTGGGGATAGGCCCTTTGTGCTGATAGAAGATAGTACCCTCCCACACAGAAGTTTCCTGCCATAACCTCCTTCCTCGGGTCAGTAAAACGCACAGCAGTAGCGCCCTGGGCTGCAGTGAGACAGATTTGAGCGCGTTGAGGTGGCGCCCGGAGAGGGGTAGGTGTATAAATCTGAGGACTCTCCACATATCGGTACAATGCGGGGAGTGGTGTTTGGCTCACCCTGTGTGAGTCGTTCTGCAGTAGGGACGCGCACACATTTCTCAAAGTCGTGATTTCCCATAGAAATACGCAATTATGATGCAAAATCGTAATGCGAAATTTTTGGGAAAACATCATTAATTTTCTCTGTAATTGTAGCCAGGACCCGCAATTTTACATTTCCGTGTAATTTTGACCTAAGTTCAGCGGTTAATAGCACAGGCCCCATACAAGCTATTGTCATTAAAATTGCTATATATGTTGAAGAACCCCTATAACAAGCAATTCTCCCTCTGGGGTATACTCACCTCGGGAGGGGGAAGCCTCGGGGTCCCAATAATGCTTCCCCGACCTCTGTAGCTCCAGGGAATCCAGTGCTGGCTCCCCTGATACTTCCTCCGCAAAGCCTGACAATAACTGCGCATGTGCGGCAATATTTACCTACCTCGATATAGCGCAGGCGCAGTAGCAGCTCTTCATTCGGGCAGAAATACCCGAGTGTGATCCTATCCGCTCTACTGCGCAGTTGCAAAGGACTCGCGCCTAAGCAGGATCGCGGTAAGTAAATATTTACCTCGCCGCTGTTCGGGGGGTTGCAGCGCTGGATTGCGGTGGAACACCGGAGGACGGGGGAAGCCTTGTTACGATCCAGAGGATCTTCCCAAGGTAAGTATCCCCCAGAGGAGGTTTTTTGGTGACAGGTTTGGTGGGTACAAGTAAAAAAAAATAAAAATAAAAGAAGTGTTTTTCAAAAAGACCTTGTCGTTTTTGAGGAAATCAGTTAAAGACCACTTTTCTTTTGCTTTTTTAAAATCGAGGTCTTGTTGAATAATTTGTTTTGACTTGTAGCCACCATTCTCCTTAAAGAGACACTGAAGCGAAAAAAAATATATGATATAATTAATTGGTTGTGTACTATGAATAATTACTAGAAGATTAGCAGCAAAGAAAATATTCTCATACTTTTATTTTCAGGTATATAGTGTTTTTTCTAACATTGCATCATTCTATAAAATGTGCAGATTACACAACACTCAGCATTCAAAATGAGTCTTTCAGAGCAGTCTGTGAAGTAATGAACTCTCCTCTGGCAGAGAAAAAGTAAATAGTCCAGGAACAGTTGAGATAATAAAAGTCAGATAACAGCCCTCTCCAAGACTAAAGGTGGCCATACACTGGCCCGATTTGCGTCAGTTTCGACAGCAGATTCGATCACTGGGATCGAATCTGCTGCCAATCGTTCGCGCAACACGCACCCGCCGATCCGATTTCCTCCCGAAATCGGATCGGTCCGTCGATCGCGCCGTGCGGGAAATTACCCTCGATCGCCCGCGGGTAGGGAGCGCGTCGCTAGCGGCGGCCGATCCGATCAGGTATACATTACCTGAGGCTGGCTCCCGGGCATCCCGTCCGCCACTGCTCCCGTCATGGCGCCTCCGGCATCCTCGCATAACTTCCGCTGTCATGCCAGTGACAGCGGAAGTACAACTAGAGGGCGCTCTATTTGAACTTCCGCTGTCACTGGTGTGATAGCTTAAGTTCTATGCGGATGCCGGAGCCGGAGGTGCCACATGACGGGGACATCACGCCCGGGAGCCAGCCTCAGGTAATGTATACCGGCGGGGGGAGCGGCGGCAGCACCACCACAACAGATTGTGATCGGTTTCAGGCTGAAATCGATTCACAATCTGTTTGCAGGAAAGGCAGCCATACGATCCCTCTCTGATCAGATTCGATCAGATAGGGATCTGTCAGCTGGTCGATCTGATGGCACATCGACCAGTGTATGGCTGCCTTAACTTAGTCGGAGAGCTTAATGGCTTGTTTGCATAGAGATAACAACTGGAGTTTCTCAACTTTTCCTGTACTGGAAACAATTACACTGATGTATCTGATCTTAATGTTTTATTTCTTAGCTGTACTACACATACAAATCATATCATCATCATTTTTTTTTCGCTTCAGTGTCTCTTTAACATACGTAGTGATTTGGTGAGGATTTGCATGTTTGGGGACTTTATTATTCACCGCTAAATTCGGCACAAAATTAATGACACTAAAGCAATTGAATTTAGGAATGGTAATTCGCAGGCTGCGCTGTACGCGGTGAGATCTCGTCAGGCACACGTACCGGATACACGGGTCACACATGCCAGAGGACTCCCAAAAATGGGGCAGAAAATCGTTTAAACAGATCCGGGATAATAAACGATGTGACCCCGACACCGACAGGGTTAACGGTGCAGAGCGGAATCATCTGCGCTAATCCTGAGAAACGCGACCCCCGCTCGCTCCGACCGCCGAAATGACGGGGAAATGAGGCGTTGTGCGGAGTCTGCAGGGAGGAATCACATTCTCAATGCATCCAACATACGCCGCCTGTTTTCCAGAGCTCCGGAGATGTGTACAAACAGTGCAGACCCCCCAACACCCCTGGAGACCCCCCCTCTCCACAGAACAGCCTGCAGGGGGCGCCGTGGGTCATAATGAGGATGGCTGGAAGGTTAGCATGACAAATACTGTAAAGAAAAGATAGAATACAACATTTTCAGTGAGAGGTGTACTGACATTTGTGATATGCTGTATATGTATCTATATATATATATATATAATATATATATATATATATATATATATATATATATATACTGTATATCATGTGTCTCCAAACCCCAGCGACCCATCCCCCCCCCCCCCCCCCACTCCAGCGACACCCTCCTATAGATGCCATCATCTCCCATTACACCCACCACCTGGGCACAGAGACCACCGCAGGAAAATGACGGCATCACCACCGATCTGTACCAGCGAGGTCGTCATGGGACGTGGATCGACTTTGCCCATATATCAAGTAGATAAAACTGAACTTGGACGCAGCAATTTCCTCTTCAGCTGTCACAACATTGGCCAACACCCCCTGAACTCCCACCCAACCGCTCCCATATCGCCCGCCTGTGCTAAGGCTGCTTGTCCACACGCCGGGCGTTTCCTCGCACCTCCTCTCCCGCCATCCCCGCCACACGAATCAACTTAGCACAATATTGACTTTGGGCTGCTTGTCCCAAAGCTGACCGACTTTATAGCTGACCTCATGTGCAGTCATCATTACGTGGCATAACGAGGGCCTCTCAGCCAAGGAGATTGCTGCCACTAAGACTGCACCTAAGTCAACCATTTATGGGGTCATCAGGAACTTCAAGGAGAGAGGTTCAGTTCAGGGCACCCAAGAAAGTCCAGCAAGGAACAGGACCATCTCCTACTGAGTGATGATGCAGCTGCTGGATCTGGGTGCCACCAGGGCACTCAGGAATGGCAGCAGACAGGTGTGAGAGTATCGGGCATGCGCAGCGAGGGCACTATCTGCAAAGAGTTTGTATGTTCTCTCCGTGTCTGAGTGGGCTTCCTCCGGGCACTCCGGTTTCCTCCCACATTCCAAAAACATACGAATAAGTTAATTGGCTCCCCCTAAAAATTGGCCATAGACTACAGTACTTACACTACATAATATAGACATATGGCAATGGTAGGGATTAGATTGTGAGCTCCTTTGAGGGACAAGATATATATATACAATGTACAGCGCTGCGTAATATGTCGGCGCTATATATAAATACTTAATAATAATAATAAATAATAATAATACTGTCACGCCAGCCGCCGTGGTGACGACAGACGTGACGTTTCAGGAAGAAGGAGCCCGACACTCGGGCTCAGTGTCGTCGGGAGCCGCTGGGGAGCCATTTCTAGCCAGGCCGTGGGAGAAGAGCCAGATGGACGCCGAGGGACCTCACTGGGCTGCAGAAAGCCCCAGGTGAATACCGATTTCGTTTTTATTTTGAGCTCGGAGTCCCTTTAAAGGGATTTAGAGCTGAAAAAAGAAATAAAAAGTTTTATACATACCTGGGGCTTCCTCCAGCCCCATTCACTCCCACGCTGCCATCCTCCGCTGCTCGCAGCTTCAGGAACCGGGTCCCATCACTTGGAGCCGGTCTGACATAAGGGAAGTGCGCGGTTTGCGTATCTCTCCCGCAGCTGCTGGAGAGATACGTAGAGGGCGCACTTCTCGTAGAATGGCTCCAACTGATGTAGGTGACGGGACCCAGTTCCCGAAGCTGTGGGCAGCAGAGGACGGCGGCGTGGGAGCGGATGGGGCTGGAGGAAGCCCCAGGTATGTATAAAACTTTTTATATTTTTCAGCTGTGGTACACTTTGAGGGCATAGAGATGACTAAGTGGCTCGGGGAACAAAACATTGACATTTCCGTTCCATGGCCTGGAAACTACTCAAACTGTAATCCAATTGAGAACTTGTGGTCAATCCTCAAGAGGCAGGTGGACAACGATAAACGCAGAAATTGTGACAACCTGCAAGCATTGATATGAAAGAATGGCTTGCCATCAGCCAGGATTTGGCCCAGACGTTCAGTGACAGCGTGTCTGGGGGGATCTTGAAAACGAAGGGCCAGTGCTGTAAATATTGACTCTTTGCATAAACTTGACGTAATGGTCAATAACAGCCTTTGATATTTATGAAATGCTGGTGATTATACTTCAATACATCACAGCAACAGCTGACAAAAAGATCTAAAAACACTGAAGCAGAAAATTGTGCAAAAACGCAACCGGTATCTGTGCCATTCTGAAAACGTTTGGCCATGAATGTATGCACAATCGGATCATCCACAAGGCAATCCCAGGCAGGTAGACATTGGCGCTGTTCCTTTTTCTCAAAGACCACAGCTGAGAGGAAACCGTGTGCAATGTTCAAGCAATAATGTAACTGAATCTGCGCAGATCACAAGCAGGTATGTGATACAATTCCAGCATGCTTCACATCTGAGGTATCAGGTCAACAAACGTGAATCCCAGCACCAGGAAAAAGGCTTCCCAGCCAATAACAGCCCACGTTGTAAGGTTGTGTACGTAGCATGAGGCTCCCAGAGGTTACAGAACTGCTTCAATCTTTAAAGAGAAACTCCGACCAAGAATTGAACTTTATCCCAATCAGTAGCTGATACCCCCTTTCCCAGGAGAAATCTATTCCTTTTCACAAACAGACCATCAGGGGGCGCTGTATGACTGATATTGTGGTGAAACCCCTCCCACAGGAAACTCTGAGGACCGTGGTACTCCTGGCAGTTTCCTGTCTGTGAACCTTGCTGCATTGTGGGAAATAGCTGTTTACAGCTGTTTCCAACTGCCAAAAAAAGCATGCAGCAGCTACATCACCTGCCAGCAGTAAAAATGTCACCATGTGATAATTGTCCGAATGTAAATCAGGGAATTAAAATATTTTACAATCGGCACACACTGACTAAATCATTTATACATAATTATTGTGAAAATGAAGCATTTTTTATATTACATTATTTTCACTGGAATTCCTCTTTAATTGCGTAAAGTCGTCCTCCAGATAGCATCAGTGTAAGATCGATGATGTAACATAAAAATGATTTTTAAAAGAAGCAATTTAATTGTAGACCGCTTTATTACAGGACATCCGAGGTTAAATAAATTGATGAGAAAAACAATTGTCTCTATCCTCCTTCTCCTAAAAATGACTTTTTAGATATACCACAGTTTTATTTTATATTTAAATGTAGTTTTTAAGTTATTCTTTTTACTGTTTCATTGTTTCTGCTTAAAGAGGAACTGTTGTGAAAATCTTAAAATTTAAAACATACACAAATAAGAAGTACGTTTCTCCCAGAGTAAAATGAGCCATAAATTACATTTCTCCCATGTTGCTGTCACTTACAGCAGGTAGTAGAGATCTGACAGAACCGACAGGTTTTGGACTAGTCCATCTTCTCAATCTCAGGGGGGTTCTCGGGGTTTTCTTTATTTTTAAAAGCACTCAGTGAATGGCAGTTGCTCCATCCAACTGCCATAAAAGTGTACGGTGAGCAGGGAGGCTGGCCAGCATCTTTGTATTAACCATTTTCAGGGAATGTCTTTATAAAGAACTAGTAAAAAGGCCGCCCGTTAAAAAAGCGGGCGTTAGGTCACAGCCGCTACCCCCCGCAATGCGCGCACATACGCCTCCCGCTTGCTCGTTCCCCACCACTGTCTGAAGTATAGGCACACAGGGAGCTGCTTGCTTGGCAGTTGGAAAAAGCTGTTATTTCCCACAATGCAATGAGAACCTCTGTGAACCACACACAGCAAACTGTCAGATCCGGCCCTGTGTCCTATCTGCCCTGGCTGCGCACATGCTCAGTACAAGAAAAGCCAGGGACACACAACCATTCAGTGGATGACGCAGGGACACTTGCATTTTATTGTACAAGATAAAGGCCATGCTGAGATTCCCCCATGAAGAGATGGACTAGCCCAAAACCTGTCGGTAATGTCAGATTTCTACTACCTACTGTAAGTGACAGCAACATAGGAGAGAAGTAATTTATGGCTCATTTTACTCAGGAAGAAATGTACTTCTTATTTGTATGTGTTTTACATTTTAAGATTTTCGTGACAGTTCCTCTTTAATGACCCTTCATTGGAGTCTACCAGAACTAAAATCTATGAATTATTGAACCTTTTTATCTCTTTCCTGCTCTCAGAAGCCATTTACTGACAGGAAAGTGTTTTATGGCTGTAATTACTCATCAGTGAGGATTATGCTGTAGTCTGACACATCCGACCCGGGCAGAATCCGTCACTTGCATACCTGATGTTTAACTCTTTCAGGCAGAAAAAGATAAAAAGGAACACAGCCTAGTTATGTGTGTGCTTGGCACTGTACATACACATGTCTATCTCATCATGTCACATGTCACTTCGGGTATCCTTTAAGGATAAATGAACCATATGGAGCCAAAGTTATGGGTACCCCAAATTAAAATAGCGCATGTATACTGGCCAGTGGTAGGAACAAGAGTATGAGGTGTCGCTCGCCTCCTTCCAGACCGGTTTCGCAAACTTGCGTCATCGGTGGATGTTGCCTAGGGCCTGTACAGAGTCTAGGGGCCCGGTGGATGCTAGCCCCACCAATTCTAACTAAATAAGCCAGGTGACCATCGGTGGTGAGCAAAATCTTCTATCCTGCCTAGCACCCCATTTCATCGTATTCCATGTCTGAATGTATGCGTACCTGATCTGCTAATGTATGGCCCATCTGACCCCTGGGCTCCAGGACACGGGCGATGTGGAGTACCCTAGAAATGGCTCATAGAGCTGGATCAGTTTGCAGGAGGGACAATCTCTGCACTCTACAAGCACCTCGCCTGAGTGCTCCTGGCATGTGTGCGGAGTTCTGCCACAGGGCAATTGCTTTATAAATAGGCAGTGACGGATGTGGCGGCGCTGCTGAGGGGGGCGGCGGTGACGCCCGTCTCACGCTCGACGATTTATTGAATGGGCCTCATTAACGTCCGTCCTGATTTCTCACCGTCACATGATGGATTATCTCTGCGCGGTCTGATGAGGAGAAACGGGATATAAGTTACATCTTTATGGCCAATTTAGTCAATTAGTGGCATCCCTGGCGCAGTGCGGCGCTACGCCGACGGGAAATTTACTCCGCATTACGTGTAGGAAAATCCCGGGCGTGACGTGAAGGATAAAATCTAATTACTGCAATGGTCGGGCCAGTGTGTAAGGAGGGGGCTGTGAGATCACATCGCCTGCTGCACCCGGAATCACACTGCCGCTATCCTGTGTCACCTCACAAAGGGAACCTGTCACTATGGAACTCTCCTCTGGCTGCGAGACTCAGGTCTCCATACATGAGCAGCTGCAGGCCTCACCAGTGTCACTGCCTGCCAGACGTCACTACGCACCACTCAGCCATGGCTATAACCCGCGACACGTATAGTACAGAGGCGTCCCATACCCCATCCGAAAACCATTGTATGATATCTTCTCATGGGACAGCACTGCAGATGTGACGCTGTGATACAATGTAAAGCAGTCAGTGTACAGCTTGTATAACAGTGTAATATTGTATGATATCTTCTCATGGGACAGCACTGCAGATGTGACGCTGTGATACAATATAAAGCAGTCAGTGTACAGCTTGTATAAAAGTGTAAATATTGTACGATATCTTCTCATGGGACAGCACTGCAGATGTGACACTGTGATACAATGTAAAGCAGTCAGTGTACAGCTTGTATAACAGTGTAATATTGTATGATATCTTCTCATGGGACAGCACTGCAGATGTGACGCTGTGATACAATATAAAGCAGTCAGTGTACAGCTTGTATAAAAGTGTAAATATTGTACGATATCTTCTCATGGGACAGCACTGCAGATGTGACACTGTGATACAATGTAAAGCAGTCAGTGTACAGCTTGTATAACAGTGTAATATTGTATGATACCTTCTCATGGGACAGCTTTGCAGATGTGACGCTGTGATACAATGTAAAGCAGTCAGTGTGCAGCTTGTATAACAGTGTAAATATTGTATGATATCTTCTTATGGGACAGCACTGCAGATGTGACACTGTGATACAATGTAAAGCAGTCAGTGTACAGCAGGGGTGCCCACACTTTTTCGCCTCGCGAGCTACTTTAAAATTCGCCGAGGCCAGGTGATCTACCGATGTTTCAAATGCACCCATCCCCCCCCCCCCCCCTCGGAAATGTAGTTAGGTATAGGTCCCTTCAGTATAGGTTAGTCGGGTATAGGTCCCTTCAGTATAGGTTAGCCGGGTATAGGTCCCTTCAGTATAGGTTAGCCGGGTATAGGTCCCTTCAGTATAGGTTAGCTAGGTATAGGTCCCTTCAGTATAGGTTAGCTGGGTGTAGGTCCCTTCAGTATAGGTTAGCAGGGTATAGGTCCCTTCAGTATAGGTTAGCAGGGTATAGGTCCCTTCAGCATAGGTTAATAGGGTATAGGTCCCTTCAGTGTAGGTTAGCTGGGTATAGGTCCCTTCAGTATAGGTTAGCTGGGTATAGGTCCCTTCAGTATAAGTTAGCTGGGTATAGGTCCCTTCAGTATAGGTTAGCAGGGTATAGGTCCCTTCAGTATAGGTTAGCTGGGTATAGGTCCCTTCAGTATAGGTTAGCCAGGTATAGGTCCCTTCAGTATAGGTTACCTGGGTATAGGTCCCTTCAGTATAGGTTAGCTGGGTATAGGTCCCTTCAGTATAGGTTAGCTGGGTATAGGTCCCTTCAGTATAAGTTAGCTGGGTATAGGTCCCTTCAGTATAGGTTAGCTGGGTATAGGTCCCTTCAGTATAGGTTAGCCAGGTATAGGTCTCTTCAGTATAGGTTACCTGGGTATAGGTCCCTTCAGTATAAGTTAGCTGGGTATAGGTCCCTTCAGTAAAGGTTAGCTGGGTATAGGTCACTTCAGCATAAGTTAGCTGGGTATAGGTCCCTTCAGTATAGGTTAGCAGGGTATAGGTCCCTTCAGTATAGGTTAGCTGGGTATAGGTCCCTTCAGTATAGGTTAGCCAGGTATAGGTCCCTTCAGTATAGGTTACTTGGGTATAAGGCCGGTTTCTTCCTGCAGCGGCGTCCAGGTATTCACTCCCTCAGCCGAGGCTCCGGTGGGCAGCGTGAATGGAGTTGCTCTGCTCCCCTGAATGGCTGCGCGCCTCTCCTCCCCTGAATGGCTGCGCGCCTCTCCTCCCCTGATTGGCTGCGCGCCTCTGCTCCCCTGATTGGCTGCGCGCCTCTGCTCCCCTGATTGGC
Organism: Hyperolius riggenbachi; assembly: GCF_040937935.1. Lineage (NCBI taxonomy): Eukaryota > Metazoa > Chordata > Amphibia > Anura > Hyperoliidae > Hyperolius > Hyperolius riggenbachi. The sequence continues at coordinate 295,109,008 of NC_090653.1, forward strand.
TGCGTGCCTCTGCTCCCCTGATTGGCTGCGCGCCTCTGCTCCCCTGAATGGTTGCGCGCCTCTCTTCCCTTGATTGGCCAGGCTCTCTCCTCATTCGCGATCAGCGGCCAGCAGCAGAAACTGCGTTCTACAGCTGCTGGCTGCTAAAGTCAATGGGACGCGGCCAAGAGGCCGCGATCTACCGATCAGGCGGTCGCGATCTACCGGTAGATCGCGATCGACCTATTGGGCACCACTGGTGTACAGCTTGTATAACAGTGTAAATATTGTATGATATCTTCTCATGGGACAGCGCTGCAGATGTGACACTGTGATACAATGTAAAGCAGTCAGTGTACAGCTTGTATAACAGTGTAATATTGTATGATATCTTCTCATGGGACAGCACTGCAGATGTGACACTGTGACACAATGTAAAGCAGTCAGTGTACAGCTTGTATAACAGTGTAATATTGTATGATATCTTCTCATGGGACAGCACTGCAGATGTGACGCTGTGATACAATGTAAAGCAGTCAGTGTACAGCTTGTATAACAGTGTAATATTGTATGATATCTTCTCATGGGACAGCACTGCAGATGTGACACTGTGACACAATGTAAAGCAGTCAGTGTACAGCTTGTATAACAGTGTAATATTGTATGATATCTTCTCATGGGACAGCACTGCAGATGTGACGCTGTGACACAATGTAAAGCAGTCAGTGCACAGCTTGTATAACAGTGTAAATATTGTGTGATATCTTCCCATGGGACAGCACTGCAGATGTGACGCTGTGATACAATGTAAAGCAGTCAGTGTACAGCTTGTATAACAGTGTAATATTGTATGATATCTTCTCATGGGACAACACTGCAGACGTGACACTGTGATACAATGTAAAGCAGTCAGTGTACAGCTTGTATAATAGTGTAAATATTGTATGATATCTTCTCATGGGACAGCACTGCAGACGTGACGCTGTGATACAATGTAAAGCAGTCAGTGTACAGCTTGTATAATAGTGTAAATATTGTATGATATCTTCTCATGGGACAACACTGCAGACGTGACAATGTGATACAATGTAAAGCAGTCAGTGTACAGCTTGTATAACAGTGTAATATTGTATGATATCTTCTCATGGGACAGCACTGCAGATGTGACACTGTGATACAATGTAAAGCAGTCAGTGTACAGCTTGTATAACAGTGTAATATTGTATGATATCTTCTCATGGGACAACACTGCAGACGTGACGCTGTGATACATTGTAAAGCAGTCAGTGTACAGCTTGTATAACAGTATAAATATTGTATGATATCTTCTCATGGGACAACACTGCAGATGTGACGCTGTGATACAATGTAAAGCAGTCAGTGCACAGCTTGTATAACAGTGTAAATATTGTGTGATATCTTCCCATGGGACAGCACTGCAGATGTGACGCTGTGATACAATGTAAAGCAGTCAGTGTACAGCTTGTATAACAGTGTAATATTGTATGATATCTTCTCATGGGACAGCACTGCAGATGTGACACTGTGATACAATGTAAAGCAGTCAGTGTACAGCTTGTATAACAGTGTAATATTGTATGATATCTTCTCATGGGACAGCACTGCAGATGTGACACTGTGACACAATGTAAAGCAGTCAGTGTACAGCTTGTATAACAGTGTAATATTGTATGATATCTTCTCATGGGACAGCACTGCAGATGTGATGCTGTGATACAATGTAAAGCAGTCAGTGTACAGCTTGTATAACAGTGTAATATTGTATGATATCTTCTCATGGGACAGCACTGCAGATGTGACACTGTGACACAATGTAAAGCAGTCAGTGTACAGCTTGTATAACAGTGTAATATTGTATGATATCTTCTCATGGGACAGCACTGCAGATGTGACGCTGTGACACAATGTAAAGCAGTCAGTGCACAGCTTGTATAACAGTGTAAATATTGTGTGATATCTTCCCATGGGACAGCACTGCAGATGTGACGCTGTGATACAATGTAAAGCAGTCAGTGTACAGCTTGTATAACAGTGTAATATTGTATGATATCTTCTCATGGGACAACACTGCAGACGTGACACTGTGATACAATGTAAAGCAGTCAGTGTACAGCTTGTATAATAGTGTAAATATTGTATGATATCTTCTCATGGGACAGCACTGCAGACGTGACGCTGTGATACAATGTAAAGCAGTCAGTGTACAGCTTGTATAATAGTGTAAATATTGTATGATATCTTCTCATGGGACAACACTGCAGATGTGACAATGTGATACAATGTAAAGCAGTCAGTGTACAGCTTGTATAACAGTGTAATATTGTATGATATCTTCTCATGGGACAGCACTGCAGATGTGACACTGTGATACAATGTAAAGCAGTCAGTGTACAGCTTGTATAACAGTGTAATATTGTATGATATCTTCTCATGGGACAACACTGCAGACGTGACGCTGTGATACATTGTAAAGCAGTCAGTGTACAGCTTGTATAACAGTATAAATATTGTATGATATCTTCTCATGGGACAACACTGCAGATGTGACGCTGTGATACAATGTAAAGCAGTCAGTGCACAGCTTGTATAACAGTGTAAATATTGTGTGATATCTTCCCATGGGACAGCACTGCAGATGTGACGCTGTGATACAATGTAAAGCAGTCAGTGTACAGCTTGTATAACAGTGTAATATTGTATGATATCTTCTCATGGGACAACACTGCAGACGTGACGCTGTGATACAATGTAAAGCAGTCAGTGTACAGCTTGTATAATAGTGTAAATATTGTATGATATCTTCTCATGGGACAACACTGCAGATGTGACAATGTGATACAATGTAAAGCAGTCAGTGTACAGCTTGTATAACAGTGTAATATTGTATGATATCTTCTCATGGGACAGCACTGCAGATGTGACACTGTGATACAATGTAAAGCAGTCAGTGTACAGCTTGTATAACAGTGTAATATTGTATGATATCTTCTCATGGGACAGCACTGCAGATGTGACCCTGTGATACAATGTAAAGCAGTCAGTGTACAGCTTGTATAACAGTGTAATATTGTATGATATCTTCTCATGGGACAACACTGCAGATGTGACGCTGTGATACAATGTAAAGCAGTCAGTGTGCAGCTTGTATAACAATGTAATATTGTATGATATCTTCTCATGGGACATCACTGCAGATGTGACGCTGTGATAGAATGTAAAGCAGTCAGTGTACAGCTTGTATAACAGTGTAATATTGTATGATATCTTTTAATGGGACAGCACTGCAGATGTGACGCTGTGATACAATGTAAAGCAGTCAGTGTGCAGCTTGTATAACAGTGTAATATTGTATGATATCTTCTCATGGGACAGCACTGCAGATGTGACGCTGTGATACAATGTAAAGCAGTCAGTGTGCAGCTTGTATAACAGTGTAATATTGTATGATATCTTCTCATGGGACAGCACTGCAGATGTGACACTGTGACACAATGTAAAGCAGTCAGTGTGCAGCTTGTATAACAGTGTAATATTGTATGATATCTTCTCATGGGACAACACTGCAGATGTGACGCTGTGATACAATGTAAAGCAGTCAGTGTGCAGCTTGTATAACAGTGTAATATTGTATGATATCTTCTCACGGGACAGCACTGCAGATGTGACACTGTGATACAATGTAAAGCAGTCAGTGTACAGCTTGTATAACAGTGTAATATTGTATGATATCTTCTCATGGGACAGCACTGCAGATGTGACGCTGTGATACAATGTAAAGCAGTCAGTGTACAGCTTGTATAACCGTGTAAATATTGTATGATATCTTCTCATGGGACAGCACTGCAGATGTGACGCTGTGACACAATGTAAAGCAGTCAGTGTACAGCTTGTATAACAGTGTAATATTGTATGATATCTCCTCATGGGACAACACTGCAGATGTGACGCTGTGATACAATGTAAAGCAGTCAGTGTACAGCTTGTATAACAGTGTAATATTGTATGATATCTTCTCATGGGACAGCACTGCAGATGTGACGCTGTGATGCAATGTAAAGCAGTCAGTGTACAGCTTGTATAACAGTGTAAATATTGTATGATATCTTCTCATGGGACAACACTGCAGATGTGACGCTGTGATACAATGTAAAGCAGTCAGTGTGCAGCTTGTATAACAGTGTAATATTGTATGATATCTTCTCATGGGACAGCACTGCAGATGTGACGCTGTGATACAATGTAAAGCAGTCAGTGTGCAGCTTGTATAACAGTGTAATATTGTATGATATCTTCTCATGGGACAGCACTGCAGATGTGACGCTGTGATACAATGTAAAGCAGTCAGTGTACAGCTTGTATAACAGTGTAAATATTGTATGATATCTTCTCATGGGACAGCGCTGCAGATGTGACGCTGTGATACAATGTAAAGCAGTCAGTGTACAGCTTGTATAACAGTGTAATATTGTATGATATCTTCTCATGGGACAGCACTGCAGATGTGACGCTGTGACACAATGTAAAGCAGTCAGTGTACAGCTTGTATAACAGTGTAATATTGTATGATATCTCCTCATGGGACAACACTGCAGATGTGACACTGTGATACAATGTAAAGCAGTCAGTGTACAGCTTGTATAACAGTGTAATATTGTATGATATCTTCTCATGGGACAGCACTGCAGATGTGACGCTGTGATGCAATGTAAAGCAGTCAGTGTACAGCTTGTATAACAGTGTAAATATTGTATGATATCTTCTCATGGGACAACACTGCAGATGTGACGCTGTGATACAATGTAAAGCAGTCAGTGTGCAGCTTGTATAACAGTGTAATATTGTATGATATCTTCTCATGGGACAGCACTGCAGATGTGACGCTGTGATACAATGTAAAGCAGTCAGTGTGCAGCTTGTATAACAGTGTAATATTGTATGATATCTTCTCATGGGACAGCACTGCAGATGTGACGCTGTGATACAATGTAAAGCAGTCAGTGTACAGCTTGTATAACAGTGTAAATATTGTATGATATCTTCTCATGGGACAGCGCTGCAGATGTGACACTGTGATACAATGTAAAGCAGTCAGTGTACAGCTTGTATAACAGTGTAATATTGTATGATATCTTCTCATGGGACAGCACTGCAGATGTGACGCTGTGACACAATGTAAAGCAGTCAGTGCACAGCTTGTATAACAGTGTAAATATTGTGTGATATCTTCCCATGGGACAGCACTGCAGATGTGACGCTGTGACACAATGTAAAGCAGTCAGTGTACAGCTTGTATAACAGTGTAATATTGTATGATATCTTCTCATGGGACAGCACTGCAGATGTGACACTGTGACACAATGTAAAGCAGTCAGTGTACAGCTTGTATAACAGTGTAATATTGTATGATATCTTCTCATGGGACAGCACTGCAGATGTGACGCTGTGATACAATGTAAAGCAGTCAGTGTACAGCTTGTATAACAGTGTAATATTGTATGATATCTTCTCATGGGACAACACTGCAGACGTGACGCTGTGATACAATGTAAAGCAGTCAGTGTACAGCTTGTATAATAGTGTAAATATTGTATGATATCTTCTCATGAGACAGCACTGCAGACGTGACGCTGTGATACAATGTAAAGCAGTCAGTGTACAGCTTGTATAATAGTGTAAATATTGTATGATATCTTCTCATGGGACAACACTGCAGATGTGACAATGTGATACAATGTAAAGCAGTCAGTGTACAGCTTGTATAACAGTGTAATATTGTATGATATCTTCTCATGGGACAGCACTGCAGATGTGACACTGTGATACAATGTAAAGCAGTCAGTGTACAGCTTGTATAACAGTGTAATATTGTATGATATCTTCTCATGGGACAACACTGCAGACGTGACGCTGTGATACATTGTAAAGCAGTCAGTGTACAGCTTGTATAACAGTATAAATATTGTATGATATCTTCTCATGGGACAACACTGCAGATGTGACGCTGTGATACAATGTAAAGCAGTCAGTGCACAGCTTGTATAACAGTGTAAATATTGTGTGATATCTTCCCATGGGACAGCACTGCAGATGTGACGCTGTGAAACAATGTAAAGCAGTCAGTGTACAGCTTGTATAACAGTGTAATATTGTATGATATCTTCTCATGGGACAACACTGCAGACGTGACGCTGTGATACAATGTAAAGCAGTCAGTGTACAGCTTGTATAATAGTGTAAATATTGTATGATATCTTCTCATGGGACAACACTGCAGATGTGACAATGTGATACAATGTAAAGCAGTCAGTGTACAGCTTGTATAACAGTGTAATATTGTATGATATCTTCTCATGGGACAGCACTGCAGATGTGACACTGTGATACAATGTAAAGCAGTCAGTGTACAGCTTGTATAACAGTGTAATATTGTATGATATCTTCTCATGGGACAGCACTGCAGATGTGACCCTGTGATACAATGTAAAGCAGTCAGTGTACAGCTTGTATAACAGTGTAATATTGTATGATATCTTCTCATGGGACAACACTGCAGATGTGACACTGTGATACAATGTAAAGCAGTCAGTGTACAGCTTGTATAACAGTGTAATATTGTATGATATCTTCTCATGGGACAGCACTGCAGATGTGACGCTGTGATACAATGTAAAGCAGTCAGTGTGCAGCTTGTATAACAATGTAATATTGTATGATATCTTCTCATGGGACATCACTGCAGATGTGACGCTGTGATACAATGTAAAGCAGTCAGTGTACAGCTTGTATAACAGTGTACTATTGTATGATATCTTCTCATGGGACAGCACTGCAGATGTGACGCTGTGATACAATGTAAAGCAGTCAGTGTGCAGCTTGTATAACAGTGTAATATTGTATGATATCTTCTCATGGGACAGCACTGCAGATGTGACGCTGTGATACAATGTAAAGCAGTCAGTGTGCAGCTTGTATAACAGTGTAATATTGTATGATATCTTCTCATGGGACAACACTGCAGACGTGACGCTGTGATACATTGTAAAGCAGTCAGTGTACAGCTTGTATAACAGTATAAATATTGTATGATATCTTCTCATGGGACAACACTGCAGATGTGACGCTGTGATACAATGTAAAGCAGTCAGTGCACAGCTTGTATAACAGTGTAAATATTGTGTGATATTTTCCCATGGGACAGCACTGCAGATGTGACGCTGTGATACAATGTAAAGCAGTCAGTGTACAGCTTGTATAACAGTGTAATATTGTATGATATCTTCTCATGGGACAACACTGCAGACGTGACGCTGTGATACAATGTAAAGCAGTCAGTGTACAGCTTGTATAATAGTGTAAATATTGTATGATATCTTCTCATGGGACAACACTGCAGATGTGACAATGTGATACAATGTAAAGCAGTCAGTGTACAGCTTGTATAACAGTGTAATATTGTATGATATCTTCTCATGGGACAGCACTGCAGATGTGACACTGTGATACAATGTAAAGCAGTCAGTGTACAGCTTGTATAACAGTGTAATATTGTATGATATCTTCTCATGGGACAGCACTGCAGATGTGACCCTGTGATACAATGTAAAGCAGTCAGTGTACAGCTTGTATAACAGTGTAATATTGTATGATATCTTCTCATGGGACAACACTGCAGATGTGACGCTGTGATACAATGTAAAGCAGTCAGTGTGCAGCTTGTATAACAATGTAATATTGTATGATATCTTCTCATGGGACATCACTGCAGATGTGACGCTGTGATAGAATGTAAAGCAGTCAGTGTACAGCTTGTATAACAGTGTAATATTGTATGATATCTTCTCATGGGACAGCACTGCAGATGTGACGCTGTGATACAATGTAAAGCAGTCAGTGTGCAGCTTGTATAACAGTGTAATATTGTATGATATCTTCTCATGGGACAGCACTGCAGATGTGACGCTGTGATACAATGTAAAGCAGTCAGTGTGCAGCTTGTATAACAGTGTAATATTGTATGATATCTTCTCATGGGACAGCACTGCAGATGTGACACTGTGACACAATGTAAAGCAGTCAGTGTGCAGCTTGTATAACAGTGTAATATTGTATGATATCTTCTCACGGGACAGCACTGCAGATGTGACACTGTGATACAATGTAAAGCAGTCAGTGTACAGCTTGTATAACAGTGTAATATTGTATGATATCTTCTCATGGGACAGCACTGCAGATGTGACACTGTGATACAATGTAAAGCAGTCAGTGTACAGCTTGTATAACCGTGTAAATATTGTATGATATCTTCTCATGGGACAGCACTGCAGATGTGACGCTGTGACACAATGTAAAGCAGTCAGTGTACAGCTTGTATAACAGTGTAATATTGTATGATATCTCCTCATGGGACAACACTGCAGATGTGACACTGTGATACAATGTAAAGCAGTCAGTGTACAGCTTGTATAACAGTGTAATATTGTATGATATCTTCTCATGGGACAGCACTGCAGATGTGACGCTGTGATGCAATGTAAAGCAGTCAGTGTACAGCTTGTATAACAGTGTAAATATTGTATGATATCTTCTCATGGGACAACACTGCAGATGTGACGCTGTGATACAATGTAAAGCAGTCAGTGTGCAGCTTGTATAACAGTGTAATATTGTATGATATCTTCTCATGGGACAGCACTGCAGATGTGACGCTGTGATACAATGTAAAGCAGTCAGTGTGCAGCTTGTATAACAGTGTAATATTGTATGATATCTTCTCATGGGACAGCACTGCAGATGTGACGCTGTGATACAATGTAAAGCAGTCAGTGTACAGCTTGTATAACAGTGTAAATATTGTATGATATCTTCTCATGGGACAGCGCTGCAGATGTGACACTGTGATACAATGTAAAGCAGTCAGTGTACAGCTTGTATAACAGTGTAATATTGTATGATATCTTCTCATGGGACAGCACTGCAGATGTGACGCTGTGACACAATGTAAAGCAGTCAGTGCACAGCTTGTATAACAGTGTAAATATTGTGTGATATCTTCCCATGGGACAGCACTGCAGATGTGACGCTGTGACACAATGTAAAGCAGTCAGTGTACAGCTTGTATAACAGTGTAATATTGTATGATATCTTCTCATGGGACAGCACTGCAGATGTGACACTGTGACACAATGTAAAGCAGTCAGTGTACAGCTTGTATAACAGTGTAATATTGTATGATATCTTCTCATGGGACAGCACTGCAGATGTGACACTGTGACACAATGTAAAGCAGTCAGTGTACAGCTTGTATAACAGTGTAATATTGTATGATATCTTCTCATGGGACAGCACTGCAGATGTGACGCTGTGACACAATGTAAAGCAGTCAGTGCACAGCTTGTATAACAGTGTAAATATTGTGTGATATCTTCCCATGGGACAGCACTGCAGATGTGACGCTGTGATACAATGTAAAGCAGTCAGTGTACAGCTTGTATAACAGTGTAATATTGTATGATATCTTCTCATGGGACAACACTGCAGACGTGACGCTGTGATACAATGTAAAGCAGTCAGTGTACAGCTTGTATAATAGTGTAAATATTGTATGATATCTTCTCATGAGACAGCACTGCAGACGTGACGCTGTGATACAATGTAAAGCAGTCAGTGTACAGCTTGTATAATAGTGTAAATATTGTATGATATCTTCTCATGGGACAACACTGCAGATGTGACAATGTGATACAATGTAAAGCAGTCAGTGTACAGCTTGTATAACAGTGTAATATTGTATGATATCTTCTCATGGGACAGCACTGCAGATGTGACACTGTGATACAATGTAAAGCAGTCAGTGTACAGCTTGTATAACAGTGTAATATTGTATGATATCTTCTCATGGGACAGCACTGCAGATGTGACCCTGTGATACAATGTAAAGCAGTCAGTGTACAGCTTGTATAACAGTGTAATATTGTATGATATCTTCTCATGGGACAACACTGCAGATGTGACACTGTGATACAATGTAAAGCAGTCAGTGTACAGCTTGTATAACAGTGTAATATTGTATGATATCTTCTCATGGGACAGCACTGCAGATGTGACGCTGTGATACAATGTAAAGCAGTCAGTGTGCAGCTTGTATAACAATGTAATATTGTATGATATCTTCTCATGGGACATCACTGCAGATGTGACGCTGTGATACAATGTAAAGCAGTCAGTGTACAGCTTGTATAACAGTGTAATATTGTATGATATCTTCTCATGGGACAGCACTGCAGATGTGACGCTGTGATACAATGTAAAGCAGTCAGTGTGCAGCTTGTATAACAGTGTAATATTGTATGATATCTTCTCATGGGACAGCACTGCAGATGTGACGCTGTGATACAATGTAAAGCAGTCAGTGTGCAGCTTGTATAACAGTGTAATATTGTATGATATCTTCTCATGGGACAGCACTGCAGATGTGACACTGTGACACAATGTAAAGCAGTCAGTGTACAGCTTGTATAACAGTGTAATATTGTATGATATCTTCTCATGGGACAACACTGCAGATGTGACGCTGTGAGACAATGTAAAGCAGTCAGTGTGCAGCTTGTATAACAGTGTAATATTGTATGATATCTTCTCATGGGACAGCACTGCAGATGTGACACTGTGATACAATGTAAAGCAGTCAGTGTACAGCTTGTATAACAGTGTAATATTGTATGATATCTTCTCATGGGACAGCACTGCAGATGTGACACTGTGATACAATGTAAAGCAGTCAGTGTACATCTTGTATAACCGTGTAAATATTGTATGATATCTTCTCATGGGACAGCACTGCAGATGTGACGCTGTGACACAATGTAAAGCAGTCAGTGTACAGCTTGTATAACAGTGTAATATTGTATGATATCTCCTCATGGGACAACACTGCAGATGTGACACTGTGATACAATGTAAAGCAGTCAGTGTACAGCTTGTATAACAGTGTAATATTGTATGATATCTTCTCATGGGACAGCACTGCAGATGTGACGCTGTGATGCAATGTAAAGCAGTCAGTGTACAGCTTGTATAACAGTGTAAATATTGTATGATATCTTCTCATGGGACAGCACTGCAGATGTGACGCTGTGATACAATGTAAAGCAGTCAGTGTGCAGCTTGTATAACAGTGTAATATTGTATGATATCTTCTCATGGGACAGCACTGCAGATGTGACGCTGTGATACAATGTAAAGCAGTCAGTGTGCAGCTTGTATAACAGTGTAATATTGTATGATATCTTCTCATGGGACAGCACTGCAGATGTGACGCTGTGATACAATGTAAAGCAGTCAGTGTGCAGCTTGTATAACAGTGTAATATTGTATGATATCTTCTCATGGGACAGCACTGCAGATGTGACGCTGTGATACAATGTAAAGCAGTCAGTGTGCAGCTTGTATAACAGTGTAATATTGTATGATATCTTCTCATGGGACAGCACTGCAGATGTGACGCTGTGACACAATGTAAAGCAGTCAGTGTACAGCTTGTATAACAGTGTAATATAGTATGATATCTTCTCATGGGACAGCACTGCAGATGTGACCCTGTGACACAATGTAAAGCAGTCAGTGTACAGCTTGTATAACAGTGTAATATTGTATGATATCTTCTCATGGGACAGCACTGCAGATGTGAGGCTGTGATACAATGTAATGCAGTCAGTGTACAGCTTGTATAACAGTGTAATATTGTATGATATCTTCTCATGGGACAGCACTGCAGATGTGACGCTGTGATACAATGTAAAGCAGTCAGTGTACAGCTTGTATAACAGTGTAAATATTGTATGATATCTTCTCCTGGGACAACACTGCAGATGTGACACTGTGATACAATGTAAAGCAGTCAGTGTACAGCTTGTATAACAGTGTAAATATTGTATGATATCTTCTCATGGGACAGCACTGCAGATGTGACACTGTGATACAATGTAAAGCAGTCAGTGTACAGCTTGTATAACAGTGTAATATTGTATGATATCTTCCCATGAGACAGCACTGCAGATGTGACGCTGTGACACAATGTAAAGCAGTCAGTGTACAGCTTGTATAACAGGGTAAATATTGTATGATATCTTATCATGGGACAGCACTGCAGATGTGACACTGTGATACAATGTAAAGCAGTCAGTGTACAGCTTGTATAACAGTGTAATATTGTATGATATCTTTTCATGGGACAGCACTGCAGATGTGACACTGATACAATGTAAAGCAGTCAGTGTACAGCTTGTATAACAGTGTAATATTGTATGATATCTTCTCATGGGACAAAACTGCAGATGTGACACTGTGATACAATGTAAAGCAGTCAGTGTACAGCTTGTATAACAGGGTAAATATTGTATGATATCTTCTCATGGGACAGCACTGCAGATGTGACACTGTGATACAATGTAAAGCAGTCAGTGTACAGCTTGTATAACAGTGTAATATTGTATGATATCTTCCCATGGGACAGCACTGCAGATGTGACGCTGTGACACAATGTAAAGCAGTCAGTGTGCAACTTGTATAATAGTGTAATATTGTATGATATCTTCCCATGGGACAGCACTGCAGATGTGACGCTGTGACACAATGTAAAGCAGTCAGTGTACAGCTTGTATAACAGTGTAATATTGTATGATATCTTCTCATGGGACAGCACTGCAGATGTGACGCTGTGATACAATGTAAAGCAGTCAGTGTACAGCGTGTATAACAGTGTAATATTGTATGATATCTTCTCATGGGACAGCACTGCAGATGTGACGCTGTGATACAATCTAATGCAGTCAGTGTACAGCTTGTATAACAGTGTAATATTGTATGATATCTTCTCATGGGACAGCACTGCAGATGTGACGCTGTGATACAATGTAAAGCAGTCAGTGTACAGCTTGTATAACAGTGTAAATATTGTATGATATCTTCTCATGGGACAACACTGCAGATGTGACACTGTGATACAATGTAAAGCAGTCAGTGTACAGCTTGTATAACAGTGTAAATATTGTATGATATCTTCTCATGGGACAGCACTGCAGATGTGACACTGTGATACAATGTAAAGCAGTCAGTGTACAGCTTGTATAACAGGGTGAATATTGTATGATATCTTCTCATGGGACAGCACTGCAGATGTGACACTGTGATACAATGTAAAGCAGTCAGTGTACAGCTTGTATAACAGTGTAATATTGTATGATATCTTCCCATGGGACAGCACTGCAGATGTGACACTGATACAATGTAAAGCAGTCAGTGTACAGCTTGTATAACAGTGTAAATATTGTATGATATCTTCTCATGGGACAGCACTGCAGATGTGACGCTGTGACACAATGCAAAGCAGTCAGTGTGCAACTTGTATAACAGTGTAATATTGTATGATATCTTCCCATGGGACAGCACTGCAGATGTGACACTGTGATACAATGTAAAGCAGTCAGTGTACAGCTTGTATAACAGTGTAATATTGTATGATATCTTCTCATGGGACAGCACTGCAGATGTGACACTGTGATACAATGTAAAGCAGTCAGTGTACAGCTTGTATAACAGTGTAAATATTGTATTATATCTTCTCATGGGACAGCACTGCAGATGTGACGCTGTGATACAATGTAAAGCAGTCAGTGTGCAGCTTGTATAATAGAGTAATATTGTATGATATCTTCTCATGGGACAGCACTGCAGATGTGACACTGTAATACAATGTAAAGCAGTCAGTGTACAGCTTGTATAACAGTGTAAATATTGTAGGATATCTTCTCATGGGACAGCACTGCAGATGTGATACAATGTAAAGCAGTCAGTGTACAGCTTGTATAACAGTGTAAATATTGTATGATATCTTCTCATGGGACAGCACTGCCGATGTGACACTGTGATACAATGTAAAGCAGTCAGTGTACAGCTTGTATAACAGTGTAAATATTGTATGATATCTTCTCATGGGACAGCACTGCAGATGTGACGCTGTGATACAATGTAAAGCAGTCAGTGTACAGCTTGTATAACAGTGTAATATTGTATGATATCTTCTCATGGGACAGCACTGCCGATATGACGCTGTGATACAATGTAAAGCAGTCAGTGTACAGCTTGTATAACAGTGTAATATTGTATGATATCTTCTCATGAGACAACACTGCAGATGTGACACTGTGACACAATGTAAAGCAGTCAGTGTACAGCTTGTATAACAGTGTAATATTGTATGATATCTTCTCATGGGACAGCACTGCAGATGTGACACTGTGATACAATGTAAAGCAGTCAGTGTACAGCTTGTATAACAGTGTAATATTGTGTGATATCTTCTCATGGGACATCACTGCAGATGTGACGCTGTGATACAATGTAAAGCAGTCAGTGTACAGCTTGTATAACAGTGTAATATTGTGTGATATCTTCTCATGGGACAGCACTGCAGATGTGACACTGTGATACAATGTAAAGCAGTCAGGGTACAGCTTGTATAACAGTGTAATATTGTATGATATCTTCTCATGGGACAACACTGCAGATGTGACGCTGTGATACAATGTATAGCAGTCAGTGTACAGCTTGTATAACAGTGTATTATTGTATGATATCTTCTCATGGGACAGCACTGCAGATGTGACACTGTGATACAATGTAAAGCAGTCAGTGTACAGCTTGTATAACAGTGTAATATTGTATGATATCTTCTCATGGGACAGCACTGCAGATGTGACGCTGTGATACAATGTAATGCAGTCAGTGTACAGCTTGTATAACAGTGTAATATTGTATGATATCTTCTCATGGGACAGCACTGCAGATGTGACGCTGTGATACAATGTAAAGCAGTCAGTGTACAGCTTGTATAACAGGGTAAATATTGTATGATATCTTCTCATGGGACAGCACTGCAGATGTGACGCTGTGATACAATGTAAAGCAGTCAGTGTGCAGCTTGTATAGCAGTGTAAATATTGTATGATATCTTCTCATGGGACAACACTGCAGATGTAACGCTGTGATACAATGTAAAGCAGTCAGTGTACAGCTTGTATAACAGTGTAATATTGTATGATATCTTCTCATGGGACAACACTGCAGATGTGACGCTGTGATACAATGTAAAGCAGTCAGTGTACAGCTTGTATAACAGTGTAAATATTGTGTGATATCTTCCCATGGGACAGCACTGCAGATGTGACACTGTGAGACAATGTAAAGCAGTCAGTGTACAGCTTGTATAACAGTGTAATATTGTATGATATCTTCTCATGGGACAACACTGCAGACGTGACGCTGTGATACAATGTAAAGCAGTCAGTGTACAGCTTGTATAATAGTGTAAATATTGTATGATATCTTCTCATGGGACAGCACTGCAGACGTGACGCTGTGATACAATGTAAAGCAGTCAGTGTACAGCTTGTATAATAGTGTAAATATTGTATGATATCTTCTCATGGGACAACACTGCAGATGTGACACTGTGATACAATGTAAAGCAGTCAGTGCACAGCTTGTATAACAGTGTAAATATTGTGTGATATCTTCCCATGGGACAGCACTGCAGATGTGACGCTGTGATACAATGTAAAGCAGTCAGTGTACAGCTTGTATAACAGTGTAATATTGTATGATATCTTCTCATGGGACAACACTGCAGACGTGACGCTGTGATACAATGTAAAGCAGTCAGTGTACAGCTTGTGTAATAGTGTAAATATTGTATGATATCTTCTCATGGGACAACACTGCAGATGTGACAATGTGATACAATGTAAAGCAGTCAGTGTACAGCTTGTATAACAGTGTAATATTGTATGATATCTTCTCATGGGACAGCACTGCAGATGTGACACTGTGATACAATGTAAAGCAGTCAGTGTACAGCTTGTATAACAGTGTAATATTGTATGATATCTTCTCATGGGACAGCACTGCAGATGTGACGCTGTGATAGAATGTAAAGCAGTCAGTGTGCAGCTTGTATAACAGTGTAATATTGTATGATATCTTCTCATGGGACAGCACTGCAGATGTGACGCTGTGATACAATGTAAAGCAGTCAGTGTGCAGCTTGTATAACAGTGTAATATTGTATGATATCTTCTCATGGGACAGCACTGCAGATGTGACACTGTGACACAATGTAAAGCAGTCAGTGTACAGCTTGTATAACAGTGTAATATTGTATGATATCTTCTCATGGGACAACACTGCAGATGTGACGCTGTGATACAATGTAAAGCAGTCAGTGTGCAGCTTGTATAACAGTGTAATATTGTATGATATCTTCTCACGGGACAGCACTGCAGATGTGACACTGTGATACAATGTAAAGCAGTCAGTGTACAGCTTGTATAACAGTGTAATATTGTATGATATCTTCTCATGGGACAGCACTGCAGATGTGACACTGTGATACAATGTAAAGCAGTCAGTGTACAGCTTGTATAACCGTGTAAATATTGTATGATATCTTCTCATGGGACAGCACTGCAGATGTGACGCTGTGACACAATGTAAAGCAGTCAGTGTACAGCTTGTATAACAGTGTAATATTGTATGATATCTCCTCATGGGACAACACTGCAGATGTGACACTGTGATACAATGTAAAGCAGTCAGTGTACAGCTTGTATAACAGTGTAATATTGTATGATATCTTCTCATGGGACAGCACTGCAGATGTGACGCTGTGATGCAATGTAAAGCAGTCAGTGTACAGCTTGTATAACAGTGTAAATATTGTATGATATCTTCTCATGGGACAACACTGCAGATTTGACGCTGTGATACAATGTAAAGCAGTCAGTGTGCAGCTTGTATAACAGTGTAATATTGTATGATATCTTCTCATGGGACAGCACTGCAGATGTGACGCTGTGATACAATGTAAAGCAGTCAGTGTGCAGCTTGTATAACAGTGTAATATTGTATGATATCTTCTCATGGGACAGCACTGCAGATGTGACGCTGTGATACAATGTAAAGCAGTCAGTGTACAGCTTGTATAACAGTGTAAATATTGTATGATATCTTCTCATGGGACAGCGCTGCAGATGTGACACTGTGATACAATGTAAAGCAGTCAGTGCACAGCTTGTATAACAGTGTAAATATTGTGTGATATCTTCCCATGGGACAGCACTGCAGATGTGACGCTGTGACACAATGTAAAGCAGTCAGTGTACAGCTTGTATAACAGTGTAATATTGTATGATATCTTCTCATGGGACAGCACTGCAGATGTGACACTGTGACACAATGTAAAGCAGTCAGTGTACAGCTTGTATAACAGTGTAATATTGTATGATATCTTCTCATGGGACAGCACTGCAGATGTGACACTGTGACACAATGTAAAGCAGTCAGTGTACAGCTTGTATAACAGTGTAATATTGTATGATATCTTCTCATGGGACAGCACTGCAGATGTGACGCTGTGACACAATGTAAAGCAGTCAGTGCACAGCTTGTATAACAGTGTAAATATTGTGTGATATCTTCCCATGGGACAGCACTGCAGATGTGACGCTGTGACACAATGTAAAGCAGTCAGTGTGCAACTTGTATAATAGTGTAATATTGTATGATATCTTCCCATGGGACAGCACTGCAGATGTGACGCTGTGACACAATGTAAAGCAGTCAGTGTACAGCTTGTATAACAGTGTAATATTGTATGATATCTTCTCATGGGACAGCACTGCAGATGTGACGCTGTGATACAATGTAAAGCAGTCAGTGTGCAGCTTGTATAACAGTGTAAATATTGTATGATATCTTCTCCTGGGACAACACTGCAGATGTGACACTGTGATACAATGTAAAGCAGTCAGTGTACAGCTTGTATAACAGTGTAAATATTGTATGATATCTTCTCATGGGACAGCACTGCAGATGTGACACTGTGATACAATGTAAAGCAGTCAGTGTACAGCTTGTATAACAGTGTAATATTGTATGATATCTTCCCATGAGACAGCACTGCAGATGTGACGCTGTGACACAATGTAAAGCAGTCAGTGTACAGCTTGTATAACAGGGTAAATATTGTATGATATCTTATCATGGGACAGCACTGCAGATGTGACACTGTGATACAATGTAAAGCAGTCAGTGTACAGCTTGTATAACAGTGTAATATTGTATGATATCTTTTCATGGGACAGCACTGCAGATGTGACACTGATACAATGTAAAGCAGTCAGTGTACAGCTTGTATAACAGTGTAATATTGTATGATATCTTCTCATGGGACAAAACTGCAGATGTGACACTGTGATACAATGTAAAGCAGTCAGTGTACAGCTTGTATAACAGGGTAAATATTGTATGATATCTTCTCATGGGACAGCACTGCAGATGTGACACTGTGATACAATGTAAAGCAGTCAGTGTACAGCTTGTATAACAGTGTAATATTGTATGATATCTTCCCATGGGACAGCACTGCAGATGTGACGCTGTGACACAATGTAAAGCAGTCAGTGTGCAACTTGTATAATAGTGTAATATTGTATGATATCTTCCCATGGGACAGCACTGCAGATGTGACGCTGTGACACAATGTAAAGCAGTCAGTGTACAGCTTGTATAACAGTGTAATATTGTATGATATCTTCTCATGGGACAGCACTGCAGATGTGACGTTGTGATACAATGTAAAGCAGTCAGTGTACAGCTTGTATAACAGTGTAATATTGTATGATATCTTCTCATGGGACAGCACTGCAGATGTGACGCTGTGATACAATGTAATGCAGTCAGTGTACAGCTTGTATAACAGTGTAATATTGTATGATATCTTCTCATGGGACAGCACTGCAGATGTGACGCTGTGATACAATGTAAAGCAGTCAGTGTACAGCTTGTATAACAGTGTAAATATTGTATGATATCTTCTCATGGGACAACACTGCAGATGTGACACTGTGATACAATGTAAAGCAGTCAGTGTACAGCTTGCATAACAGTGTAAATATTGTATGATATCTTCTCATGGGACAGCACTGCAGATGTGACACTGTGATACAATGTAAAGCAGTCAGTGTACAGCTTGTATAACAGGGTGAATATTGTATAATATCTTCTCATGGGACAGCACTGCAGATGTGACACTGTGATACAATGTAAAGCAGTCAGTGTACAGCTTGTATAACAGTGTAATATTGTATGATATCTTCCCATGGGACAGCACTGCAGATGTGACACTGATACAATGTAAAGCAGTCAGTGTACAGCTTGTATAACAGTGTAAATATTGTATGATATCTTCTCATGGGACAGCACTGCAGATGTGACGCTGTGACACAATGCAAAGCAGTCAGTGTGCAACTTGTATAACAGTGTAATATTGTATGATATCTTCCCATGGGACAGCACTGCAGATGTGACACTGATACAATGTAAAGCAGTCAGTGTACAGCTGGTATAACAGTGTAATATTGTATGATATCTTCTCATGGGACAACACTGCAGATGTGACGCTGTGACACAATGTAAAGCAGTCAGTGTACAGCTTGTATAACAGTGTAATATTGTATGATATCTTCTCATGGGACAGCACTGCAGATGTGACACTGTGATACAATGTAAAGCAGTCAGTGTACAGCTTGTATAACAGTGTAAATATTGTATTATATCTTCTCATGGGACAGCACTGCAGATGTGACGCTGTGATACAATGTAAAGCAGTCAGTGTGCAGCTTGTATAATAGAGTAATATTGTATGATATCTTCTCATGGGACAGCACTGCAGATGTGACACTGTAATACAATGTAAAGCAGTCAGTGTACAGCTTGTATAACAGTGTAAATATTGTAGGATATCTTCTCATGGGACAGCACTGCAGATGTGATACAATGTAAAGCAGTCAGTGTACAGCTTGTATAACAGTGTAAATATTGTATGATATCTTCTCATGGGACAGCACTGCCGATGTGACACTGTGATACAATGTAAAGCAGTCAGTGTACAGCTTGTATAACAGTGTAAATATTGTATGATATCTTCTCATGGGACAGCACTGCAGATGTGACGCTGTGATACAATGTAAAGCAGTCAGTGTACAGCTTGTATAACAGTGTAATATTGTATGATATCTTCTCATGGGACAGCACTGCCGATATGACGCTGTGATACAATGTAAAGCAGTCAGTGTACAGCTTGTATAACAGTGTAATATTGTATGATATCTTCTCATGAGACAACACTGCAGATGTGACACTGTGACACAATGTAAAGCAGTCAGTGTACAGCTTGTATAACAGTGTAATATTGTATGATATCTTCTCATGGGACAGCACTGCAGATGTGACACTGTGATACAATGTAAAGCAGTCAGTGTACAGCTTGTATAACAGTGTAATATTGTGTGATATCTTCTCATGGGACATCACTGCAGATGTGACGCTGTGATACAATGTAAAGCAGTCAGTGTACAGCTTGTATAACAGTGTAATATTGTGTGATATCTTCTCATGGGACAGCACTGCAGATGTGACACTGTGATACAATGTAAAGCAGTCAGGGTACAGCTTGTATAACAGTGTAATATTGTATGATATCTTCTCATGGGACAACACTGCAGATGTGACGCTGTGATACAATGTATAGCAATCAGTGTACAGCTTGTATAACAGTGTAATATTGTATGATATCTTCTCATGGGACAGCACTGCAGATGTGACACTGTGATACAATGTAAAGCAGTCAGTGTACAGCTTGTATAACAGTGTAATATTGTATGATATCTTCTCATGGGACAGCACTGCAGATGTGACGCTGTGATACAATGTAATGCAGTCAGTGTACAGCTTGTATAACAGTGTAATATTGTATGATATCTTCTCATGGGACAGCACTGCAGATGTGACGCTGTGATACAATGTAAAGCAGTCAGTGTACAGCTTGTATAACAGGGTAAATATTGTATGATATCTTCTCATGGGACAGCACTGCAGATGTGACGCTGTGATACAATGTAAAGCAGTCAGTGTGCAGCTTGTATAGCAGTGTAAATATTGTATGATATCTTCTCATGGGACAACACTGCAGATGTAACGCTGTGATACAATGTAAAGCAGTCAGTGTACAGCTTGTATAACAGTGTAATATTGTATGATATTTTCTCATGGGACAACACTGCAGATGTGACGCTGTGATACAATGTAAAGCAGTCAGTGTACAGCTTGTATAACAGGGTAAATATTGTATGATATCTTCTCATGGGACAGCACTGCAGATGTGACGCTGTGATACAATGTAAAGCAGTCAGTGTACAGCTTGTAATAACAGTGTAAATATTGTGTGATATCTTCCCATGGGACAGCACTGCAGATGTGACACTGTGAGACAATGTAAAGCAGTCAGTGTACAGCTTGTATAACAGTGTAATATTGTATGATATCTTCTCATGGGACAACACTGCAGACGTGACGCTGTGATACAATGTAAAGCAGTCAGTGTACAGCTTGTATAATAGTGTAAATATTGTATGATATCTTCTCATGGGACAGCACTGCAGACGTGACGCTGTGATACAATGTAAAGCAGTCAGTGTACAGCTTGTATAATAGTGTAAATATTGTATGATATCTTCTCATGGGACAACACTGCAGATGTGACAATGTGATACAATGTAAAGCAGTCAGTGTACAGCTTGTATAACAGTGTAATATTGTATGATATTTTCTCATGGGACAACACTGCAGATGTGACGCTGTGATACAATGTAAAGCAGTCAGTGTACAGCTTGTATAACAGGGTAAATATTGTATGATATCTTCTCATGGGACAGCACTGCAGATGTGACGCTGCGATACAATGTAAAGCAGTCAGTGTACAGCTTGTAATAACAGTGTAAATATTGTGTGATATCTTCCCATGGGACAGCACTGCAGATGTGACACTGTGAGACAATGTAAAGCAGTCAGTGTACAGCTTGTATAACAGTGTAATATTGTATGATATCTTCTCATGGGACAACACTGCAGACGTGACGCTGTGATACAATGTAAAGCAGTCAGTGTACAGCTTGTATAATAGTGTAAATATTGTATGATATCTTCTCATGGGACAGCACTGCAGACGTGACGCTGTGATACAATGTAAAGCAGTCAGTGTACAGCTTGTATAATAGTGTAAATATTGTATGATATCTTCTCATGGGACAACACTGCAGATGTGACAATGTGATACAATGTAAAGCAGTCAGTGTACAGCTTGTATAACAGTGTAATATTGTATGATATCTTCTCATGGGACAGCACTGCAGATGTGACACTGTGATACAATGTAAAGCAGTCAGTGTACAGCTTGTATAACAGTGTAATATTGTATGATATCTTCTCATGGGACAACACTGCAGACGTGACGCTGTGATACATTGTAAAGCAGTCAGTGTACAGCTTGTATAACAGTATAAATATTGTATGATATCTTCTCATGGGACAACACTGCAGATGTGACGCTGTGATACAATGTAAAGCAGTCAGTGCACAGCTTGTATAACAGTGTAAATATTGTGTGATATCTTCCCATGGGACAGCACTGCAGATGTGACGCTCTGATACAATGTAAAGCAGTCAGTGTACAGCTTGTATAACAGTGTACTATTGTATGATATCTTCTCATGGGACAACACTGCAGACGTGACGCTGTGATACAATGTAAAGCAGTCAGTGTACAGCTTGTATAATAGTGTAAATATTGTATGATATCTTCTCATGGGACAACACTGCAGATGTGACAATGTGATACAATGTAAAGCAGTCAGTGTACAGCTTGTATAACAGTGTAATATTGTATGATATCTTCTCATGGGACAGCACTGCAGATGTGACACTGTGATACAATGTAAAGCAGTCAGTGTACAGCTTGTATAACAGTGTAATATTGTATGATATCTTCTCATGGGACAGCACTGCAGATGTGACCCTGTGATACAATGTAAAGCAGTCAGTGTACAGCTTGTATAACAGTGTAATATTGTATGATATCTTCTCATGGGACAACACTGCAGATGTGACGCTGTGATACAATGTAAAGCAGTCAGTGTGCAGCTTGTATAACAATGTAATATTGTATGATATCTTCTCATGGGACATCACTGCAGATGTGACGCTGTGATAGAATGTAAAGCAGTCAGTGTACAGCTTGTATAACAGTGTAATATTGTATGATATCTTCTCATGGGGCAGCACTGCAGATGTGACGCTGTGATACAATGTAAAGCAGTCAGTGTGCAGCTTGTATAACAGTGTAATATTGTATGATATCTTCTCATGGGACAGCACTGCAGATGTGACGCTGTGATACAATGTAAAGCAGTCAGTGTGCAGCTTGTATAACAGTGTAATATTGTATGATATCTTCTCATGGGACAGCACTGCAGATGTGACACTGTGACACAATGTAAAGCAGTCAGTGTACAGCTTGCATAACAGTGTAATATTGTATGATATCTTCTCATGGGACAACACTGCAGATGTGACGCTGTGATACAATGTAAAGCAGTCAGTGTGCAGCTTGTATAACAGTGTAATATTGTATGATATCTTCTCACGGGACAGCACTGCAGATGTGACACTGTGATACAATGTAAAGCAGTCAGTGTACAGCTTGTATAACAGTGTAATATTGTATGATATCTTCTCATGGGACAGCACTGCAGATGTGACACTGTGATACAATGTAAAGCAGTCAGTGTGCAGCTTGTATAACAGTGTAATATTGTATGATATCTTCTCATGGGACAGCACTGCAGATGTGACGCTGTGACACAATGTAAAGCAGTCAGTGTACAGCTTGTATAACAGTGTAATATAGTATGATATCTTCTCATGGGACAGCACTGCAGATGTGACCCTGTGACACAATGTAAAGCAGTCAGTGTACAGCTTGTATAACAGTGTAATATTGTATGATATCTTCTCATGGGACAGCACTGCAGATGTGAGGCTGTGATACAATGTAATGCAGTCAGTGTACAGCTTGTATAACAGTGTAATATTGTATGATATCTTCTCATGGGACAGCACTGCAGATGTGACGCTGTGATACAATGTAAAGCAGTCAGTGTACAGCTTGTATAACAGTGTAAATATTGTATGATATCTTCTCCTGGGACAACACTGCAGATGTGACACTGTGATACAATGTAAAGCAGTCAGTGTACAGCTTGTATAACAGTGTAAATATTGTATGATATCTTCTCATGGGACAGCACTGCAGATGTGACACTGTGATACAATGTAAAGCAGTCAGTGTACAGCTTGTATAACAGTGTAATATTGTATGATATCTTCCCATGAGACAGCACTGCAGATGTGACACTGTGATACAATGTAAAGCAGTCAGTGTACAGCTTGTATAACAGGGTGAATATTGTATAATATCTTCTCATGGGACAGCACTGCAGATGTGACACTGTGATACAATGTAAAGCAGTCAGTGTACAGCTTGTATAACAGTGTAATATTGTATGATATCTTCCCATGGGACAGCACTGCAGATGTGACACTGATACAATGTAAAGCAGTCAGTGTACAGCTTGTATAACAGTGTAAATATTGTATGATATCTTCTCATGGGACAGCACTGCAGATGTGACGCTGTGACACAATGCAAAGCAGTCAGTGTGCAACTTGTATAACAGTGTAATATTGTATGATATCTTCCCATGGGACAGCACTGCAGATGTGACACTGATACAATGTAAAGCAGTCAGTGTACAGCTGGTATAACAGTGTAATATTGTATGATATCTTCTCATGGGACAACACTGCAGATGTGACGCTGTGACACAATGTAAAGCAGTCAGTGTACAGCTTGTATAACAGTGTAATATTGTATGATATCTTCTCATGGGACAGCACTGCAGATGTGACACTGTGATACAATGTAAAGCAGTCAGTGTACAGCTTGTATAACAGTGTAAATATTGTATTATATCTTCTCATGGGACAGCACTGCAGATGTGACGCTGTGATACAATGTAAAGCAGTCAGTGTGCAGCTTGTATAATAGAGTAATATTGTATGATATCTTCTCATGGGACAGCACTGCAGATGTGACACTGTAATACAATGTAAAGCAGTCAGTGTACAGCTTGTATAACAGTGTAAATATTGTAGGATATCTTCTCATGGGACAGCACTGCAGATGTGATACAATGTAAAGCAGTCAGTGTACAGCTTGTATAACAGTGTAAATATTGTATGATATCTTCTCATGGGACAGCACTGCCGATGTGACACTGTGATACAATGTAAAGCAGTCAGTGTACAGCTTGTATAACAGTGTAAATATTGTATGATATCTTCTCATGGGACAGCACTGCAGATGTGACGCTGTGATACAATGTAAAGCAGTCAGTGTACAGCTTGTATAACAGTGTAATATTGTATGATATCTTCTCATGGGACAGCACTGCCGATATGACGCTGTGATACAATGTAAAGCAGTCAGTGTACAGCTTGTATAACAGTGTAATATTGTATGATATCTTCTCATGAGACAACACTGCAGATGTGACACTGTGACACAATGTAAAGCAGTCAGTGTACAGCTTGTATAACAGTGTAATATTGTATGATATCTTCTCATGGGACAGCACTGCAGATGTGACACTGTGATACAATGTAAAGCAGTCAGTGTACAGCTTGTATAACAGTGTAATATTGTGTGATATCTTCTCATGGGACATCACTGCAGATGTGACGCTGTGATACAATGTAAAGCAGTCAGTGTACAGCTTGTATAACAGTGTAATATTGTGTGATATCTTCTCATAGGACAGCACTGCAGATGTGACACTGTGATACAATGTAAAGCAGTCAGGGTACAGCTTGTATAACAGTGTAATATTGTATGATATCTTCTCATGGGACAACACTGCAGATGTGACGCTGTGATACAATGTATAGCAATCAGTGTACAGCTTGTATAACAGTGTAATATTGTATGATATCTTCTCATGGGACAGCACTGCAGATGTGACACTGTGATACAATGTAAAGCAGTCAGTGTACAGCTTGTATAACAGTGTAATATTGTATGATATCTTCTCATGGGACAGCACTGCAGATGTGACGCTGTGATACAATGTAATGCAGTCAGTGTACAGCTTGTATAACAGTGTAATATTGTATGATATCTTCTCATGGGACAGCACTGCAGATGTGACGCTGTGATACAATGTAAAGCAGTCAGTGTACAGCTTGTATAACAGGGTAAATATTGTATGATATCTTCTCATGGGACAGCACTGCAGATGTGACGCTGTGATACAATGTAAAGCAGTCAGTGTGCAGCTTGTATAGCAGTGTAAATATTGTATGATATCTTCTCATGGGACAACACTGCAGATGTAACGCTGTGATACAATGTAAAGCAGTCAGTGTACAGCTTGTATAACAGTGTAATATTGTATGATATTTTCTCATGGGACAACACTGCAGATGTGACGCTGTGATACAATGTAAAGCAGTCAGTGTACAGCTTGTATAACAGGGTAAATATTGTATGATATCTTCTCATGGGACAGCACTGCAGATGTGACGCTGCGATACAATGTAAAGCAGTCAGTGTACAGCTTGTAATAACAGTGTAAATATTGTGTGATATCTTCCCATGGGACAGCACTGCAGATGTGACACTGTGAGACAATGTAAAGCAGTCAGTGTACAGCTTGTATAACAGTGTAATATTGTATGATATCTTCTCATGGGACAACACTGCAGACGTGACGCTGTGATACAATGTAAAGCAGTCAGTGTACAGCTTGTATAATAGTGTAAATATTGTATGATATCTTCTCATGGGACAGCACTGCAGACGTGACGCTGTGATACAATGTAAAGCAGTCAGTGTACAGCTTGTATAATAGTGTAAATATTGTATGATATCTTCTCATGGGACAACACTGCAGATGTGACAATGTGATACAATGTAAAGCAGTCAGTGTACAGCTTGTATAACAGTGTAATATTGTATGATATCTTCTCATGGGACAGCACTGCAGATGTGACACTGTGATACAATGTAAAGCAGTCAGTGTACAGCTTGTATAACAGTGTAATATTGTATGATATCTTCTCATGGGACAACACTGCAGACGTGACGCTGTGATACATTGTAAAGCAGTCAGTGTACAGCTTGTATAACAGTATAAATATTGTATGATATCTTCTCATGGGACAACACTGCAGATGTGACGCTGTGATACAATGTAAAGCAGTCAGTGCACAGCTTGTATAACAGTGTAAATATTGTGTGATATCTTCCCATGGGACAGCACTGCAGATGTGACGCTCTGATACAATGTAAAGCAGTCAGTGTACAGCTTGTATAACAGTGTACTATTGTATGATATCTTCTCATGGGACAACACTGCAGACGTGACGCTGTGATACAATGTAAAGCAGTCAGTGTACAGCTTGTATAATAGTGTAAATATTGTATGATATCTTCTCATGGGACAACACTGCAGATGTGACAATGTGATACAATGTAAAGCAGTCAGTGTACAGCTTGTATAACAGTGTAATATTGTATGATATCTTCTCATGGGACAGCACTGCAGATGTGACACTGTGATACAATGTAAAGCAGTCAGTGTACAGCTTGTATAACAGTGTAATATTGTATGATATCTTCTCATGGGACAGCACTGCAGATGTGACCCTGTGATACAATGTAAAGCAGTCAGTGTACAGCTTGTATAACAGTGTAATATTGTATGATATCTTCTCATGGGACAACACTGCAGATGTGACGCTGTGATACAATGTAAAGCAGTCAGTGTGCAGCTTGTATAACAATGTAATATTGTATGATATCTTCTCATGGGACATCACTGCAGATGTGACGCTGTGATAGAATGTAAAGCAGTCAGTGTACAGCTTGTATAACAGTGTAATATTGTATGATATCTTCTCATGGGGCAGCACTGCAGATGTGACGCTGTGATACAATGTAAAGCAGTCAGTGTGCAGCTTGTATAACAGTGTAATATTGTATGATATCTTCTCATGGGACAGCACTGCAGATGTGACGCTGTGATACAATGTAAAGCAGTCAGTGTGCAGCTTGTATAACAGTGTAATATTGTATGATATCTTCTCATGGGACAGCACTGCAGATGTGACACTGTGACACAATGTAAAGCAGTCAGTGTACAGCTTGCATAACAGTGTAATATTGTATGATATCTTCTCATGGGACAACACTGCAGATGTGACGCTGTGATACAATGTAAAGCAGTCAGTGTGCAGCTTGTATAACAGTGTAATATTGTATGATATCTTCTCACGGGACAGCACTGCAGATGTGACACTGTGATACAATGTAAAGCAGTCAGTGTACAGCTTGTATAACAGTGTAATATTGTATGATATCTTCTCATGGGACAGCACTGCAGATGTGACACTGTGATACAATGTAAAGCAGTCAGTGTACAGCTTGTATAACCGTGTAAATATTGTATGATATCTTCTCATGGGACAGCACTGCAGATGTGACGCTGTGACACAATGTAAAGCAGTCAGTGTACAGCTTGTATAACAGTGTAATATTGTATGATATCTCCTCATGGGACAACACTGCAGATGTGACACTGTCATACAATGTAAAGCAGTCAGTGTACAGCTTGTATAACAGTGTAATATTGTATGATATCTTCTCATGGGACAGCACTGCAGATGTGACGCTGTGATGCAATGTAAAGCAGTCAGTGTACAGCTTGTATAACAGTGTAAATATTGTATGATATCTTCTCATGGGACAACACTGCAGATGTGACGCTGTGATACAATGTAAAGCAGTCAGTGTGCAGCTTGTATAACAGTGTAATATTGTATGATATCTTCTCATGGGACAGCACTGCAGATGTGACGCTGTGATACAATGTAAAGCAGTCAGTGTGCAGCTTGTATAACAGTGTAATATTGTATGATATCTTCTCATGGGACAGCACTGCAGATGTGACGCTGTGATACAATGTAAAGCAGTCAGTGTACAGCTTGTATAACAGTGTAAATATTGTATGATATCTTCTCATGGGACAGCGCTGCAGATGTGACACTGTGATACAATGTAAAGCAGTCAGTGTACAGCTTGTATAACAGTGTAATATTGTATGATATCTTCTCATGGGACAGCACTGCAGATGTGACGCTGTGACACAATGTAAAGCAGTCAGTGCACAGCTTGTATAACAGTGTAAATATTGTGTGATATCTTCCCATGGGACAGCACTGCAGATGTGACGCTGTGACACAATGTAAAGCAGTCAGTGTACAGCTTGTATAACAGTGTAATATTGTATGATATCTTCTCATGGGACAGCACTGCAGATGTGACACTGTGACACAATGTAAAGCAGTCAGTGTACAGCTTGTATAACAGTGTAATATTGTATGATATCTTCTCATGGGACAGCACTGCAGATGTGACACTGTGACACAACGTAAAGCAGTCAGTGTACAGCTTGTATAACAGTGTAATATTGTATGATATCTTCTCATGGGACAGCACTGCAGATGTGACGCTGTGACACAATGTAAAGCAGTCAGTGCACAGCTTGTATAACAGTGTAAATATTGTGTGATATCTTCCCATGGGACAGCACTGCAGATGTGACGCTGTGATACAATGTAAAGCAGTCAGTGTACAGCTTGTATAACAGTGTAATATTGTATGATATCTTCTCATGGGACAACACTGCAGACGTGACGCTGTGATACAATGTAAAGCAGTCAGTGTACAGCTTGTATAATAGTGTAAATATTGTATGATATCTTCTCATGAGACAGCACTGCAGACGTGACGCTGTGATACAATGTAAAGCAGTCAGTGTACAGCTTGTATAATAGTGTAAATAATGTATGATATCTTCTCATGGGACAACACTGCAGATGTGACAATGTGATACAATGTAAAGCAGTCAGTGTACAGCTTGTATAACAGTGTAATATTGTATGATATCTTCTCATGGGACAGCACTGCAGATGTGACGCTGTGATACAATGTAAAGCAGTCAGTGTGCAGCTTGTATAACAGTGTAATATTGTATGATATCTTCTCATGGGACAGCACTGCAGATGTGACACTGTGATACAATGTAAAGCAGTCAGTGTACAGCTTGTATAACAGTGTAATATTGTATGATATCTTCTCATGGGACAGCACTGCAGATGTGACACTGTGATACAATGTAAAGCAGTCAGTGTACATCTTGTATAACCGTGTAAATATTGTATGATATCTTCTCATGGGACAGCACTGCAGATGTGACGCTGTGACACAATGTAAAGCAGTCAGTGTACAGCTTGTATAAAAGTGTAATATTGTATGATATCTCCTCATGGGACAACACTGCAGATGTGACACTGTGATACAATGTAAAGCAGTCAGTGTACAGCTTGTATAACAGTGTAATATTGTATGATATCTTCTCATGGGACAGCACTGCAGATGTGACGCTGTGATGCAATGTAAAGCAGTCAGTGTACAGCTTGTATAACAGTGTAAATATTGTATGATATCTTCTCATGGGACAGCACTGCAGATGTGACGCTGTGATACAATGTAAAGCAGTCAGTGTGCAGCTTGTATAACAGTGTAATATTGTATGATATCTTCTCATGGGACAGCACTGCAGATGTGACGCTGTGATACAATGTAAAGCAGTCAGTGTGCAGCTTGTATAACAGTGTAATATTGTATGATATCTTCTCATGGGACAGCACTGCAGATGTGACGCTGTGATACAATGTAAAGCAGTCAGTGTGCAGCTTGTATAACAGTGTAATATTGTATGATATCTTCTCATGGGACAGCACTGCAGATGTGACGCTGTGATACAATGTAAAGCAGTCAGTGTGCAGCTTGTATAACAGTGTAATATTGTATGATATCTTCTCATGGGACAGCACTGCAGATGTGACGCTGTGACACAATGTAAAGCAGTCAGTGTACAGCTTGTATAACAGTGTAATATAGTATGATATCTTCTCATGGGACAGCACTGCAGATGTGACCCTGTGACACAATGTAAAGCAGTCAGTGTACAGCTTGTATAACAGTGTAATATTGTATGATATCTTCTCATGGGACAGCACTGCAGATGTGAGGCTGTGATACAATGTAATGCAGTCAGTGTACAGCTTGTATAACAGTGTAATATTGTATGATATCTTCTCATGGGACAGCACTGCAGATGTGACGCTGTGATACAATGTAAAGCAGTCAGTGTACAGCTTGTATAACAGTGTAAATATTGTATGATATCTTCTCCTGGGACAACACTGCAGATGTGACACTGTGATACAATGTAAAGCAGTCAGTGTACAGCTTGTATAACAGTGTAAATATTGTATGATATCTTCTCATGGGACAGCACTGCAGATGTGACACTGTGATACAATGTAAAGCAGTCAGTGTACAGCTTGTATAACAGTGTAATATTGTATGATATCTTCCCATGAGACAGCACTGCAGATGTGACGCTGTGACACAATGTAAAGCAGTCAGTGTACAGCTTGTATAACAGGGTAAATATTGTATGATATCTTATCATGGGACAGCACTGCAGATGTGACACTGTGATACAATGTAAAGCAGTCAGTGTACAGCTTGTATAACAGTGTAATATTGTATGATATCTTCTCATGGGACAAAACTGCAGATGTGACACTGTGATACAATGTAAAGCAGTCAGTGTACAGCTTGTATAACAGGGTAAATATTGTATGATATCTTCTCATGGGACAGCACTGCAGATGTGACACTGTGATACAATGTAAAGCAGTCAGTGTACAGCTTGTATAACAGTGTAATATTGTATGATATCTTCCCATGGGACAGCACTGCAGATGTGACGCTGTGACACAATGTAAAGCAGTCAGTGTGCAACTTGTATAATAGTGTAATATTGTATGATATCTTCCCATGGGACAGCACTGCAGATGTGACGCTGTGACACAATGTAAAGCAGTCAGTGTACAGCTTGTATAACAGTGTAATATTGTATGATATCTTCTCATGGGACAGCACTGCAGATGTGACGCTGTGATACAATGTAAAGCAGTCAGTGTACAGCTTGTATAACAGTGTAATATTGTATGATATCTTCTCATGGGACAGCACTGCAGATGTGACGCTGTGATACAATGTAATGCAGTCAGTGTACAGCTTGTATAACAGTGTAATATTGTATGATATCTTCTCATGGGACAGCACTGCAGATGTGACGCTGTGATACAATGTAAAGCAGTCAGTGTACAGCTTGTATAACAGTGTAAATATTGTATGATATCTTCTCATGGGACAACACTGCAGATGTGACACTGTGATACAATGTAAAGCAGTCAGTGTACAGCTTGTATAACAGTGTAAGTATTGTATGATATCTTCTCATGGGACAGCACTGCAGATGTGACACTGTGATACAATGTAAAGCAGTCAGTGTACAGCTTGTATAACAGGGTGAATATTGTATGATATCTTCTCATGGGACAGCACTGCAGATGTGAAACTGTGATACAATGTAAAGCAGTCAGTGTACAGCTTGTATAACAGTGTAATATTGTATGATATCTTCCCATGGGACAGCACTGCAGATGTGACACTGATACAATGTAAAGCAGTCAGTGTACAGCTTGTATAACAGTGTAAATATTGTATGATATCTTCTCATGGGACAGCACTGCAGATGTGACGCTGTGACACAATGCAAAGCAGTCAGTGTGCAACTTGTATAACAGTGTAATATTGTATGATATCTTCCCATGGGACAGCACTGCAGATGTGACACTGATACAATGTAAAGCAGTCAGTGTACAGCTTGTATAACAGTGTAATATTGTATGATATCTTCTCATGGGACAACACTGCAGATGTGACGCTGTGACACAATGTAAAGCAGTCAGTGTACAGCTTGTATAACAGTGTAATATTGTATGATATCTTCTCATGGGTCAGCACTGCAGATGTGACGCTGTGACACAATGTAAAGCAGTCAGTGTACAGCTTGTATAACAGTGTAATATTGTATGATATCTTCTCATGGGACAGCACTGCAGATGTGACACTGTGATACAATGTAAAGCAGTCAGTGTACAGCTTGTATAACAGTGTAAATATTGTATTATATCTTCTCATGGGACAGCACTGCAGATGTGACGCTGTGATACAATGTAAAGCAGTCAGTGTGCAGCTTGTATAATAGAGTAATATTGTATGATATCTTCTCATGGGACAGCACTGCAGATGTGACACTGTAATACAATGTAAAGCAGTCAGTGTACAGCTTGTATAACAGTGTAAATATTGTAGGATATCTTCTCATGGGACAGCACTGCAGATGTGATACAATGTAAAGCAGTCAGAGTACAGCTTGTATAACAGTGTAAATATTGTATATCTTCTCATGGGACAGCACTGCCGATGTGACACTGTGATACAATGTAAAGCAGTCAGTGTACAGCTTGTATAACAGTGTAAATATTGTATGATATCTTCTCATGGGACAGCACTGCAGATGTGACGCTGTGATACAATGTAAAGCAGTCAGTGTACAGCTTGTATAACAGTGTAATATTGTATGATATCTTCTCATGGGACAGCACTGCCGATATGACGCTGTGATACAATGTAAAGCAGTCAGTGTACAGCTTGTATAACAGTGTAATATTGTATGATATCTTCTCATGAGACAACACTGCAGATGTGACACTGTGACACAATGTAAAGCAGTCAGTGTACAGCTTGTATAACAGTGTAATATTGTATGATATCTTCTCATGGGACATCACTGCAGATGTGACGCTGTGATACAATGTAA
Source organism: Hyperolius riggenbachi (assembly GCF_040937935.1). NCBI lineage: Eukaryota > Metazoa > Chordata > Amphibia > Anura > Hyperoliidae > Hyperolius > Hyperolius riggenbachi. Next base: position 295,142,883 of record NC_090653.1, read on the forward strand.
AGCAGTCAGTGTACAGCTTGTATAACAGTGTAATATTGTGTGATATCTTCTCATGGGACAGCACTGCAGATGTGACACTGTGATACAATGTAAAGCAGTCAGGTTACAGCTTGTATAACAGTGTAATATTGTATGATATCTTCTCATGGGACAACACTGCAGATGTGACGCTGTGATACAATGTATAGCAGTCAGTGTACAGCTTGTATAACAGTGTAATATTGTATGATATCTTCTCATGGGACAGCACTGCAGATGTGACACTGTGATACAATGTAAAGCAGTCAGTGTACAGCTTGTATAACAGTGTAATATTGTATGATATCTTCTCATGGGACAGCACTGCAGATGTGACGCTGTGATACAATGTAATGCAGTCAGTGTACAGCTTGTATAACAGTGTAATATTGTATGATATCTTCTCATGGGACAGCACTGCAGATGTGACGCTGTGATACAATGTAAAGCAGTCAGTGTACAGCTTGTATAACAGGGTAAATATTGTATGATATCTTCTCATGGGACAGCACTGCAGATGTGACGCTGTGATACAATGTAAAGCAGTCAGTGTGCAGCTTGTATAACAGTGTAATATTTTATGATATCTTCTCATGGGACAGCACTGCAGATGTGACGCTGTGATACAATGTAAAGCAGTCAGGGTACAGCTTGTATAACATGTATAACAGTGTAAATATTGTATGATATCTTCTTATGGGACAGCACTGCAGATGTGACGCTGTGATACAATGTAAAGCAGTCAGTGTACAGCTTGTATAACAGTGTAATATTGTATGATATCTTCTCTCCCCCTCCCGCCCCACGTCCTACAGCTCGCACCCATGGCCAGGAGTGCTCTGCGCATGTGTATGATGTCACCAGATCATGTGCATGACGTCATACGCAGAGCGCTCCTGGCCATGGGTGGGAGCTGTAGGACGCATGCAGCCCAGCCAGCCCCTACGGAGTAGTGCCCGACCCCGGCGACCTGGTAGAGGCTGCCAGAGGAGCATTTAGATAGATAGCGGGGGCAGAATGGAGAATAAGGGGAGCAGGAGGCATCAGGACTGGTCACAGTATATGCCTCCCCCCTCTGTTACTCTGGTATACTTTAAATGACAACAGAAGCAAGAGGGATATGGACACTGCCACATTTATTTCCACTTACAGGAATACTGTAGGGGGGTCGGGGGAAAATGAGTTGAACTTACCCGGGGCTTCTAATGGTCCCCCGCAGACATCCTGTGCCTGCGCAGCCACTCCCCAATGCTCTGGCCCCGCCTCCAGTTCACTTTAAAGTCAGAACACCACTGCGCCTGCGTTGCCGTGTCCTCGATCCCGCTGATGTCACCAGGAACATACTGCGCAGGCCCTGTATACGCAGGCGCAGTGGTTTTCTGACTTTAAAGTCTGAAAAAGTCTGAAATTCCAGAAGTGAACCGGAGGCGGGGCCGGAGCATTGGGGAGTGGCTGCACGGGCACAGGATGTCTGCGGGGGACCATTAGAAGCCCCGGGTAAGTTCAACTCATTTTCCCCCGACCCCCCTACAGTGTCAGTGTCCCTTTAAGCAATACCAGTTGCCTGGCTGTCCTGCTGATTCTCTGCCTCTAATACGTTTAGCCATAGCCCCTGAACAAGCATGCAGCATATCAGACGTTTCTGACTTTGTCAGATCTGACAAGATTAGCTGCATGCTTGTTTCTGGACAGTTGGACACTGCTGCAGCCAAATACAACAGCAGGGCTGCCAGGCAACTGGTATTGTTTAAAAGGAAATAAATATGGCAGCCTCCATATCCCTTTCACTTCAGGTGTCCTTTAAGCAATACCAGTTGCCTGGCAGTCCTGCTGATCTCTTTGGCTGCAGTAGTGTCTGAATCACACACCTGAAACAAGCATGCAGCTAATCTTGTCACACCTCAGTCAGAGCACCTGATCTGCTGCATGCTTGTTCAGGGGCTGTGGTTGAAAGTATTAGAGGCAGAGGATGAGAAGGAGAGTCAGGTAACTGGTATTGTTTAAAAGGAAATAAATATGGCAGCCTCCATATACCTCTCTCTTCAGTTGTCCTTTAACCCCCCCCCCCCCCCCCCAACCTTAACCACGCCTTCCCCCGCCCTCTAATGGCCACAAAAGAATAAAGTATATACATCGGCCACTATTTATTGGGCACCCCTGGTGCTATTTATTAGTCAGCCGCTTTTCCTGCTACTGGGTGCTGTGCTCAGTGATCTGTCCTTCCTGGAGAGGTGGTTTATTACTCATTCCTGAATTACAGCAGTATTGTCGCCATAAACATCACATTTCAACAGCAACAGGTCTGAGTGTATTAAGTGATAAAGATGCTAATCCTGCATTCAAAACTTGCAAAACTGTTTCTGCTGTTATGGTTTGGAGTTATCACATACTTAAGAAGCACTGGCCCTTTAATAGCCGTTGCCATTCAGTTGCATGCTGGGGGTTCTTTTTATCTATAATATATTCCTCCTCTTCCCTTTATTTCCCTGCCTAGCTGCTTATCTGAAACACGATTCCCTGCTCACTTGTGTTTACAAGCAAGGCTGAGGTGACTCAGCGATTGGAGGAGACAAGAAAAAAAGTAAAGGGCAGAAATGACATCACTAGTTAGCCTTAACTGTGGGCAAAAGACATGGCCCCCACCAGGAACAGAATTCTCGTAATTTACTATCTAACATTCACTGAAAGCAAAATGTGGACAGTATAATACATGTTATGTAAGTAGGTAAAGTATTTATCTACTTATATATGTGTTTTTTCCCTGGCATAGTATGGCTGATCCTACAGTCAGTGAAGAAATCCAGGAGAAATGCAGAAATATGGAGTGATGTTTCTCTTTACGGGAGTTCCATTTATTTCTGTTTTTGGGAATTGCTGGAAGTTTATTTTAGTTTTTTAGCTGCTGGGATCAGATCTCTGAGAGTCTTGCACAGAATACTGACGTGATTTCTTGCGCTGTGTTTGTGTTATTGTATATTGCAGTAAACATTTCCATACATGCAGAATAAGCAGATTATCCCTGTAAGTGACACATAATATTATAATTAATGCCGAAATGACCCTCAGAATCGTCTCACACGGGATTATCCGCTTATAAGGAAGGAATTTGTCCGTCGCGTATGTAAATCTTCCTCCGCCTTCTCTGGAAACGAATAATAAGCAATAGAGATCTGACATCGTTTGTAACGACACGTGTTCCGAATAAATACACCGCAACGCACGGCGTAGACATCAGACGGCGTCCCGGCGTGTAATTGTAACCAGAGGACAAACATTCTGAAAAGCACTCAAAAAATAAACCGCTCTGTGATTGAATGAGGCTGGTGCGGCCCTCACTGCGCTCCGATCCGCACGTTTCCATGCCCGATACATGATACATGAAAGAAATATGACCGCTGCGTAGCAATCCCTGTATTCTCAGATCCACATAATCTAATAATCTAGTCATACCCCGAGTCCACTTAGAAACTTTTGGTCCCAGAGCCTTCTGTCATGCTGCTCCTACGTTATGAAACTCCTTACCTCAACAGATCAGGAAAGCTCCATCTCTGGACGTGTTTAAATCCAGACTGAAAACCCACCTGTTCAGTTTGGCATTTGCAGAAATATAACTTTTGTTGTGTGAATACTTCATCCTACTAATTACTGAATCTGAGAGAGCCTAAGCGCTTTGAGTCCTATGGGAGAAAAGTGCTATAGAAATGTTATTGTTATTAACATAGAAGACAAGCTACGAAGACTGGTCCCACCGCCTCACTCACAACTACTTTATACATACTATATATTATTATTATAAAACGCCAACAAATTCTGTGGCGCTGTACAGAGGAAAAAACAATGCATCAGCGAGTCTGTACCTAAATGTGGTGAAAATGTCTTAACAAAGACCCTGAAAAAAGGCAATATACTTGTATTACAGGCATCTCTTCCCTAGTATGTACGGTATAAGCTGTTACTCTGTGCCTGTACTGATAGTAAACTAGCTGCAGCGTGTGCTGATCTCTGCTACCTCCAGTATGTACAGTATAAGCTGTTACTCTGTGTCTGTACTGATAGTAAACTAGCTGCAGCGTGAGCTGATCTCTGCTGCCTCCAGTATGTACAGTATAAGCTGTTACTCTGTGCCTGTACTGATAGTAAACTAGCTGCAGTATGTGCTGATCTCTGCTACCCCCAGTATGTACAGTATAAGCTGTTACTCTGTGCCTGTACTGATAGTAATCTAGCTGCAGCGTGTGCTGATCTCTGCTGCCTCCAGTATGTACAGTATAAGCTGTTACTCTGTGCCTGTACTGATAGTAAACTAGCTGCAGTATGTGCTGATCTTTGCTACCCCCAGTATGTACAGTATAAGCTGTTACTCTGTGCCTGTACTGATAGTAAACTAGCTGCAGTATGTGCTGATCTCTGCTGCCTCCAGTATGTACAGTATAAGCTGTTACTCTGTTTCTGTACTGATAGTAAACTAGCTGCAGTGTGTGCTGATCTCTGCTGCATCCAGTATGTACAGTGTAAGCTGTTACTCTGTGCCTGTACTGATAGTAAACTAGTTGTAGTGTGTGCGCTGATCTCTGCTACCTCCGGTATGTACAGTATAAGCTGTTACTCTGTGCCTGTACTGATAGTAAACTAGCTGCAGTATGTGCTGATCTCTGCTACCCCCAGTATGTACAGTATAAGCTGTTACTCTGTGCCTGTACTGATAGTAAACTAACTGCAGTGTGTGCTGATCTCTGCTACCCCCAGTATGTACAGTATAAGCTGTTACTCTGTGCCTGTACTGATAGTAAACTAGCTGCAGCGTGTGCTGATCTCTGCTGCCTCCAGTATGTACAGTATAAGCTGTTACTCTGTGCCTGTACTGATAGTAAACTAGCTGCAGTATGTGCTGATCTCTGCTACCCCCAGTATGTACAGTATAAGCTGTTACTCTGTGCCTGTACTGATAGTAAACTAGCTGCAGTATGTGCTGATCTCTGCTACCCCCAGTATGTACAGTATAAGCTGTTACTCTGTGCCTGTACTGATAGTAAACTAGCTGCAGCGTGTGCTGATCTCTGCTGCCTCCAGTATGTACAGTATAAGCAGTTAATCTGTGCCTGTACTGATAGTAAACTAGCTGCAGCGTGTGCTGATCTCTTCTACCTCCAGTATGTACAGTATAAGCTGTTACTCTGTGCCTGTACTTATAGTAAACTAGCTGCAGCGTGTGCTGATCTCTGCTCCCTCCAGTATGTACAGTATAAGCTGTTACTCTGTGCCTGTACTGATAGTAAACTAACTGCAGTGTGTGCTGATCTCTGCTCCCTCCAGTATGTACAGTATAAGCTGTTACTCTTTGCCTGTACTAATAGTAAACTAGCTGCAGCGTGTGCTGATCTCTGCTACCTCCAGTATGTACAGTATAAGCTGTTACTCTGTGTCTGTACTGATAGTAAACTAGCTGCAGTGTGTGCTGATCTCTGCTGCCTCCAGTATGTACAGTGTAAGCTGTTACTCTGTACCTGTACTGATAGTAAACTAGCTGCAGCGTGTGCTGATCTCTGCTACCTCCAGTATGTACAGTATAAGCTGTTACTCTGTGCCTGTACTGATAGTAAACTAGCTGCAGTGCGAGCTGATCTCTGTTACCTCCAGTATGTACAGTGTAAGCTGTTACTCTTCGCCTGTACTGATAGTAAACTAGCTGCAGTGTGTGCTGATTTCTGCTGCCTCCAGTATGTACAGTATAAGCTGTTACTCTGTGCTTGTACTGATAGTAAACTAGCTGCAGTGTGTGCTGATCTCTGCTGCCCCCAGTATGTACAGTATAAGCTGTTACTCTGTGCCTGTACTGATAGTAAACTAGCTGCAGTGTGTGCTGATCTCTGCTCCCTCCAGTATGTACAGTATAAGCTGTTACTCTGTGCCTGTACTGATAGTAAACTAGCTGCAATGTGTGCTGATCTCTGCTGCCTCCAGTATGTACAGTATAAGCTGTTACTCTGTGCCTGTACTGATAGTAAACTAGCTGCAGTGTGTGCTGATCTCTGCTGCCTCCAGTATGTACAGTATAAGCTGTTACTCTGTTCCTGTACTGATAGTAAACTAGCTGCAGTGTGTGCTGATCTCTGCTACCTCCAGTATGTACAGTATAAGCTGTTACTCTGTGCCTGTACTTATAGTAAACTAGCTGCAGTGTGCGCTGATCTCTGCTACCTCCAGTATGTACAGTATAAGCTGTTACTCTGTGCCTGTACTTATAGTAAACTAGCTGCAGTGTGTGCTGATCTCTGCTTCCTCCAGTATGTACAATATAAGCTGTTACTCTGTTCCTGTACTGATAGTAAACTAGCTGCAGTGTGTGCTGATCTCTGCTACCTCCAGTATGTACAGTATAAGCTGTTACTCTGTGCCTGTACTGATAGTAAACAAGCTGCAGCGTGTGCTGATCTCTGCTGCCTCCAGTATGTACAGTATAAGCTGTTACTCTGTGCCTGTACTGATAGTAAACTAGCTGCAGTGTGTGCTGATTTCTGCTACCCCCAGTATGTACAATATAAGCTGTTACTCTGTGCCTGTACTGATAGTAAACTAGCTGCAGCGTGAGCTGATCTCTGCTACCTCCAGTATAGGCTGTTACTCTGTGCCTGTACTGATAGTAAACTAGCTGCAGTGTGTGCTGATCTCTGCTACCTCCAGTATGTACAGTATAAGCTGTTACTCTGTGCCTGTACTTATAGTAAACTAGCTGCAGCGTGTGCTGATCTCTGCTCCCTCCAGTATGTACAGTGTAAGCTGTTACTCTGTGCCTGTACTGATAGTAAACTAACTGCAGTGTGTGCTGATCTCTGCTCCCTCCAGTATGTACAGTATAAGCTGTTACTCTTTGCCTGTACTGATAGTAAACTAGCTGCAGCGTGTGCTGATCTCTGCTACCTCCAGTATGTACAGTATAAGCTGTTACTCTGTGTCTGTACTGATAGTAAACTAGCTGCAGTGTGTGCTGATCTCTGCTGCCTCCAGTATGTACAGTGTAAGCTGTTACTCTGTATATGTACTGATAGTAAACTAGCTGCAGCGTGTGCTGATCTCTGCTACCTCCAGTATGTACAGTATAAGCTGTTACTCTGTGCCTGTACTGATAGTAAACTAGCTGCAGTGTGTGCTGATCTTTGCTGCCTCCAGTATGTACAGTATAAGCTGTTACTATGTGCCTGTACTCATAGTAAACCAGCTGCAGCGTGTGCTGATCTCTGCTGCCTCCAGTATGTACAGTATAAGCTGTTACTCTGTGCCTGTACTGATAGTAAACTAGCTGTAATGTGTGCTGATCTCTGCTGCCTCCAGTATGTACAGTATAAGGTGTTACTCTGTGCCTGTACTGACAGTAAACTAGCTGCAGCGTGTGCTGATCTCTTCTGCCTCCAGTATGTACAGTATAAGGTGTTACTCTGTGCCTGTACTGATAGTAAACTAGCTGCAGTGTGTGCTGATCTCTGATACCCCCAGTATGTGCAGTATAAGCTGTTATTCTGTGCCTGTACTGATAGTAAACTAGCTGCAGCGTGTGCTGATCTCTGCTGCCTCCAGTATGTACAGTATAAGCTGTTACTCTGTGCCTGTACTGATAGTAAGCTAGCTGCAGCGTGTGCTGATCTCTGCTGCCTCCTGTATGTACAGTATAAGCTGTTACTCTGTGCCTGTACTGATAGTAAATTAGCTGCAGTGTGTGCTGATCTCTGCTGCCTCCCGTATGTACAGTATAAGCTGTTACTCTGTGCCTGTACTTATAGTAAATTAGCTGCAGTGTGTGCTGATCTCTGCTACCTCCAGTATGTACAGTATAAGCTGTTACTCTGTGCCTGTACTGATAGTAAATTAGCTGCAGTGTGTGCTGATCTCTGCTGCCTCCCGTATGTACAGTATAAGCTGTTACTCTGTGCCTGTGCTAATAGTAAACTAGCTGCAGCGTGTGCTGATCTCTGCTACCTTCAGTATGTACAGTATAAGCTGTTACTCTGTGCCTGTACTGATAGTAAACTAGCTGCAGTGTGTGCTGATCTCTGCTGCCTCCCGTATGTACAGTATAAGCTGTTACTCTGTGCCTGTACTTATAGTAAATTAGCTGCAGTGTGTGCTGATCTCTGCTGCCCCCAGTATGTACAGTATAAGCTGTTACTCTGTGCCTGTACTGATAGTAAACTAGCTGCAGTGTGTGCTGATCTCTGCTACCTCCAGTTTGTACAGTATAAGCTATTACTCTGTGCCTGTATTTATAGTAAATTAGCTGCAGTGTGTGCTGATCTCTGCTGCCCCCAGTATGTACAGTATAAGCTGTTATTCTGTGCCTGTACTGATAGTAAACTAGCTGCAGCATGTACTGATCTCTGCTACCACCAGTATGTACAGTATAAGCTGTTACTCTGTGCCTGTACTGATAGTAAATTAGCTGCAGTGTGTGCTGATCTCTGCTGCCATCAGTATGTACAGTATAAGCTGTTACTTTGTGCCTGTACCGATAGTAAACTAGCTGCAGTGTGTGCTGATCTCTGCTACCTCCAGTATGTACAGTATAAGCTGTTACTCTGTGTCTGTACTGATAGTAAACTAGCTGCAGCATGTGCTGATCTCTGCTGCCTCCAGTATGTACAGTATAAGCTGTTACTCTGTGTCTGTACTGATAGTAAACTAGCTGCAGTGTGTGCTGATCTCTGCTGCCTCCAGAATGTACAGTATAAGATGTTACTTTGTGCCTGTACCGATAGTAAACTAGCTGCAGTGTGTGCTGATCTCTGCTACCTCCAGTATGTACAGTATAAGCTGTTACTCTGTGCCTGTACTGATAGTAAATTAGCTGCAGTGTGTGCTGATCTCTGCTGCCTCCAGTATGTAGTGTCGCTGAGATCTGAGCGTTTGGCGTGATGTTGGGAAGCACTGCTGTAAGGAGTTAAAGCTTCCCCGGCACATATTTTTAGCCGCTGATTTGGGCGCTTGGCCAGGGCGAGCAGCTTAGGTAAGCAGCCAGTGTTTGGGTTTGCCATTGAATGAAAACAAATGACATGGCAGTCGGAGCCCCGGGGAGAGCGGCCCTGCGAATTATGAGACAGAGTTGCCGGTTGCCTGGGAACCGCGCGAGGTTCTCACAAAGACGGGCCGGTTTCCAGCCAGTGTCCGCAGGTGACAGGCCGACCGGCCCTGGGAACCCGACCAAGAGGAGCTGTCATGCTGTGACCTCGGCAGGACCGGCTGCGTCCGATTACAGCGCCTCATCCAAGCAGCGGAGATCCTCCCCGAAAACCAGCGCTGGATAAAATATATAGACTGAGGGCTCAAACCCACTAGAGCAATTTTGGGAGCTGTTAGGGAGCGATTCAAACCACCAGCGATTTCCCTAAACGCTCAGCTAATGTTAATGGATGGACCAAATTCCACTGGAGCGATTGCGATTGCCAAATCATAAACGCAGGACATGCAGCATTTTTCGCGTTTAGCGTTAGCGTTTCTGCCATGTAAAGTATATAAACGCTGGTGTAATCAACGCCTGCACAGAGCGGCTTTGCTAGCATTTTGAAATGACTGCACACTGCAAACAAATTAAAATTAATTGGAAGGACCAATCAGAGTTAGAAACGCGAATCATTAATCGCTATCACAATCGCTACCCAAATCACCAGAAAACGCTCATGAAATCGCTAGCAAAACGCTCATGCAAGTTGCTAGAGATAGCGCTTTGTAGTGGGTTCCAGGCCTGACGGTGAGAATCTGCAGGACTCGCTGGACTGAGACAATCACCTGATGCGCTCACACAAGTGTATGTATGTAGAGAATCCCTGTCCTTCCCTTCCAACTAACCCTATGATTGGGAGAAACCTAAGCCTCTAGTGTCACCTCTGTCCCCCCTATGCCTCTAGTGTCACCTCTGTCCCCCCTATGCCTCTAGTGTCACCTCTGTCCCCCCTATGCCTCTAGTGCCACCTCTGTCCCCCCTATGCCTCTAGTGCCACCTCTGTCCCCCCTATGCCTCTAGTGCCACCTCTGTCCCCCCTATGCCTCTAGTGCCACCTCTGTCCCCCCTATGCCTCTAGTGCCACCTCTGCCCCCCCCCTATGCCTCTAGTGCCACCTCTGTCCCCCCTATGCCTCTAGTGTCACCTCTGTCCCCCCTATGCCTCTAGTGTCACCTCTGCCCCCCCCCCCTGTGCCTCTAGTGCCACCTCTGTCCCCCCTATGCCTCTAGTGCCACCTCTGCCCCCCCTATGCCTCTAGTGCCGCCTCTGTCCCCCCTATGCCTCTAGTGCCGCCTCTGTCCCCCCTATGCCTCTAGTGCCGCCTCTGTCCCCCCTATGCCTCTAGTGCCGCCTCTGTCCCCCCTATGCCTCTAGTGCCGCCTCTGTCCCCCCTATGCCTCTAGTGCCACCTCTGTCCCCCCTATGCCTCTAGTGCCGCCTCTGTCCCCCCTATGCCTCTAGTGTCGCCTCTGGTCCCCCCTGTGCCTCTAGTGTCGCCTCTGTCCCCCCTGTGCCTCTAGTGCCGCCTCTGTCCCCCCTGTGCCTCTAGTGCCGCCTCTGTCCCCTCTGTGCCTCTAGTGCCGCCTCTGTCCCCCCTATGCCTCTAGTGCCACCTTTGTCCCCCCTATGCCTCTAGTGCCGCCTCTGTCCCCCCTGTGCCTCTAGTGCCGCCTCTGTCCCCCCTATGCCTCTAGTGCCACCTCCGTCTCACCTATGCCTCTAGTGCCACCTCTGTCCCCCCTATGCCTCTAGTGCCGCCTCTGTCCCCCTATGCCTCTAGTGCCGCCTCTGTCCCCCCTATGCCTCTAGTGCCGCCTCTGTCCCCCCTATGCCTCTAGTGCCGCCTCTGTCCCCCCTATGCCTCTAGTGCCGCCTCTGTCCCCCCTATGCCTCTAGTGCCGCCTCTGTCCCCCCTATGCCTCTAGTGCCGCCTCTGTCCCCCCTATGCCTCTAGTGCCACCTCTGTCCCCCCTATGCCTCTAATGTCCCCCTCCATGCCGCCTTTGTCCCCTGTGCCTCTAGTACACCCTCATTGCCTCAACTGTCCCCCCGTTCCTCTAGTGTCCCCCCCGTTCCTCTAGTGTCCCCCCTGTGCCTCTAGTGTCCCCCCCATGCCGCCTTTTCCCCTGACCGTCTAGTACCCCCCTGTGCCTCCACTGCCCTCTCCATGCCTCTAGTGTCCCCTCCATGTCAGTTTTGTCCCCTGAGCCTCTAGTACCCCCTTTAGCCTCCACTGACCCCCCCCCCCCCCGTCCCTCTAGCATCCCTCTCCATGTCACCTTTGTCCCCACCATGCTATTTCTGTCCCATGAGCCTCTAGTACCCCCTCCATGCCGCCTCTGTCCCCCCTGTGCCTCTAGTGCCCCCCTCTGTGCCGCCTCTGTCCCATGTGCCTGTAGTGTCCCCCTCCATGCCGCCTTTGTCCCCTATGCCTCTAGTGTCCCCCTCCATGCTACCTCTGTCTCTCCCCTGTGCCTCTAGTGTCCCCCTCCATGCTACCTCTGTCCCCTATGCCTCTAGTGTCCCCCTCCATGCTACCTCTGTCTCTCCCCTGTGCCTCTAGTGTCCCCTTCTGTGCCGCCTCTGTCCCATGTGCCTGTAGTGTCCCCCTCCATGCCGCCTCTGTCCCCTGTGCCTCTAGTGTCCCCCTCCATGCCACCTCTGTGCCTCTAGTGTCCCCCTCCATGTCACCTCTGTCCCCTGTGCCTCTAGTGTCCCCCTCCATGTCACCTCTGTCCCCTGTGCCTCTAGTGTCCCCCTCCATGTCACCTCTGTCCCCTGTGCCTCCAGTGTCCCCCTCCCTGTCACCTCTGTCCCCTGTGCCTCTAGTGTCCCCCTCCATGCTACCTCTGTCCCCTGTGCTTCCGGAAGTGACGTCAGATGTTAGAGCGAGGAGTATGCGGTGGAACGCATGGAAGGTATGTATCTGCCCGCCACTGCCCACACTGTAACTAGCTGGAGGGGAGCGCAGAGGGGAGAGCCCCGAGGTGAGGGAGAGGGGGGGACCTTCCCCTCTCCCTGCCGACTGTGGCCAAGGCTTTCCCCTCATGCTGCCAGCCCCCACAAAACGGCCCCGAGCGGGCCCCAGGGAGGGGGGGGGGGAGGGGGGGCCCACTCTGAAATTCTGCAGGGGGGCCTGGCGGGGCCTAGTTACATCCCTGACTCAGTCATATAAAATCTACTGTAATTCTTGGATCTTAATTCAGCCATATTTTCTTTTCAATGCTTGCACAGGAAGCATAGGTCCCATCAGTTATTGCAGATACGGTACTGATAGTGTGCTCCTCTGTCCACATGTCTGTGCAGCCGGGATGATGCTGTAGCATTGCAGCCATGCACAAGCATGTCACAGATGACAGGCAATTCCCTCAGTAATCAGGCAGCAGCATACACAGGAAGCATAGGTCTCACCAGGTAATGCAGGTACAGCACTGATAGTGTGCTCCTCTGTCCACCTCTGTGCAGCCTGGATGATGCTGTAGCATTGCAGCCATGCACAAGCATGTCACAGATCACAGGCAATTCGCTCAGTAATCAGCAGTGGCTGGATAGTGTAATGGTTAAGGGCTCTGCCTCTGACACAGGAGACCTGGGTTCAAATCTAGGCTCTGCCTGTTCAGTACGCCAGCACCTATTTTCAGTAAGGAGTTTCTTAGGCAAGTCTCCTTAACACTGCTACTGCCTACTGAGTGCGCTCTAGTGGCTGCCTCGCAAGCGCTTTGAGTCCGACAGGAGAAAGGCGCTATACAAATACTGCCATTGCCATTATAATCAGGGAATAGCTAACACAGGAAGCATAGGTCTCACCAGCAGATGCAGGTACAGTACTGATAGTGTGCCCCTCTGTGCACATGTCTGTGCAGCCTGGATGATACTGTAGTGTTGCAGTCATGCACAAGCAAGTCACAGATGACAGGCAATTCGCTCAGTAATCAGGCAATAGCTAACACAGGAAGCATAGGTCTCACCAGCAGATGCAGGCACAGTACTGATAGCGTGCTCCTCTGTCCACATTTCTGTGCAGCCCGGATGATGCTGTAGCATTGCAGCCATGCACAAGCAAGCCACAGATTACAGGCAATTCGCTCAGTAATCAAGCAGCAGCTTGCACAGGAAGCATAGGTCTCGCCAGCAGATGCAGGTACAGTACCAATAGTGTGCTCCTCTGTCCACATTTCTGTGCAGCCTGGATGATACTGTAAGCATTGCAGCCATGCACAAGCAAGTCACAGATTACAGGCAATTTATTGTATTTATTGTATTTATAAAGCGCCAACATATTACGCAGCGCTGATTCCCTCAGTGATCAGGCAGCAGCTTACACAGTCTCCGACTGACGTATGATGCATGCCCAGGGGCGTACCTGGGTAATATAGAGCCTATGGCAAACACTAAAATTGCGCCCCCTCCCCCTTGGTCAGAGCCCCTTTCCCCTCTAAAAACAGCATCCTTTCTCGCGTACATGTGTTACGGTTGCCTGTAGTTTTTGCCTCTGGATGTTGCTGAAGTTACTTTTTTGTAAATGTCTCTTCTTATTTCCTCTCTGTCCTCTTTTCTAACACTAAGCCAAGTGCGGCCTACATACCGTAGTCATGTTCCCCAGATAACAGAAGTGATCTGGGGCACAGTACAGGGACAGACATGGCGCCCATGGCACAAGCCGTGCCTGCTCCCCTCTAGATACCCCTCTGTGCATGTCCCGCCCACTTTCCACTATAGCCGGATACAGAATACCGCAGGAGCCAAAAAACAAACAAACAGGTTTACTATAACAGATGTTGTAGCTGGGTTTACTATATCAGGCAATGCTCCCATGTACTTATAATGGGGCTTGGCTGGGACCTGGACATTTAGTTTACTATACCCAAATTATTACTATATCAGAGTTTAGTATAACCAGATTATACTGTAATAATAATAATATTGAGCGACCTCTGGATGCCACTGGCTGGTGTCTCAAAGGCAGCCGCAGCCCTCTGCAGGTCACTAGTGAGAATTACACTCACTGTCTGACACTGCGCATTATTGCAGCTATTGTGAATTCATAAACAAGGGCTCTTTCACGCAAAAAAACAGCAGAAAAGAACGAGGATCGCAGCATGGCGTCTCCCAAAATGTAGACGCAAATCGTACCACAACCATCCCCCAATCACCCCTCCCCCAGTGTGAGACCGTGCTCAGGGAAGATCAGAGACCTCCTAAATTATTCAGGAAGAATCTGAACAGGAGAAATAGCCAGACACAGATAATTCATCATTTACTCCAGGCAACAAAGAGTCTTGCCTGAGACATCAGTGTAGTTGGGGGTAGTGTTGTCCGGATCATGAACGATTCGGATCTTTTGTGAGTCGAATCATCCGAATCATCAAAATGAGTGATTCGGATCGCAAAGGGGGCGGGGCCAGGAGCGACACGCCCCCTCTCAGCGGGCAGCGGGGTCCTGGAAGCAGAGCAGAGATGGATCGCCCTGTTGGAGGGGAGGCAGCCTTGCACAGCCACAGGTAGATGAGAGAGAGAGGACATCGGTGCCACTGCCAGATATGTGTAGAGCACACATACTGGCTATAACGTGCTGCTCATTATAGGCTGTCTGTTCCGTAGTTGTGCACAGTGATCACTTTGGAAGCTTTTGGCTCAGCTCAGTAACGTTACAGGCAGCGTGCTGGGCTTGGACAGGGCAGGCACTGTGATTGCTGTGCAATATGATCCTCCTGCACTGCTCTATACAGCTGCACTTCTGGGAATGCTTTGGGGAATGGGAGTTGGGAGTATACAGATGAACATATAGGTGAAATATATGTAAAGCATATGATTGCAGCATGTGGGTATTGTGTGCACACATTTCTGCTCTCTGCTCGTCCCTCCTCCCTCCTCTGTCCACTCCCTGCCCTCTGTCTATCTTCTCCCCTTCTCTGTGTGTCCACCCCCCTCCCCTTCTCTGTCCACTGCAGGGAAATACCTGTCCTGCTATTCATTTCACCCCCGAATGCTTCCATAGTAAAAAGATCCGAACTTCGCATTTCTAGTTGGGGGGGGGGGGGGGGGGGGGAAGTGTTCCTATAAGGGATGTATGTTTGGGGGATGCATCCTATAATAATCCGTACTGTAGACTATGCCTCTGGATGAAGGGTGTGACTACAATCAATGGAGGATCCTCCATGCACCAATAGATTCTGCTGCAGCAAAAACTGGGTGTGGTCACTGTAGTCTATGGGTGTGGCCAAATAGCGGATGTTCACCCAATGGTGTAAAATGGACAATACATGTACTGCTTTCTACAACAACTGATACAAGATAGCAATAGGGGGTGCAGAGGTTGCGATTGCATCGGGGCCCTTGGGCCAGAGGGGCCCTCCCTCATCTGCAGTATTAGCTCTCTATTGGTCCTGTGCTCATAATAAATACTTCTATAGATACTTGGAATAGTAGTGATCAGTAACAAGCTGCTCCCCATCCCCTTCTTGCACCTCTGACACTGTAGTTGCCATTGGCAGGTTTTCATGCACCATATCAATTGTTACGTATAGCGTGCTTAGGGGGCCTCCAATGTAAAACTTGCATCGGGGCCCACAGCTCCTTAGCTACGTCACTGTTCAAGAATCTTAAAGAGACTCCGTAACAAAAATTTCATCCGGTTTTCTTCCATCCTACACATTCCAAAATCTATTCTAATGTGTTCTGGCTTACTGCAGCACGTTCTACTATCACCATCTCTGTAATAAATCAACTTATGTCTCTCTTGTCAGACTTGTCAGCCTGTGTCTGGAAGGCTGCCAAGTTCTTCAGTGTTGTGGTTCTGTGATGCATCTCCTTCCTCCAGGCCCCTCTCTGCACACTGCCTGTGTATTATTTAGATTAGGGAAGCTTCTCTCTTCTCTCTCTTATCTTTTACAAGCTGGATAAATCCTCCTCTGAACTGGCTGGGCTTTCACATACTGAGGAATTACATACAGGCAGAGCTGTCTGCACTCTGCAGGAAGAAACAGCCTCACACTTCAGTGGAAGATAGCTGCAGGGGGAAAGAAACACACAAATGATCTCTTGGGATTCAAAAGGAAGGCTGTATACAGCCTGCTTGTGTATGGATGTATTTTCTATGTGTGGACATGCTGTACATCAACCTACTTCCTGTTGTGGTGGCCATTTTGTTTGTTTATAAACAAACTTTTTAAAACAGTTTTTAACCACTTTTAATGCGGCGGGGAGCAGCGAAATTGTGACAGAGGGTAATAGGAGATGTCCCCTAACGCACTGGTATGTTTACTTTTGTGCAATTTTAACAATACAGATTCTCTTTAAATCATAAATAAAAAGCATGTCCCCCCACCAAACAACATAATGATGCAGAATTTCTCTCGCAAATAGCTTCATAAGACAGTTAATGTCCTTCAAAAAACATAATTAGGCAGTGTGTATCCTAAATAACAGTGGTACAGGGCCAACGTGAGCTATCCAAATAACAGAATTACACATCACATCCCCTCAAGTAACTGAATTAGGCTGTGTGTACCCTAAAGCAACATAATTATGCAGCATGTCCATCAAACATCATTATCAGGCAGCGTATCCCCCTTAAATGACAACTGTAGTGAGAAATATAT
This sequence comes from Hyperolius riggenbachi, assembly GCF_040937935.1. Taxonomy (NCBI): domain Eukaryota; kingdom Metazoa; phylum Chordata; class Amphibia; order Anura; family Hyperoliidae; genus Hyperolius; species Hyperolius riggenbachi. The sequence continues at coordinate 295,159,491 of NC_090653.1, forward strand.
GGACACTGCCATTTATTTCCTTTAAAACAATACCAGTTGCCTGACAGCCCTGCTGGTCAGTTTGGCTGCAGCAGTGTCTGAATCGCACCAGAAACAAGCATGCAGCTTATCCTGTCAGATCTGACAATAATGTCAGAAACACCTGATTAGGGCTGGACAATTTATTGGGGCAAGACGATCACGTGATTGTCAAAGCTGCAGTTACCCCGGCGCTGCAGGTACCTGCTCTCCTCCTGGCCCCCTCCTCCAGTAAGTCCCGATCCCCCTCACTGCTTTGCCCTGTGGTAAGCTGCTGTTAGTGTTGCCCAGTATCGGCTGATACCAGGTAGGGATGCCACTCTTCCTGTTACAGGCCTTGCTGTCACTGAGCAATACTTGTTGCCTCATCACGACGGGTCATAGAACAGCAATGCAGTGAGGGGGATTGGGACTTACTGGAGAAGGGTGCTGGGAGCAGAGCAGGCACCAGCGGTGGCGAGGTGGCGACTGCGGGGGGGATCTGCCTATATACACTAAAGGAGGGATCTGCCGATATACACTGAAGGGGGGAATCTGCCTATATACACTAACGCAGGGAACTGCCTAAATACACTGAAGGGGGGATCTGGAATAGGGCTAAATGATTTATTGGTTCTAAACCAAAATCGCCATTTGGGGCAAGACAATCAAGTGATCGTCAAAGCTGTGCAGCTGGGTGGGCTGGCCACAAGGAGGCGGCTCTCAACACTCCCGGTAGCTCACTATCTCCTCCCACCTGCGTCATCAGCTGGCCGGGCCGGCCAAAAGGAGGTGGCACTTAACACTCCCAGTGGCTCACTCTCTCCTGCCGCCTACATCATCAGCTAAGTGCTGCAGAAGATGTCAGTGCTATATAAATACATAATAATATGGTAGGACATTAGACTATGACTATGGTAGGATTAGAGTGTGAGCTCCTCTGAGGACAGTCAGTGACATGGCTATGTACTATGTAATGTGCTGCAGAAGATGTCAGTGCTATATAAATACATAATAATAATATGGTAGGACATTAGACTATGACTATGGTAGGATTAGAGTGTGAGCTCCTCTGAGGTTAGTCAGTGACATGACTATGTACTCTGTAATGTGCTGCAGAAGATGTCAGTGCTATATAAATACATAATAATAATATGGTAGGACATTAGACTATGACTATGGTAGGATTAGAGTGTGAGCTCCTCTGAGGTTAGTCAGTGACATGACTATGTACTCTGTAATGTGCTGCAGAAGATGTCAGTGCTATATAAATACATAATAATATGGTAGGACATTAGACTATGACTATGGTAGGATTAGATTGTGAGCTCCTCTGAGGACAGTCAGTGACATGACTATGTACTCTACAGTATATAGCACTGACATCTTCTGGAGCACATTACAGAGTACAGTCATGTCACTGACTGTCCTCAGCAGGGGTGCTCATCCGGATATCCGGGTAACCCGGATATCCAACCTTTTTTCAGCTATCCGACCTCTGATCTGGATTCCGGATACCTGGGCAAATCCTGATAGCTATCTGCAAATAGTTGGCTGGGCTATGCGGATATCCGCGGATATCTGACTATTTAAATACTGTAAGAGGTCCAGGACGTCCTGGGAGCCAATCAATGGGCTCCCAGCAGAATCCCTAGCAACCAATTACAGAGGGGAACCCTGGCCAGCCCCACCTGATCTCATTGAGCCAATCAGAGGGCTCCCAGCCTAAACCCTGGCACCCAATCACAGAAAGGAACACTGGCCAGTCAACCCCCCCCCCCCCCCCCCCCCGTATAATAAGGAGGGCTGCCATGGTGAGACATCTTGTCCTTGCTTGTGAATGCTCACTGAGAGACATACTCCAGTGCTGCTGGCCTAGCAAAGTGCCACGTGCAAAGTGCCAAGCGCAAAATGCCACGTGCAAAGTGCCACGTGCAAAGTGCCACTTTGCACGTGTAACTTTGCATGTGTTTGCACATGGCACTTTGTACGTGGCACTTTGCACTTGGCACGTGACACTTTGCACGTGGCACTTTACACTTTGCACGTGTTTGCACTTGGCCCGTGGCACTTTGGACACAATGTGGGCTGCACGACCGCTGTCTGGAACCTAGGCCTGATGTTGACAGCCATTTTTTGTGTGTGTGGGGGGGGGGGGATTTAAGTCCCAACATCATCAATTAGTGTTCCCCTTTAAAAAATAATGATGCTACATGCCTCATTTACCCTAAAAATGTTTTTAAAGCAATTTAAAGGGCACTTCCGGGTTTTCTATCCAGATATCCGAATTTGCCCGGATATCCCGGATAGTGGGGTCAGATATCCAATCCGGGTTGGACACCAAAATGGCCAAATATGGATATCTGACCAGGATCCGGATATCTGGGTATTCGGATCCGGCCCAACACGGATTTTGAAAAGGGGTATGTGAGCACCCCTGGTCCTCAGAGGAGCTCACACTCTAATCCTACCATAGTCATAGTCTAATGTCCTACCGTATTATTATTATGTATTTATATAGCACTGACATCTCCTGCAGCACATTACAGAGTACATAGTCATGTCACTGACTGTCATCAGAGGAGCTCACACTCTAATCCTACCATAGTCATAGTCTAATGTCCTACCATATTATTATTATGTATTTATATAGCACTGACACCTTCTGCAGCACATTACAGAGTACATAGTCATGTCACTGACTGTCCTCAGAGGAGCTCACACTCTAATCCTACCATAGTCATAGTGTAATGTCCTACCATATTATTATTATGTATTTATATAGCACTGACATCTTCTACAGCACATTACAGAGTACATAGTCATGTCACTGACTGTCCTCAGAGGAGCTCACACTCTAATCCTACCATAGTCATAGTCTAATGTCCTACCATATTATTATTATGTATTTATATAGCACTGACATCTCCTGCAGCACATTACAGAGTACATAGTCGTGTCACTGACTGTCCTCAGAGGAGCTCACTCTCTAATTCTACCATAGTCATAGTCTAATGTCCTACCATATTATTATTATGTATTTATATAGCACTGACATCTCCTGCAGCACATTACAGAGTACATAGTCATGTCACTGACTGTTCTCAGAGGAGCTCACACTCTAATCCTACCATAGTCATAGTCTAATGTCCTACCATATTATTATTATGTATTTATATAGCACTGACATCTCCTGCAGCACATTACAGAGTACATAGTCGTGTCACTGACTGTCCTCAGAGGAGCTCACTCTCTAATTCTACCATAGTCATAGTCTAATGTCCTACCATATTATTATTATGTATTTATATAGCACTGACATCTCCTGCAGCACATTACAGAGTACATAGTCCTGTCACTGACTGTCCTCAGAGGAGCTCACACTCTAATCCTACCATAGTCATGGTCTAATGTCCTCCCATATTATTATTATGTATTTATATAGCACTGACATCTCCTGCAGCACATTACAGAGTACATAGTCATGTCACTGACTGTCCTCAGAGGAGCTCACACTCTAATCCTACCATAGTCATGGTCTAATGTCCTCCCATATTATTATTATGTATTTATATAGCACTGACATCTCCTGCAGCACATTACAGAGTACATAGTCATGTCACTGACTGCCCTCAGAGGAGCTCACAATCTAATCCTACCATAGTCATAGTGTAAAGTCCTACCATATTATTATTATGTATTTATATAGCACTGACCTCTCCTGCAGCACATTACAGAGTACATAGTCATGTCACTGACTGTCCTCAGAGGAGCTCACACTCTAATCCTACCATAGTCATAGTCTAATGTCCTACCATATTATTATTATGTATTTATATAGCACTGACATCTCCTGCAGCACATTACAGAGTACATAGTCATGTCACTGACTGTATTCAGAGGAGCTCACAATCTAATCCTACCATAGTCATAGTCTAATGTCCTACCATATTATTATTATGTATTAATATAGCACTGACATCTCCTGCAGCACATTACAGAGTACATGGTCATGTCACTGACTGTCCTCAGAGGAGCTCACACTCTAATCCTACCATAGTCATAGTGTAATGTCCTACCATATTATTATTATGTATTTATATAGCACTGACATCTTCTGCAGCACATTACAGAGTACATTGTCATGTCACTGACTGTCCTCAGAGGAGCTCACACTCTAATCCTACCATAGTCATAGTCTAATGTCCTACCATATTATTATTATGTATTTATATAGCACTGACATCTCCTGCAGCACATTACAGAGTACATAGTCATGTCACTGACTGTCCTTAGAGGAGCACACAGTCTAATCCTACCATAGTCATAGTCTAATGTCCTACCATATTATTATTATGTATTTATATAGCACTGACATCTTCTGCAGCACTTTACAGAGTACATAGTCATGTCACTGTGTGCCCTCAGAGGAGCTCACAATCTAATCCTACTGTAGTCATAGCCTAATGTCCTACCATATTATTATTATGTATTTATATAGCACTGACATCTTCTGCAGCACTTTACAGAGTACATAGTCATGTCACTGGCTGTCCTCAGAATCTAATCCTACTGTAGTCATAGCCTAATGTCCTACCATATTATTATTATGTATTTATATAGCACTGGCATCTCCTGCAGCACATTACAGAGTACATAGTCATGTCACTGGCTGTCCTCAGAGAGGCTCACACTCTAATCCTACCATAGTCATAGTCTAATGTCCTACCATATTATTATTATGTATTTATATAGCACTGACATCTCCTGCAGCACATTACAGAGTACATAGTCATGTCACTGACTGTCCTCAGAGGAGCTCACATTCTAATCCTACCATACTCATGGTCTAATGTTCTACCATATTATTATTATGTATTTATATAGCACTGACATCTTCTGCAGCACATTACAGAGTACATAGTCATGTCACTGACTGTCCTCAGAGCAGCTCACACTCTTATCCTGCCATAATCATAGTGTAATGTCCTACCATATTATTATTATGTATTTATACAGCACTGACATCTTCTGCAGCACATTACAGAGTACATAGTCATGTCACTGACTGTCCTCAGAGGAGCTCACACTCTAATCCTACCATAGTCATAGTCTAATGTCCTACCATATTATTATTATGTATTTATATAGGACTGACATCTCCTGCAGCACATTACAGAGTACATAGTCATGCCACTGACTGTCCTCAGAGGAGCTCACACTCTAATCCTACCATAGTCATAGTCTAATGTCCTACCATATTATTATTATGTATTTATATAGCACTGACAGCTTCTGCAGCACATTACAGAGTACATAGTCATGCCACTGACTGTCCTCAGAGGAGCTCACACTCTAATCCTACCATAGTCATAGTCTAATGTCCTACCATATTATTATTATGTATTTATATAGCACTGACAGCTTCTGCAGCACATTACAGAGTACATAGTCATGCCACTGACTGTCCTCAGAGGAGCTCACACTCTAATCCTACCATAGTCATAGTCTAATGTCCTACCATATTATTATTATGTATTTATATAGCACTGACATCTCCTGCATCACATTACAGAGTACATAGTCATGTCACTGACTGTCCTCAGAGGAGCTCACACTCTAATCCTACCATAGTCATAGTCTAATGTCCTACCATATTATTATTATGTATTTATATAGCACTGACATCTTCTGCAGCACATTACAGAGTACATAGTCATGTCACTGACTGTCCTCAGAGGAGCTCACACTCTAATCCTACCATAGTCATAGTCTAATGTTATTATTATGTATTTATATAGCACTGACTTCTTCTGCAGCGCTTTACAAACATACTTTCTGGGGACATTTGGTTGCTAAGTTACCATTGCAGCCATGGCGGTCACAAGTTTGGTCAGTGGGTCGCTGTTACAGAACCATCCCCTGCAGAAGGTCCAGGCACAGGAGCACCTTCTCCCCAGGCAGCCCCCCTCTGACAGCACCATGGCCTGGCTGCCCACCCGGGACTTCCACAATGCTTGTGCCTGTGCTGGAATTGTCTGCTCCCTGTGCTTGTCTCAAGTCATCTCTCTGTAGCACTGCGTTGGTCATGTGTCCTACTGCCATTGCCATGGGAACCACAAATCATTCTGGATACATCATTCAGCGTGCTCGGCGCATAAAGCGGACTTGATTTGAAGTTTGGATCTGTGGAAATGAGGGGAATGATGGGAAAACAGGATGTGATGGGGGGCTGATCATTTGGCTGTGGTGAACGTTGGAGGTATTAGGCTGCAATAGTTTCCCATGCCCCCATGTGACCCTGCATCATCATCCCCTGTCTAGTGACCCTGTGTCATCATCGTCCTCTGTCCAGTGTCCCTGTGTCATCGTCACCCTTTGTCCAGTGACCCTGTGTCATCGTCATCCTCTGTCCAGTGACCCTGTGTCATCGTCATCCTCTGTCCAGTGACCCAGTGTCATCGTCATCCTCTGTCCAGTGACCCCGCATCATCATCCTCTGTCCAGTGACCCAGTGTCATCGTCATCCTCTGTCCAGTGACCCTGTGTCATCATCATCCTCTGTCCAGTGACCCAGTGTCATCGACATCCTCTGTCCAGTGACGCTGTGTTATCATCAACCTCTGTCCAGGGAACATGTGTCATCATCATCCTCCTCTGTCCAGTGTCTCTGTGTCATCGTCATCCTTTGTCCAGTGTCCCTGTGTCATTGTCAATCTCTGTCCAGTGTCCCTGTGTCATCGTCATCCTCTGTCCAGTGACCCTGTGTCATCGTCATCCTCTGTCCAGTGACCCTGTGTCATCATCGTCCTCTGTCCAGTGACCCAGTGTCATCGTCATCCTCTGTCCAGTGTCCCTGTGTCTTCGTCACCCTTTGTCCAGTGACCCTGTGTCATCATCGTCCTCTGTCCAGTGTCCCTGTGTCATCGTCACCCTTTGTCCAGTGTCATCATCATCCTCTGTCCAGTGTCCCTGTGTCATCATCATCCTCTGCCCAGTGACCCTGTGTCATCGTCATCCTCTATCCAGTGACCCCGCATCATCCTCCTCTGTCCAGTGACCCAGTGTCATCGTCATCCTCTGTCCAGTGACCCTGTGTCATCATCATCCTCTGTCCAGTGACCCAGTGTCATCGACATCCTCTGTCCAGTGACCCTGTGTCATCATCATCCTCTGTCCAGTGACCCAGTGTCATCGTCATCCTCTGTCCAGTGACCCTGTGTCATCATCGTCCTCTGTCCAGTGTCCCTGTGTCATCGTCACCCTTTGTCCAGTGACCCTGTGTCATCGTCATCCTCTGTCCAGTGACCCTGTGTCATCGTCATCCTCTGTCCAGTGACCCAGTGTCATCGTCATCCTCTGTCCAGTGACCCCGCATCATCATCCTCTGTCCAGTGACCCAGTGTCATCGACATCCTCTGTCCAGTGACCCTGTGTCATCATCATCCTCTGTCCAGTGACCCAGTGTCATCGTCATCCTCTGTCCAGTGACCCTGTGTCATCATCGTCCTCTGTCCAGTGTCCCTGTGTCATCGTCACCCTTTGTCCAGTGACCCTGTGTCATCGTCATCCTCTGTCCAGTGACCCTGTGTCATCGTCATCCTCTGTCCAGTGACCCTGTGTCATCATCGTCCTCTGTCCAGTGACCCTGGGTCATCATCATCCTCTCTCTAGTGACTACAAATAATACATTTTGTATGAAGTCCTTACCTGCCAGGTGGCCGGAACCTGCTCCATCCCAGGCGTCTTCAGCCTCCGCAGCTCCGCCAGTGCCCAGCACCACCGCCAACAGCAGCGCCCCCAGGTGGCAGACAGGCCAGGGGGCAGATCCCTGCTGTCTCCTCATCTCTGCATCCAGCTCCTGCAGGAATAGAGTCTCTAGTGCAGCAGGCAAAGTATTAGCAGCCCCTCCACAATGGCTGCACAGTCTTCCCAGCCCTTTAATAATAATCAGAGGTAATATCTCAGCAGTCAGTTCCCTCTATCCCCAGACAAAGCCTCCTGCCTGTTGCCTCTCCGCTAGCTCTGCTTTCTCAGCTGGACCGGCGGCTCCTCTGGGAGGGAAGCTGCGAGTAACTGGGGGGGAGACACCAGGCACCCCCACTCTTCATCCTACACTGAGAAAATGAGACCCCCAAACTGAGGAGAGACTTTCTGCACTCTGCAGCCTCCAGACAGTGAGAAGGCTGAAGTGTAGCTGCACAGACTCGCCCAGTGCAGGGCTCAGCCTATCAGCTCATACAGGGCCAGACCCCCCCCCCCCCTCCAAGCTATGGGAAGATGCACAGGTGGGGGCTGTACCTGTACAGAGGGGTCTCCGCTGGGGGGGCTGCTGCTGGCTTCTCTCCAGCACAAATCACTGATTTCAGAAACTTGCTCCAACAAAGGAAGTTATTTTTGGTGATTTTGTTTAGCTTCGTACCTGAGGAGTCGGGATACAAGATGTGGAGCAGAAGCAGGATAGGGGGGCACTTTCGGGGGGGGGGGGGTATGGACATTTTCTTGTGAAATTACTGGCAGAAAATAACAGTGCTGTTGGTTCACCGACTCTTTTGAAATAAAACATTTATTTTATTTTTTTTAATACAGACATTAAACTTTTTCTTAATCTCAATCGCTGGCAAGTTTGCAAGATTTTCATCCAATTTTAAATCGTTCTGCAAGAATCTAACAAATCAGATTCGCCAAACTGGAACGTTTTGTTTCGACTAAACGATCATAAATCGAGGTGGGTTTTTAAAGACGGCTATCGGTAAAAAGTGTCTTTCAAATGATATTTGGGGCTAAAATTCATTGAGTTTTTTTTACCTCACTTGGTTGACAATAATCGTGCTAACGCTGATAAGGTGGCAATTTATGATCGTTTACAATGAACGTGGCCACGCGGTGAATGTCGATTTCATGCAGATCTCTCGCTGGTCGATACCGGGTGACTGCGATACGCTTGCCGATCAGCGACATGCTGGTGTGGCGCCGCCCTATGAGGAGTTCCTGCAGCAGCGTTGAAATTTTGCTCGCACATTCCTTCACAAATTGCCCCAAAAATCTCTTAGCGCTAGCGATTGTTTTGCGGTGCAAACTAAGCCTGGAATACACCTTCAATTCTGATTGGACAGTTTTACCGCGTCCATGCAATTTGTGGGATTTTGTCTACTATGTAGCTTGTGTAGGTAAGCTCTAGTACAACATGGAGGCAGGGCCGGATCTGTACTCTTTACTGCCCAAGGCCAGTCACCAGCCGCCCCCTTCAGTATAGGTAGCGAGTTGACCCCTCCCCCTTTCCCTCCAGTATAGATAGCCAAATGACCCCTCCCCTCTTTCACTCTAGTATAGGTACCCTGATGATCCCTCCCACTCCCGATTAGGTAGCCTAATGAATCCCTTAATCCCTTTCCCACTCCCCCTCTTTCAGTACAGCTCACCTCCACACCGCAGCAGCCATCAGTGTCACTCATTTCTCTGCTCGTCTTCAGTGCAGAAGCTTCCTCTTCCTTTCCGTCTCCAATGCTGCCCAAGTCCGTAGCTGCCCGCCAACGTGCACAGAGAGTAAGGTGGCTGCTGCACAGGTGGCTGGCGCTCACCTGATCCCACTGAATTGCTGCATTTGCAAGCTTGCAAATGCTGAACCAGTTCAGCCTGCTGCTTTGGTGCCCTTGCTCCTGTGGTGCCCTAGGCTATGGCCTCGGCGGCCTTCCTAAATCCGGCCCTGCATGGAGGTGGTAAAATGTGTCAGTGATTGGTCAATCAAAATTGAAGGTCTGTAGTAGACTTACATGATATTGGGGCTAATTCAGTGTGAGACCGAGCATATACATTTTACTCGCTTATCCCTGCTAATGACCCCCATTTGCCCCACAATTATAAAGAGCAGTACATACACACAATTGTTATTGGCCAGTTGTACCCCCTCCATGTAGTAGGAGGATTACCTGCATAATCTGCTCATAGTATTTACATTCTGTTGGCCAGCATACTACATGGAGGTTGTATAATTATCCAGTCATTGGACAATCACAATATGTGCATACACCTTTAAGCCTGGTACACACTTTCAATTATGATTGGCCAATCACTGACCGATTGTACCCCTTCCATGTAGTATGCGGGTCAGCAGATAGTGAATACTATGAGCGGATTGTGTAGGTAAATCCTTGTAGTACATGGAGGAGGTAAAATTGGTCAGTGGTTGGCCAATCATAACTGAAAGTGTGTGCAGGCTTTAGTCTCAGTACTTCTCAGCTACTCACACTGGCATTGGTCACTATAGCGATTAGACTGGCATACGTCACCATGGCGATCACACTGCCATTGGTCACTATAGCGATTAGACTGGCATACGTCACCATAGCAATCACACTGCCATTGGTCACCATGGCGATTAGACTGGCATTGGTCACCATGCCGATCACACTGGCATAGGTCACCATGGCAATCACACTGGCATAGGTCACCATGGCGATCACACTGGCATTGGTCACCATGGCGATCACACTGCCATTGGTCACCATGGCGATCACACTGCCATTGGTCACCATGGCGATCACACTGCCATTGGTCACCATGGAGATCACACTGGCATTGGTCACCATGGCGATCACACTGGCATTGGTCACCATGGCGATCACACTGGCATTGGTCACCATGGCGATCACACTGGCATGGGTCACCATGGCGATCACACTGCCATTGGTCACTATAGCGATTAGACTGGCATTGGTCACCATGGCGATCACACTGGCATTGGTCACCATGGCGATCACACTGGCATGGGTCACCATGGCGATCACACTGGCATGGGTCACCATTGCGATCACACTGGCATGGGTCACCATGGCGATCACACTGCCATGGGTCACTATAGCGATTAGACTGGCATTGGTCACCATGGCGATCACACTGGCATTGGTCACCATGGCGATCACACTGGCATGGGTCACCATTGCGATCACACTGGCATGGGTCACCATGGCGATCACACTGCCATAGGTCACTATAGTGATTAGACTGGCATAGGTCACCATGGCGATCACACTGGCATGGGTCACCATGGCGATTACACTGCCATGGGTCACTATAGTGATTAGACTGGCATAGGTCACCATGGCGTCTGGCAGACCTCACAGGCCGCATTGCTAGCGCAGGCTCAGGGGCGATACACGGCAGGAGTCCCCCATGACTGCATCACCGTAATGTAACCGCATTCTCCAGACATTCCTCTCGGCACATCAACAGGAAGCGGCCCAGAATGCCCCTGGAGGGGTCAGCGGGCTTTATTTGGACTTCAGCTGGAGCGGAACAAACGCTGGACTAATCGCCGCGACGTCGTCTGACCAGGAGGACAAACGCTCAGGAAATGGGACGTCGCATTGCTTTCAGTCACTTGTGTGACTGTCACCCAACACAGCTTGCTGGGAGTTGTAGTCCCTCCACAAATGAAAGTTATAATGAGGTGAAGATAAGTAGCAGCCGTTTGGAGGATGCTCCTCACTTCACACTCATTGGAGATGATTGTTTTTTAGCCCCCAGCTAATATATATGAAGTAATCATTCCTGTATATGCTCTGCTACAGTATCCCCCCCATCCCCCTTGCGGCATCCACGGGGGATGGGGGCTGTAACCAGAAGCAACCGCCACAAAGGTAATACCATCAGTGGCCTGTGGGGGCTAGGGGGGGGGCAACTATACTACCTATACTGGGGGCAACTATACTACCTATACTGGGGGCAACTATAGGCATTTATACTAGCTACCTATACTGGGACAACTACTGTATACTAACTACCTATACTGGGGGCAACTATACTAACTACCTATACTGGGGGCAACTATACTAACTACCTGTACTGGGGCAACTATACTAACTACCCATACTGGGGCAACTATACTAACTACCCATACTGGGGCATTTATACTAGCTACCTATACTGGGGCAACTATACTAGCTACCTATACTGGGGGCAACTATACTAGCTACCTATACTGGGACAACTACTGTATACTAACTACCTATACTGGGGGCAACTATACTAACTACCTGTACTGGGGCAACTATACTAACTACCCATACTGGGGCAACTATACTAACTACCCATACTGGGGCAACTATACTAACTACCCATACTGGGGCAACTATACTAACTACCCATACTGGAGCATTTATAATAGCTACCTATACTGGGGGCAACTATACTAGCTACCTATACTGGAGGCAACTATACTAGCTACGTATACTGGGGGCAACAATACTAGCTACCTATACTGGGGGCAACTATACTAGCTACCTATACTGGGGCAATTATACTAGCTACCTATACTGGGGGCAACTATACTAGCTACCTATACTGGGGGCAACTATACTAGCTACCTATACTGGGGGCAACTATACTAGCTACCTATACTGGGGGCAACTATAATAGCTACCTATACTGGGGGCAACTATACTAGCTACCTATACTGGGGGCAACTATAATAGCTACCTATACTGGGGCAATTATACTAGCTACCTATACTGGGGGCAACTATACTAGCTACCTATACTGGGGGCAACTATACTAGCTACCTATACTGGGGGCAACTATACTAGCTACCCATACTGGGGCAACTATACTAGCTACCTATACTGGGGGCAACTATACTAGCTACCTATACTGGGGGCAACTATACTAGCTACCTATACTGGGGCAACTATACTAGCTACCTATACTGGGGGCAACTATACTAGCTACCTATACTGGGGGCAACTATACTAGCTACCTATACTGGGGCAACTATACTAGCTACCTATACTGAGGCAACTATAATAGCTACCTATACTGGGGGCAACTATACTAGCTACCTATACTGGGGGCAACTATACTAGCTACCTATACTGGGGCAACTATACTAGCTACGTATACTGGGGGCAACTATACTAGCTACCTATACTGGGGGCAACTATACTAGCTACCTATACTGGAGGCAACTATACTAGCTACCTATACTGGGGGCAACAATACTAGCTACCTATACTGGGGCAACTATACTAGCTACCTATACTGGGGGCAACTATAATAGCTACCTATACTGGGGCAATTATACTAGCTACCTATACTGGGGGCAACTATACTAGCTACCTATACTGGGGGCAACTATACTAGCTACCTATACTGGGGGCAACAATACTAGCTACCTATACTGGGGGCAACTATACTAGCTACCTATACTGGGGGCAACTATACTAGCTACCTATACTGGGGCAACTATACTAGCTACCTATACTGGGGCAACTATACTAGCTACCTATACTGGGGCAACTATACTAGCTACCTATACTGGGGCAACTATACTAGCTACCTATACTGGGGGCAACTATACTAGCTACCTATACTGGGGGCAACTATACTAGCTACCTATACTGGGGGCAACTATAATAGCTACCTATACTGGGGCAATTATACTAGCTACCTATACTGGGGGCAACTATACTAGCTACCTATACTGGGGGCAACTATACTAGCTACCTATACTGGGGGCAACTATACTAGCTACCTATACTGGGGGCAACTATAATAGCTACCTATACTGGGGGCAACTATACTAGCTACCTATACTGGGGGCAACTATAATAGCTACCTATACTGGGGCAATTATACTAGCTACCTATACTGGGGGCAACTATACTAGCTACCTATACTGGGGGCAACTATACTAGCTACCTATACTGGGGGCAACTATACTAGCTACCCATACTGGGGCAACTATACTAGCTACCCATACTGGGGGCAACTATACTAGCTACCTATACTGGGGGCAACTATACTAGCTACCTATACTGGGGCAACTATACTAGCTACCTATACTGGGGCAACTATACTAGCTACCTATACTGGGGCAACTATACTAGCTACCTATACTGGGGCAACTATAATAGCTACCTATACTGGGGGCAACTATACTAGCTACCTATACTGGGGGCAACTATACTAGCTACCTATACTGGGGGCAACTATACTAGCTACCTATACTGGGGGCAACTATACTAGCTACCTATACTGGGGGCAACTATAATAGCTACCTATACTGGGGGCAACTATACTAGCTACCTATACTGGGGGCAACTATACTAGCTACCTATACTGGGGGCAACTATACTAGCTACCCATACTGGGGCAACTATACTAGCTACCTATACTGGGGGCAACTATACTAGCTACCTATACTGGGGGCAACTATACTAGCTACCTATACTGGGGCAACTATACTAGCTACCTATGCTGGGGCAACTATACTAGCTACCTATACTGAGGCAACTATAATAGCTACCTATACTGGGGGCAACTATACTAGCTACCTATACTGGGGGCAACTATACTAGCTACCTATACTGGGGGCAACTATAATAGCTACCTATACTGGGGCAATTATACTAGCTACCTATACTGGGGGCAACTATACTAGCTACCTATACTGGGGGCAACTATACTAGCTACCCATACTGGGGCAACTATACTAGCTACCTATACTGGGGGCAACTATAATAGCTACCTATACTGGGGGCAACTATAATAGCTACCTATACTGGGGCAACAATACTAGCTACCTATACTGAGGCAACTATACTAGCTACCTATACTGGGGGCAACTATAATAGCTACCTATACTGGGGGCAACTATAATAGCTACCTATACTGGGGCAACAATACTAGCTACCTATACTGAGGCAACTATACTAGCTACCTATACTGGGGGCAACTATAATAGCTACCTATACTGGGGCAATTATACTAGCTACCTATACTGGGGGCAACAATACTAGCTACCTATACTGGGGCAACTATACTAGCTACCTATAGTGAGGCAACTATAATAGCTACCTATACTGGGGCAATTATACTAGCTACCTATACTGGGGCAACTATACTAGCTACCTATACTGGGGCAACTATACTAGCTACCTATACTGGGGCAACTATACTAGCTATGTATACTGGGGGCAACAATACTAGCTACCTATACTGGGGCAACTATACTAGCTACCTATACTGGGGGCAACTATACTAGCTACCTATACTGGGGCAACTATACTAGCTACCTATACTGGGGGCAACTATACTAGCTACCTATAGTGAGGCAACTATAATAGCTACCTATACTGGGGCAATTATACTAGCTACCTATACTGGGGGCAACTATACTAGCTACCTATACTGGGGGCAACTATACTAGCTACCCATACTGGGGCAACTATACTAGCTACCTATACTGGGGGCAACTATACTAGCTACCTATACTGGGGGCAACTATACTAGCTACCCATACTGGGGCAACTATACTAGCTACCCATACTGGGGCAACTATACTAGCTACCTATACTGGGGGCAACTATACTAGCTACCTATACTGGGGGCAACTATACTAGCTACCTATACTGGGGGCAACTATACTAGCTACCTATACTGGGGGCAACTATACTAGCTACCTATACTGGGGGCAACTATACTAGCTACCTATACTGGGGGCAACTATACTAGCTACCTATAGTGAGGCAACTATAATAGCTACCTATACTGGGGCAATTATACTAGCTACCTATACTGGGGGCAACTATACTAGCTACCTATACTGGGGGCAACTATACTAGCTACCCATACTGGGGCAACTATACTAGCTACCTATACTGGGGGCAACTATACTAGCTACCTATACTGGGGGCAACTATACTAGCTACCCATACAGGGGCAACTATACTAGCTACCTATACTGGGGCAACTATACTAGCTACCTATACTGGGGGCAACTATACTAGCTACCTATACTGGGGGCAACTATACTAGCTACCTATACTGGGGGCAACTATACTAGCTACCTATACTGGGGCAACTATACTAGCTACCTATACTGGGGCAACTATACTAGCTACCTATACTGGGGCAACTATACTAGCTACCTATAGTGAGGCAACTATACTAGCTACCTATACTGGGGCAACAATACTAGCTACCTATACTGAGGCAACTATACTAGCTACCTATACTGGGGGCAACTATAATAGCTACCTATACTGGGGCAATTATACTAGCTACCTATACTGGGGGCAACTATACTAGCTACCTATACTGGGGGCAACTATACTAGCTACCTATAGTGAGGCAACTATAATAGCTACCTATACTGGGGCAATTATACTAGCTACCTATACTGGGGGCAACTATACTAGCTACCTATACTGGGGGCAACTATACTAGCTACCTATAGTGAGGCAACTATAATAGCTACCTATACTGGGGCAATTATACTAGCTACCTATACTGGGGCAACTATACTAGCTACCTATACTGAGGCAACTATACTAGCTACCTATACTGGGGCAACTATACTAGCTACCTATACTGGGGCAACTATACTAGCTACCTATACTGGGGGCAACAATACTAGCTACCTATACTGGGGCAACTATAATAGCTACCTATACTGGGGGCAACTATACTAGCTACCTATACTGGGGGCAACTATACTAGCTACCTATACTGGGGCAACTATAATAGCTACCTATACTGGGGGCACCTATACTTGCTACCTATACTGGGGGAACTATACTAGCTACCTATACTGGGGCAACTATACTAGCTACCTATACTGGGGGCAACTATACTAGCTACCTATACTGGGGGCAACTATACTAGCTACCTATACTGGGGCAATTATACTAGCTACCTATACTGGGGGCAACTATACTAGCTACCTATACTGGGGCAACTATACTAGCTACCTATACTGGGGACAACTATACTAGCTACCTATAGTGAGGCAACTATAATAGCTACCTATACTGGGGCAACTATACTAGCTACCTATACTGGGGGCAACTATACTAGCTACCTATACTGGGGCAACTATACTAGCTACCTATACTGGGGGCAACTATACTAGCTACATATACTGGGGGCAACTATACTGGGGGCAACTATACTAGCTACCTATACTGGGGGCAACTATACTAGCTACCTATACTGGGGGCAACTATACTAGCTACCTATACTGGGGGCAACTATACTAGCTACCTATACTGGGGGCAACTATACTAGCTACCTATACTGGGGGCAACTATACTAGCTACCTATACTGAGGGCAACTATACTAGCTACCTATACCTTATCCTCACAAGTTTGCCTCAGGCAACAAAAAGTATAGAACCAGCCCTGCTTACCGCCGCGCGCTCCCGTTTGCCCCCGTGCTTGTACTCACCGCTGATCATTAGAGAGAAGATCAACATAGTTCCCATTCATTAATCTAAGTCCCCATGTCAATGATCGCTGGCATCAATGAGATACCTGCGGTCATTGTAATACAGACACGAATTACTTCCTGCCGCGTACTATTACTTCCTGTTCGCGTACTATTAGTACCCGGCAGGAAGAAAATGTGTGAGGACTTCTTGTGGCCACATAGTAAAATTACACCTACATACATTTAGTTCAATAAAAAAGACCTAAACGTAATTTAACCACTTCACCTTCAAGGGTTTTCCCTCTTAAAAACCAGAGCAATCTTCACATTTCAGCATTGCATCAATTCATCTGCCAACAACTTTAGCAGTACTTATCACACTGAAATGATCTATAGCTAGTTTTTTCATCACCAATTAGGCTTTCTTTGGGCGGTACTTTTTGCTAATAATTATTTTATTCTAACTGCACTTTAATGAGAATAATAAGAAAAAAAATGGAAAAAAATATTTCTGTTTTTGGCCACTATAGTTTTGAAATGAAGTGGACAAAAACCCATACAATGGCCTCAATTCTGTAGGGTTATCAAACAAATTACCTCATGTGAGGTAATTTACCTCCTGAGGTAATGACATTTAGCAATTCTGGTAGGTTTTAGTCGTGTTTTACCTCATGAGGTAAATTATGAGGTAATTTGCATTAATTTTACTGAAAATAGCTATTCTCATGGAAATTAGGGGGCATGTTAGCACATAATTTACTGATCAGTTTAAGACCTGCCTGTACCTGGAGGTAAAGTCGATTTGCATGCATTTTGCAGTTATTAGTGGAGTTCCTATTGCTGTTTTAGGCTGGTTTCACACCAGGACGTTACGTTTTAGGGGACGTTATGGTCGCACAACGTGCCCCTAACGCAATGCCTGGTGCTCTCTGCTGTGGACGTCAGAGTGAGCCGCGTTGTGCAGCTCACTCTGGCGTCCGTGATGCCGTGATGCGCACTCTTGGACGCATGCGGCATCACGTGGTCCCGCCCGGCCAATCGCCGCACAGAGCGGCCGCTCCAGGAAGTAAACACTGCACGTCACTGAGTGCAGTGAATATTAATTAGCCATGTGCCCGGCGGCTCTCCCCTCCTCCCCAACATTACTGAGCATGTGCAAGCAGTCTAACGCGGATCTGCCGCTTATAAAGTACTGCATGCAGTACGTTGTGTTATGGCGCAGCGTTACTAAGTAACGCAACGTGGGCACTGTGAACAGTCCATTGATTTTACATTACTGTGAGTTGGGGTGCATTACAGACTGCTCTAACGTGCGCCTGTAACGTCTCACTGTGAAAGCAGCCTTAGTGTCGTTGCCATTCAGGCTGTGTAATAGAAAAGATTAGTAGAAATAAAACAAATATTTACTGGATTTTTTTTTATATGGGATGCCTATAAATGTACTATTCGTAGGTTGCTACATATTCAAATACAACATCTCCCATCAAAAAATAAATAAAAACATCTTCCAAAGACGATCCTAACTTATGGAAGATAATTACAGACTACTGTTATTTACTGCATCCTTACTGCTGAAATACCTCATGTTTTACCTCACTTTATGCATTTACCTCATGGGTTACCTCATGTTTTACCGCATGCTCGGAAATAGAGAAAAATCTTTCAGAATTGCTAAAAACAAAAAAACAAACAAACAGAGGAGAATACCGCATGAGGTATTTTACCTACATAAAATATTTACCTCACAGAATTGAGGCCATTAGCTATGCTTGACAAACCTTTTTCACCTGCTTTCACCTTATCTATGTTACATTTTTAAGCTCCCAAAGAAAAAAAATATAATTAAGGTAAGAAAAGTAATACTGAAATTAAGTTAATATGAAACAACTTTGAGTGATTATTTTGCTTGTGAATGGGCTGATAGGTTATTTTCTATCAATTAGGTGAGAGGTCATTTATGAGAAGTTTTGTGAATAGATCCCATTTTGTTCGCCCATTTGTCCCGGTTACCGCCCACACTTTGTCATAAATACCCAAATAAAATTTTTACACTAAAAAAAAAATGACAATTAAAAAAAATATATAAATAGTTACCTTAGGGACAGAACTTTTTTTTTTTACCTCCCTGGCATTTTGATTATTTCCAGATGAAGGGTCTAAAAGTCGTTTAATTTTTTTCACAAGCTTTCAGACCCTAAAAACAAGAAAAAAAAAACATACCCCAGAGAGATCTGCAGCAGCTCCTGCATATAACTTGGGGTTACCGTTCTTAGCTGCGGATCTCCGTCCCAAGCCTGACTCGGGGTTACTGCTAAGGAGGTTAATATGTATGACAAGAGGGTATATTACTGCTATTTTTTAAATTATGGGCTTGTAATTAGTGATAGATGCAAAACTAAATAAAATTCACTTTAATTATTCCCATTGAAATACAGTTAGAATAAAATCATTCTTAGTAAAAAAAAAGTGCCACCCAAAGACAGCCTAATTGGTGGCGATAATAGCAAGCTATAGATCGCTTCAGTATGATACGTAGTGATAATGTTATTGGCAGATGAATGGAAGCAGCGCTGAAATGTGAAAATTGCTCAGGTGTTTAAGGGGAAAAACCCATGGAGGTGAAGTGGTTAAAGGAATTGTGCAAAAAAAGTTTTATTTTTTTATTTTAGCAAATTTCATTATTTTTAGTACTTAAAAAAATATATGATTTAAAAAAAAATGTAAATCATTTTTTTTCTTATTGCGAACATGTTGCCAAGGCTGCATTATTTTCTATGGCTTTTGGCTCCCCCTGCTGGCGAGACTGGTAAAGGTTTGTGCAGAAGCAGGAGTGCTAGATTTTGATTTACAACCTGCAGACCTTTGGCCAAAATGAGCATAAAATCTGCAGGAAGCTGGTATAATTACCATCTTCTTCAGGGCTCAGCAGTTTTAGGTGCAGAATGAAAGCAGACTCACTGGAGGGCTGTTACCATGACGGCAAGGAAGCATAATTCACTGATTTCAGTAACCGCGGCTGAGCTAGCGAGGTTACTCAATAACATTCAATTACAAAACGTTTTATGTCAAATCCATTGCTTGTATGAAAGTGGATTCACACCTTAACTTTCTGCTCATATTTCTTTTCAGGGGTCGGTCTTCATACATAGAGGAAGGAACTTCGAGTCCACTGATACTAAGCTCCACTTTTATTGAAAAATAAAACCACAATTGGCCTCAATTCTGGTAGCTATGTGAGGTAAATATTTTTTCGTAGGTAAGATATCTCATGGAGGTATTTTTCTCTTTTTTTTTTTGAAATTCTGAAAGATTTTTCTCCATTTCCGAACATGAGGTAAAACATGAGGTATTCCAGTGGTAAGCATGCAGTAAATAAATAATAATACTCTTAAATTGTCTTCCATAAGTTAGGATAGTCTTTGGGAGATGTTTTTTTTTTTTTGAGGGGGGGGGGGGGGGGGAGGTGTAATTGATCATGTAGCAACTTATAAAAAGTATATTTATAGGCATCCCTTATAAAAAAATCCAGTAAATATTTAGAGATTTATTTCTATTATTCTTTTCTATTACACAACCTGAATAGGAACGCCACTAAAAACTGCAAAATGCATACAAATTGACTTTACCTCCAGGTACAGGCAGGTCTTACACTGATCGGTAAATTATGTGCTAACATGACCCCTAATTTCCATGAGAATAGCTATTTTCGGTAAAATTAATGCAAATTACCTCATGAATTACCTAATAATTTATCTCATGAGGTAAAACATGACTCAAATCTACCAGAATTGCTAAATGTCATTACCTCAAGAGGTAAATTACCTCACATGAGTTTATTTGTTTGATAATCCTACCAGAATTTAGGCCAATATATTCCGCTCCCTCTATATAGAACAAGGATTCATTACATTTATTACTTTTGTTTGCTTTATTTTTTATAGAAACTGAAGTGGAAATATATTTTTTGATAACACCAAATTACAAAAAAAAACTTTTACGTTCGTTAAAGAGGAACTCCAGCCTAAACAAACATACTGTCATTAAGTTACATTAGTTATGTTAATTAAAATAGATAGGTAATATAATCTCTTACCCACCCTGTTTTATAAGAACAGGCAAATGTTTGATTTCATGGGGGCAGCCATCTTTTTGGTTGAAAGGAGGTGACAGGGAGCATGAGACACAGTTCCGAATGTCCTGTGTCCTGATAACCTCTCCCAGTTGCTAGGCAACGTGAACAACAACATAGGAAATCCCATCATGCTCTGCACAGCATCAGGAGAAAAAAAGCCCGGGCTTTTTTTCTTTGATGGGTGGAGCTTAGCTAAAAATGAGGCTTGGGTGAGAAAAAGTTCTGATGCTGTAAAACACTTAAAGAAACGCCAAGCCTTTTCAGTTCTGCTGAGTAGATTTTTAGTATGGAGGTTCACTTTAAGTTCATTGGTAGTAATTGAAATCAGCTAATTACAAATATGCAAATTTGTGCGTAAATGTTTGCAATTACGCCTATACATATTCACAGTTTGTAAATTCAATTGATTTCGTGTAATCATAATTTTGCAAAAGCACCAACATGCTTTTGTCACCAACATTGCTACATACGTTAAGAATTATAGTGAGTACAAGACAAAAAAATAATTTTTCAAAAAGACCTTGTAGTTTTTGAGAGAAATTGATTTTAACTACGCAAAGAAAAAGGTTTTTAAACTCAGAAAAATAACAGTTAAAAAAAAAAATTCCTTTGCATATTTATAATCAATTTTCTCCAAAAAAAACTACAAGGTGTATCATTGTAATTGCAAAATTCGATGCAAAATTACATCTATGCCAAATTTGTGCTAATCACTATTCATTGGCAAAGTGTAACTGGCACTTTTAACTGGTACAGACGTTTCTAAACAAAGATTTTGTTCATAAAAATAAAAGACAACAAAGAATTTTGACACTTTTTTTTTATTTTAATTCAAGGACCTCTTACTTCTTACAAAATTGGTGATTGTGGATTCGGCCGCCGGCCACATGTCCGGCCAGGCGGGACGATTCACTCATCAGACTAATTAACATTTGCTAAATGTGTCGAAGGGAAAAAAAATGGTGTGTCCAAATTTTCAAAATGCCTGAATTTTTTTCCTTCTCTTTTGTTTTTCGTAGAAAGTTTTGCAACAAACCCCCAATTATTATCAAATATAAATAAAAATAAACAAGAGATGAATACATTGTATCAAAAAGAGTACGAAGAGGATGTTTCGCATTTATCCCCCATGCAAGTAATGAATTTTTTTGTGTTTTTTAATCACTTTTCATAATTTAATATGTATATAGTTTACATGCAAACATTAATTGATGCAAGGTACGGCCTTGTTCGGTTTGGATTTGGGATGCAAAAACCATCAAAAGTGGAGGACCGGATGTGGCAACTGTGCACACAGGAAGCTATGAATTTTTTTTGTGTTTTTTTTTTTTAATAAGTGAGGTGCAAAATGGCCGCCGTAGCGCCCATGCTGACATAAACAGTAACACAACAAGCCATTACTGCTGGCAATGAGGTGCAAACCCAACTACTCTCCACTCAAAATAACCAAACTGTGTGCAAACGTTGTGAGATGGAGTGAGGTTGTCTACAGGGGCTTGTTTGTTTCCCGGAGGCTGCAGGGAATTATGGCCAGACTGCAGTTTACAAGCTGAGGCTGAACTTCAAATTCCAGAAGTCCTCGGGACTGACATATCAGAGGATGTGCAGCAAGTGTCAGAAAACCAACAGAAAACAGTTAGCTACTAATATCTGCATCTACCTTCCTAAGTTGTGGGGAAATAGGTGAACTTGGAATTTTAGCTTTGTTTTGGTCATAGTTGGGATTTTATTGCTGCCTGAGTTCCAGCTGTCCCGATTTCTGCTGACATCATGTCCACATGACATAACACAGGGCAGAAAGTGGTGGAATGTCCCTTCCGTGAGGACCGGGGCAGGGAATCTGTGTCTAGAGATCTGTAACAACTACCCTACACATTCATGCTAATAACTCCCGTCATTGTAATCATTTGTATTTATACTCTCACACCAAAAATAAGAGTTGGTGTTATCACTGTATTCAAAGTCATAAAACAAAATCATAGTTCTTATTCGCATCATTATAGTAATAATGGAAATAATAAATGTTATTATCATTACTAGAAAAGACATCTGATATTCTTATTAAGATGATGGTAGATTTACATGAAATGTACTATATTGTCATTGTAAGATTATAAGATGTAAGCATGATATTAGAGGAATATAGGATGAAGAAATTACAGAAAAATATTTTGGAAAAAAAAATGATGATAAGAATTATTAATAATAATAGTTATTATATTAGTTAGTAATAAAAACTAGCTTTAACTAATTCTCTAATACATTGGACAAAATAATAATACTAATAACAATAATCGTAGCAATGTTAAAGAGAACCTGTACTGAGTAAAAATATTTAAAATAAACACACGAGGTAACTTCAAATGAACATTACATAGTTACCTTGCCATCAGTTCCTCTGAGAAGCTCACCATTTTCTTCTGATAATGATCCCTTCCAGTTCTGACAATATTTTGTCAGATCTGAAATATAGCAGTTGCTGTCAGTAAAATATCAGTTGCTGTCAGTTATAGCTGAGAGGAAAACTGATATACCAGGTAATGTCCATGTTTCCCTATGGCTCAAGTGGGCGATGTTACAGTTTAACTGTGTGCTGACCAGAAAGCTGTTATGGGGTAATGGCCATTTTCAAAATGGAGGACGGAAAATTCCCTTGATCACAGTGAACAAACAGGATGTGGGACAGGAGAAAGACACTGAGGAGTAGACTACATGGGAGGTAAGTATGACTTGTGTATGCTTATTTTGACTTTTAATTTTCAGTTCAGGTTTTCTTTAATAATGTAACTAATGATAATGACAACAGGATAGATCATCTACTTCTATTTCTCCTTTCATTGGTTTTAAGCTGTCACATTTATGCCACAATTTCTGGCTGCTACAGAATACAGAATATTGCTATTTTGTTCATTTAATTTTCGTATTGGTTACATCGTTTTTTTGGGTTGAAAAAAGACATACGTCCATCGAGTTCAACCAGAAAATAAAGTATTAGTAAACCTTTCATGTTTTCTGACACAGTCGGGCCTTCTGGCACTTGTAGTTCAGCACATGCTTGAAAACAGCAGGCTAGGGTTAGTCTGACTCGTACACAAAACATCGTGGCAATGTACACAAGATGTGGAACCCAAAATGCAAAGCAAGGAGTATTCATTCCTATTGTACAATCTGTAGATATTACTTCTAATCGGACGGCTGTCCACAAGTCAGACAGCAAGTAATCCATAAACCTCCTCCGTCCACAGCTCACCCCAAACCTCAACTAACTGTCTACCACAGCTGCCAACTGCTATGGAAGGAGCCGGAAAACTTTAATATTGAGCATAAAAATCATGAATCGTTTTCCAAGTCTGAAAGAGATGGGAAGATGAGGCTATGTCAAAATACCCGCGTAGCATGAAGCATAGAAGGCCCAGAACATGTCAGATGAACGGGCCTGGCATGAGGGGCGGGGCTTCCCGGGGTGCAGGGAATAAGAATAGGGTGTTATTTATAATGGGGGGCTGCATTGGATGCCAGGATGAGGATGCTCTGAGGACTGGCTGCATTTTTAGACAATTTCTGACTCACAGACATTATAATCAA
Source organism: Hyperolius riggenbachi (assembly GCF_040937935.1). Lineage (NCBI taxonomy): Eukaryota > Metazoa > Chordata > Amphibia > Anura > Hyperoliidae > Hyperolius > Hyperolius riggenbachi. Next base: position 295,184,411 of record NC_090653.1, read on the forward strand.
ACATGGACGGGGCTGTTCAGGTAAATGAGTCATTCTCAGGAGTTTGCAGAGGTGTGTATGTCACCCGGCAGGGTGTGACCACGTATCACCTGTGGTTATATGTGTCCCGCATGCAATGAGAAGATGCACCAGGATCATGAATGACAGCAGAGGGAGAGTTGTAAGGGAACGGCATAACTTGGAGAGACATGAAACACACAGGTGGCAGCTACAACCCGCTCTATATTCCATATCAGATGGCATGCAGCCTGTTCATTCCAAGCTTGTCTCTTTACTAGATTTCTTCTGAAAAAAATGTAACATTGATGCAGAGAATTTTTATGCTGACTCCATCAGTAACATAAGTTGTGTATTCAGCTAGTTGGACAGCCAGCTCCATACCCACAGCAAGGCACAGACCAACCAGCAAGCTCATGGTGACCCAGAACTCATTGGGGTGTGTAAGGGACCCACAGCAAGATTCCCTCTGTCACTCTGACAGACGAACGTTCCAGCCAACATCGCGTAACTATCGTTACAAAGAAAACCCCAGCAAACGACGGAAGATGTACGGCAACAATCGTTCGTTTTAAAAGACCGTAATGATGGAAGATCACATTGGAAATGATCGTTCAACGAAAACGATATTTTTTCTGAATCAGTGGAACGTCCTGCTTCATTTAATGATCTGATCATTTGCGGAACGTTTGTTGCTCGTATCACGGCGCTTATGATCGTTCGTTGGTAGAGTTCCGCTATCTGTCTTTCCGTGGGTACTTCACTTAGACTTCCAGCACAGTGTGAACACAAACTCTCCTAAAGTACAATGCTTTACAACCCGGGGGAGGGGCTACTGATGGGGGTGTGGCTATGTGGGTGACAACGGAGGCCGTACAATTCAGTATATAAAACAACAACGTTGCAATTCTGCACAGCGTGAGCGCTCCATGCTTTCTGCACAAGATGCTTTTTTCTGTTTGTAATTTTTTTTTTTTATTAATTTTTACATTTCTTTTTCTGAAAACATGAAAGTTGTGCCCATTTTATTTATTTCAGTTTTGGGGAAAATAGAATTAAAAAAATGTAGAAAACATTTGGTCGCATTTATCTATAAGCCTCAAAAATGTGTTGAATCACCCAGGAAGGCTTATAGCGTTGGATGGATGTTGGCATACTTGGCATGTGTTGATAAATGTCTTGCATAGCCCTGTGGGAAAGGCAATTCCATTGACATGCAGAGGCACCAGCAAGTAGTGAGCATTTTGAAGGATTGGATAGTAAACAGTTGGACTGGCGCCATCCAAAGTTGAGTGCTACATGCCGGCAAGTCCGGGACACCCAAGTTTGTAGGCTTCAGTTTGTTCTAAACGTTTGAACCTTTCTGCACTAAATGTTATTAATATCTGCTTGAAATGGTATTCCAAAGCATAATGGAACAACCTCAAATCTTCACAGCAGTCCACAAACTTTCCTCGACACCTTCACATTTGGTGCGCTTGCAACCTACAGTAATACAAATTCTTTAGAAAGAGGAAAAAGGGGGCTACTTTGGCAGGAGCACAGCCTGTAGTACTACATACAGTACACTTACCCTCATCTTATCATCAATACATAAAATCTTTCATCTTATATTTAGTCGCAGCAAAACAATCCTGCGAATGCAACAATCATTTGCGCGTTACACGCAACTGAGACTCAAAAGCCCTTTTCAGTTAGATGAACAGTAATAAACATGCAAATACGTCTGGAATGAAATGTCTGCCTACATTCGAGGAAAACTCCTACGTCTTAGCATTCCTAAAGAGAAACCGCAAAAAGTGCCGATATATCGACGACGTTTTCTTCTCCTTACTTGGTTATCTTAACCTGCTTCCTATGGACTGCAATATAAGTACTTTCACATTAACCAAGACTTGTAAGAAGTAACTCGGATGATCCAAAAACTAGCATTGCTTGTGATCAGTTGTGACGTTGATGGATTCTGATAAACCTCAGTAACGTTTTAGGTGTAAGACATTGAAAAAAATCCCAAGAGAATCTCTCGTCAGAAATAAAACTGGAAAACTGTTGTATCCTAATGTAGTAAATGACAGTTTGGGTGTTCATTGGTAACACAATGCCTAATTTAAATCGTCCGATAGACTTTTAGCCTTCGGGTGTTGGAGGCTGTGTTTCAATACACCGACTTAAGAGTAGCTTGAAATGGTGCAGTGAGGTTAGCTTAACACTGTCTAATCTCTTTATATATCGTGTAAAAATATAGGTATAGTCTGAAAGCTCACCTTGTTTGTTCAGTCCTTACTGAATAATATAGAACAAAAACTATGAACGGAGTTCTTTACAGGAAGGGGACATGAGATAAGAAAACTCCCAGCAGAGGTTTGGTGCAGGCCAGACTGTCCTCTGTAAAATGTAGGCACTTAGCAATGAAATGACACGTGGTAATACATCTGCAACAGTGCGCAAACCAGACGTGTAGCATTGTACCTTGTATGTGAAGAAAAACTGATCCTTTCACATTTTCTTTTAACTCTTTACCATTTCCACCTACCTGCAATCCAGCTTTGTGATATATTGTGCGAGACAGGAGTCTAAGATATATTTCTGCAAATATATTTCCGTAAATAAATAAAAAATAACTCCACAAGGAGTCAATGACATATCTGTCAGTTCATAAACGCTGCGTTATATATTTATATATATTTATATACGGTTAACTAAAACAAAGACTTAACTCTACTGACGACAGGACGTAACCGAGAAATTCCCCTTCGCGGGCAGATAAGAGTCAGCTGTCACCGTGGTCACATTCTACAACATATAAATTATGACACTTTCTATCGCTGCATCTTAATACGATCTCCGAAAAGGTCTTTGGAAAATCAGCTTTGCCCTTTAAGTAGATTACTATAACGTTATATGCACAGGTTACTATATTCCTTGTGTCATGCCCACCGTACATGTCTATTCTCTTGTGCTTGCCTTATTTGTGTTTTCTATAATATGCTACATATGACTGCAAAGGCCACATGACACTAACAGGATATGATCTGCCCCCTTCATGGACTTGCTTTATTGCCATTGGACAGCTGAATTGTGGCTGGACTTTGTAGTGGTTTGGACACCGGGCGTGTAAACATGCTCATTTGGCACTGGGGCAGAGATCTTACTGCCCGAACAGTTGTATGGCACAGGAAATGCTCAGCAGCCCACGTGTAAGATCGTACAATCATTATAGCACTGGCTGCTGTTATTAGTAGAAAATGGAAGGAACATACAGACTGCTATGGGCGATGCCATCTTCAAGGGTTGCTCAGTGCAAAAAACGTGACCTTAAAACACAGAGAATGAGACTGGGAACCGTTCAACAATCATCGGATCCCAAACATGACCTTTTAAATACATTTAAAATAAAAAAATAAAACAAAAATACAAGAGTAACCCACTAGGAATACACATTAGTGCAACTTCAAATAATGTGCAAAACTCACACTAACCAAGAACATGCATACTCACACCTGTGCATTACCAAACTCTAGGCTATGCCAAGGACAGGAAAAAGGCTCGTTGGTGAGTTTCAGGACAGTGAACAGACTGGTGCGCAGAGACAGCCCCCCTCTCACTTTTGGGAGGGGGGGGCTCCCCTTGCACTGAAAGAGTTACATATCATATTAGCAGCACACACACAGACACACAATAGAAACATTTGTTTAAAGGGTTATCATCATTTTTGTCCAGCAGGCAAGGTTACCGCCACTCAGGCACCACTAGACTCATACGAGGGTCATCTGTTGGCTTGGCATCTCTTTTGAGGGAACCTCAAGTTAGATTTGGAGTGCCGTGGTGGCCGGGGTGTCATGTGGTGTCTCATACCAGCAAAACAACGCTCTTGACTAAACATGTCATGTTTTCCAAGACCAACTCTCTTACAAAATTAAAAAGAAATGTCTATGGCGCGTGCACCACTTCCGAAGAGAGCAGGATGGGCAGAGGCTGTGAAATGACTGATCTGTTTCGGGTGGTGGGTCTTTCCACAGGAACAATATCTGCCAAGCAGTACACGTCACCAGGCTAAGCATGGAGGTTGGTGGAGAGCGATGGAATGTATGACTGGTCGGACACTTCTTGGAAGCTTGTGGAGGATGGAACAGAAAGGTGAAGAACATGTCATTAATTCCCTTCTATCCTTTGAGTCTATATAAATAATTTTAAAAAAGTAACCTCAACACTTTCTGGTCCTAGAGTGGCAGCTTTTTTTTTTTTCTTTCTTTTTCATCTCCAACCTCCAGGCTTCCATGTGATCCTTCATAAAATTTCAAGAAAAGAGGCATCATAACTCTCCCCAAAAGGAAGACTCATAATAGGACTCCGACCGGAACGATTCCAGACTCCGGCCGCCCTGCTTTTTCTGCATTTCTTCCTTAAATTCTCTCCTGATGCTCCTCAGTCTCCCAAGTTGGCTGCCTCTACTCTGCCGCAGCATGCTCCTGTGCCGCGGCAATCTGCTTACTGATGATAAAACTCATCAGTGGTAACAAACAAGTGCCCCACCCCATCACCCCTTCTTCTGTCACTTTAGCTTTCTGGAGAAGAGGGGTGCAAGAGTGGGACAATGCATTGGTTCCCTTTGCTAGCACCAGTCATCCTCATCTGCTTCGTGGTAGTAGCTTCGAACTCTGGGAGGTTGTCCGGATCCTGTACTGAGTCCTAAGGTGTAGTGGTAGCCATTGGGAACCCTGCAGAGCTGGTGGGAATGGGAGGTGAGAGAGGACACGTAGGAAGTCCGAGAAGAACGTCCAGAGTTGCTGGCCAAGGCCTCCTCAAAGGTTAGGGTGTCCTCTGGCACAGGGCAGTAGGTGTCCGCATCTTGGCGTGGCCCTAGGTAAGGGTCTGAACCAATGCGTGTGACTGTGCAGGCAGAAGGGCTGGGGGAATCGCTGTACAGCAAGGTATTGTGCTCTGATAGACCCCGGCTCAGACGCCCGGGAGAGTATATGGGGCCGCCAAAGTGCACAGGGGAAGAGTGAGCGGTCCGATAGGTTACATTGGGTCGAGGAGTGAGTGGCGTCTGGGGAAGCTGTCTTCGGACTCCGCGGCATGGGGTGCTAGCACCAGAACTGGTCAGTCTTGGACTCCCGCTAGCCGAACCACTGCCCTAGATTGAAAGGGTGAAAAAGCACATCAAAACGGCACAGGAAGACAAAATGGAAACACAACACAACATGGAACCCAACGCATGACAACATAAAGCCCACAAGACAATGAAACGAGCCAACAAGCACGAGACAAGGACACAAGAAGGAGAAGTGATGAGGGCAGGATCGTGAGAGGGTTACACGGAGCACAAACACAAAGATAAGAAGATAGGCAATGGTTGTGGAAGGAAGAGAAAAACATAGGAGAGTTTAGAGAAACAAAAACACCAGTTTGAATCGACAAACCTTAAAAAACATGCAGCATCTTCTAATGTGATTAATGGCCCAACATGGCAATATTATCGCAATGCAGCCTTCATTGAACAACTATGACACCATTCACCTCGGCAATACAAATACGGTGGCATAAATGTATAGGGCAGCCTGAAACTCTAACCTAAACTTGGTACAATCCAAAATTTGTCATAGAAAAAAATGGAAAATAATATTTTTTTCTTGTTTTTTTCTATCGAAAACTATCAGGTTGGTATAGTCCTCTGCATTCCTAGCAGGTCAATTATCTCACTTCCTGCTCCTGTGGTATTGTCCTCTGTATCCCCAGTGGGTCATTTACCTCACTTCCTGTTCCTGTGGTGTCATCCTCTGCATTCCCAGGGGGTCAATTACCTCACTTCCTGTTCCTAGAACAGGTGAAATCAAGACGTAACATGAAACCCAACATTCCACAGTTGTCAATGGAACAGAAAAATCTCTGAATGGGTCAAGTGTTGCAAAGACAATTGTCAAAGCTTTCCTGTAGATTGTAAGCTCACAAGGGCCGGCACCTCCCCCTAGTGTCTCCGCCCACTTCCCTCTGGATTGTAAGCTCACAAGGACAGGGACCTCCCCTAGTGTCTCCACCCCACTACCCTCTAGACCAGGGATGTCAAACCGGTCCTACAAGGGCTGAGGTCCTCACACATTTTTGACACAGCTCAAATGAATCGATGGGTCTGAATCAGGAAAGGTGCGGTCCATCAGGTAGAACACATTCCTCTCTTTCTCAGTCCATCCTAAACACTGGCATGGATCTGGCCCTCCAGGTCTGGAGTTCCACACCTGTGCTCTAGACTGTAAGCTCACAAGGGCAGGCTCCTCCCCTAGTGTCTTCACCCTCTTCCCTCTAAATTTTAACAGCAGGCTCCTCCCTCTAGTGTCTCCACCCACTTACCTCTGGATTGTAAGCTCATAAGGGCAGGCTCCTCCCCTAGTGCCTTCACCCCACTACCCTCTAGATTGTAAACTCACAAGGGCATGGACTTCCCTCTAGTGTCTTCAACCCACTACCCTCTAGGTTGTATGCTATATACATACACACACAGTATATATGTACAGCCCCGTAATATTGAATCTACATATACTGCGGCCCCTCATTCCTAGCGTGGCCTCCTGAGTACTGTCTTCATGGCTAGCTACCCATTTCCATGAATTACTATTTAGATCCTGACTATTTTTGGTCAATTGGCAATTTTGGTTGAGTAAATACATATCAAACATCCAATCGATGACAAGACGTTGCAGTGAATGGGAGTCGCTCGGCTGAGCATTGCAGATAGTATGCGGCCTGCGGCATTAGTCACAATGGACAGAATTCTCTCCTACAGACATTGCATACACACCAAGCTGAATCCTGCATACAGAAAACACACGTAGAAAATAGGACACGCCCACAGCAGAACAGAGACCGCCCCAAGGCAACAGAAACCGCCCCAGACCACAGAAACCACCCCAGACCACAGAAACTGCCCCCAGAACACAGAGGCAGCCCCCAGAATACAGAGACCGCCCCAGACCACAGAGACTGCCCCCAGACCACAGAGACTGCCCCCAGACCACAGAGACTGCCCCCAGACCACAGAGACCGCCCCCAGACCACAGAGACCACCCCCAGACCACAGAGACCACCCCCAGACCACAGAGACTGCCCCCAGATCACAGAGACCACCCCCAGACCACAGAGACCATCTCTGACTCTACACTGAACACAAACACGGAAGGATCACACTACAAGCATCCTGTCATGTGCAAGAGAGCTCCTCCCTCTGTAAGCTCCTCTGCATGTGACCGGCAGCTTGCAGTAAACACGGTCCTAACTCTGCAGTATGTCATTTCTGGACCCCTGACGTCTGATATCATGATGGGTCTTCTCAATGGCAACTATCACGGATACAGCTAATGAAACTCTGGCCCAATTAAAAAGCAGGATGTTGTCCTTGAAGTAACTCTGTCAGTGCTGAGCTGTGACAGGAAGCACTGCAGCCCCTCTGTCAGTGCTGAGCTGTGACAGGAAACACTTCAGCCCCTCTGTCAGTGCTGAGCTGTGACAGGAAACACTGCAGCCCCTCTGTCAGTGCTGAGCTGTGACCGGAAATACTGCAGCCCCTCTGTCAGTGCTGAGCTGTGACAGGGAACACTGCAGCCCCTCTGTCAGTGCTGAGCTGTGACAGGGAACACTGCAGCCCCTCTGTCAGCGCTGAGCTGTGACAGGGAACACTGCAGCCCCTCTGTCAGTACTGAGCTGTGACAGGAAACACTGCAGCCCCTCTGTCAGTGCTGAGCTGTGACAGGAAACACTGCAGCCCCTCTGTCAGTGCTGAGCTGTGACAGGGAACACTGCAGCCCCTCTGTCAGTGCTGAGCTGTGACAGGGAACACTGCAGCCCCTCTGTCAGCGCTGAGCTGTGACAAGGAACACTGCAGCCCCTCTGTCAGTGCTGAGCTGTGACAGGAAACACTGCAGCCCCTCTGTCAGTGCTGAGCTGTGACAGGAAGCACTGCAGCCCCTCTGTCAGTGCTGAGCTGTGACAGGAAACACTGCAGCCCCTCTGTCAGTGCTGAGCTGTGACCGGAAACACTGCAGCCCCTCTGTCAGTGCTGAGCTGTGACCGGAAACACTGCAGCGCCTCTGTCAGTGCTGAGCTGTGACCGGAAACACTGCAGGCCCTCTGTCAGTGCTGAGCTGTGTCAGGAAACCCTGCAGCCCCTCTGTCAGTGCTGAGCTGTGACAGGAAACACTGCAGCCCCTCTGTCAGTGCTGAGCTGTGACAGGGAACACCCCCTTCTCAGTGCTGAGCTGTGACAGGGAACACTGCAGCCCCTCTGTCAGTGCTGAGCTGTGACAGGGAACACTGCAGCCCCTCTGTCAGCGCTGAGCTGTGACAGGGAACACTGCAGCCCCTCTGTCAGTGCTGAGCTGTGACAGGGAACACTGCAGCCCCTCTGTCAGTTCTGAGCTGTGACAGGGAACACTGCAGCCCCTCTGTCAGTGCTGAGCTGTGACAGGGAACACTGCAGCCCCTCTGTCAGTGCTGAGCTGTGACAGGGAACACTGCAGCCCCTCTGTCAGTGCTGAGCTGTGACAGGAAACACCCCCTTCTAAGTGCTGAGCTGTGACAGGGAACACTGCAGCCCCTGTCAGTGCTGAGCTGTGACATTGCAGCCACTATGTCAGTGCTGAGCTGTGACAGGAAACACTGCAGCCCCTCTGTCAGTGCTGAGCTGTGACATTGCAGCCACTCTGTCAGTGCCGAGCTGTGACAGGAAACACTGCAGCCCCTCTGTTAGTGCTGAGCTGTGACAGGGAATACTGCAGCCCCTCTGTCAGTGCTGAGCTGTGACAGGAAACACTGCATCCCCTCTGTCAGTGCTGAGCTGTTACAGGGCACACTGCAGCCCCTCTGTCAGTGCTGAGCTGTGACAGGAAACACTGCAGCCTCTCTGTCAGTGCTGACCTGTGACAGGAAACACTGCAGCCCCTCTGTCAGTGCTGAGCTGTGACAGGGAACACTGCAGCCCCTCTGTCAGCGCTGAGCTGTGACAGGGAACACTGCAGCCCCTCTGTCAGTACTGAGCTGTGACAGGAAACACTGCAGCCCCTCTGTCAGTGCTGAGCTGTGACAGGAAACACTGCAGCCCCTCTGTCAGTGCTGAGCTGTGACAGGGAACACTGCAGCCCCTCTGTCAGTGCTGAGCTGTGACAGGGAACACTGCAGCCCCTCTGTCAGCGCTGAGCTGTGACAAGGAACACTGCAGCCCCTCTGTCAGTGCTGAGCTGTGACAGGAAACACTGCAGCCCCTCTGTCAGTGCTGAGCTGTGACAGGAAGCACTGCAGCCCCTCTGTCAGTGCTGAGCTGTGACAGGAAACACTGCAGCCCCTCTGTCAGTGCTGAGCTGTGACCGGAAACACTGCAGCCCCTCTGTCAGTGCTGAGCTGTGACCGGAAACACTGCAGCGCCTCTGTCAGTGCTGAGCTGTGACCGGAAACACTGCAGGCCCTCTGTCAGTGCTGAGCTGTGTCAGGAAACCCTGCAGCCCCTCTGTCAGTGCTGAGCTGTGACAGGAAACACTGCAGCCCCTCTGTCAGTGCTGAGCTGTGACAGGGAACACCCCCTTCTCAGTGCTGAGCTGTGACAGGGAACACTGCAGCCCCTCTGTCAGTGCTGAGCTGTGACAGGGAACACTGCAGCCCCTCTGTCAGCGCTGAGCTGTGACAGGGAACACTGCAGCCCCTCTGTCAGTGCTGAGCTGTGACAGGGAACACTGCAGCCCCTCTGTCAGTTCTGAGCTGTGACAGGGAACACTGCAGCCCCTCTGTCAGTGCTGAGCTGTGACAGGGAACACTGCAGCCCCTCTGTCAGTGCTGAGCTGTGACAGGGAACACTGCAGCCCCTCTGTCAGTGCTGAGCTGTGACAGGAAACACCCCCTTCTAAGTGCTGAGCTGTGACAGGGAACACTGCAGCCCCTGTCAGTGCTGAGCTGTGACATTGCAGCCACTATGTCAGTGCTGAGCTGTGACAGGAAACACTGCAGCCCCTCTGTCAGTGCTGAGCTGTGACATTGCAGCCACTCTGTCAGTGCCGAGCTGTGACAGGAAACACTGCAGCCCCTCTGTTAGTGCTGAGCTGTGACAGGGAATACTGCAGCCCCTCTGTCAGTGCTGAGCTGTGACAGGAAACACTGCATCCCCTCTGTCAGTGCTGAGCTGTTACAGGGCACACTGCAGCCCCTCTGTCAGTACTGAGCTGTGACAGGAAACACTGCAGCCCCTCTGTCAGTGCTGAGCTGTGACAGGAAACACTGCAGCCCCTCTGTCAGTGCTGAGCTGTGACAGGGCACACTGCAGCCTCTCTGTCAGTGCCGAGCTGTGACAGGAAACACTGCAGCCCCTCTGTCAGTACTGAGCTGTGACAGGAAACACTGCAGCCCCTCTGTCAGTGCTGAGCTGTGACAGGGAACACTGCAGCCCCTCTGTCAGTACTGAGCTGTGACAGGAAACACTGCAGCCCCTCTGTCAGTGCTGAGCTGTGACAGGAAACACTGCAGCCCCTCTGTCAGTGCTGAGCTGTGACAGGGAACACTGCAGCCCCTCTGTCAGTGCTGAGCTGTGACAGGGAACACTGCAGCCCCTCTGTCAGTGCTGAGCTGTGACAGGGAACACTGCAGCCCCTCTGTCAGTGCTGAGCTGTGACAGGAAACACTGCAGCCCCTCTGTCAGTGCTGAGTTGTGACAGGGAACACTGCAGCCCCTCTGTCAGGGCTGAGCTGTGACAGGAAACACTGCAGCCCCTCTGTCAGTGCTGAGCTGTGACAGGCCACTTGATTTCATTTACACTGTTAATGACAGAGGCCTCAAACCTGCTACCGTCAGTCATTCTATGACTGGGTTGAAAAGTCACTTAACCTCCTTGCCGGTTATCCCGAGCTCAGTTCGGGGTAACCTGCGCAGGAGGATATCTCAGGCCCCGCTGGGACGATTTGCATAATTTTTTTTTTGTTACAAGCAGCTAGCACTTTGCTAGCTGCTTGTAACTTCCGATCGCCGCCGCTCGCCGCCGATCCGCCGCGCCGAGTCGCTCCCCCCTGCCCCAGACCCCTGCGCTGCCTGGCCAATCAGTGCCAGGCAGGGCTGAGGGGAGGATCGGGATTCCCTATGACGTCCCGACGTCCATGACGTCGGTGACGTCATCCCGCCCCATCGCCATGGCGACCGGGGAAGCCCTGCAGGAAATCTCGTTCTCAACGGGATTTCCTGCATACTTTGATCGCCGAAGGCGATCGGAGTGGGTGGGGGGATGCCGCCGCCCAGCGGCTATCATGTAGCGAGCCCTGGGCTCGCTACATGATTCTTAAAAAATTTTTTAAAAAAAGTGCGGCGCTGCCTCCTTGCCGGATTTTTTAGACCGGCAAGGAGGTTAAAGGGGCGGAGCCACAAACACCTAATCAGGTTTGTTTGATTAATTTCAGCCATTCTGTTACTGGCAGGGTTCTCAAACGTGGCACAGTTGGTCACTGGGTGACTGGGACTAATATTCAGGAAAGTGGGTGGAGCCTACAACAGCCAATCAAAATTCACAGTTTGATTTTCAAGGGGAATATTTAAAGGACACCCGAGGTGACATGTGACATGATGAGATAGACATGGGTATGTACAGTGCCTAGCACACAAATAACTAGGCTATGCTCCTTTTTTTTCTTTCTCTGCCTGAAAGAGTTAAACATCAGGTATGCAAGTGACAGTTTCTGTCCTGGTTGGGTCGGGACCGGATCGGATTGGGTCAGACTATAGTATAACCCTCACTTATAATTACAGCTATAAAAACTTCCCTGTCCAGTAAATGGCTTCTGAGAGCAGGAAAGAGATAAAAAGTATCAATAATTCATAGATTTTAGCTCTGCCAAGGTGTCTTTGAGCAGAGACAATGAAACAGTAAAAACTTAAAAACTAGATTAAAATTTAAAATAAAACTGTGGGATATCTAAAAAAAAAAAAGGTCATTTTTAGGAGAAGGAGGATATATACAATTGTTTTTTTCATCAGTTTATTTTCACATCGGATGTCCTTTAAATTGCTACCACCACTGTTAATGGCAGAGGCCTCTAACTTGCTACAATTGGTCATTGGGTGACTGCAGATCAAATTCAGATAAAGGGGCGGAGCCACAAACAGCCAATGCTTCATTTTACTGGGAAAAAGTAAACTGCTTCCATTCTCACATTATTGATTCCAAGGACCCCAAAGCTCACAAACTTGGTCATTGAGTGACTGTGTGTCCAGGTTATGAAAAGTGGGCGGACCCAGCAACAACCATACATAACCGGGCAACGTCGGGTCTTCAGCTAGTATTAACATAAAACTTGCACCAACTCTGAATTCTTAGCATTTGAGTGACTCTAATGATCTGTACAGGTGACTCTGGTAGAGGCAGTGAGCCAGTTACAGGAGCAGGAAACTCTCATTGCAGAGACCAGCATGGGTTCACACTGGCGTCATTTCTACACTCGTGGAAGATCATTGGCAGTCATATTTCGCTTTTTTGGAAATAAAATCGCGATGTGTTCAGTTCTAAAGGCGAGCATAACATAGCTTATCTGTATTCATCAGTGAATTCTCTGATGTATGTAAATCCATCTTCTGCAGCTGGCTAAGGACCTGCTAAATCTCTGTGTACTCATTGTGTGTTTACAGGAGATGTGGTGAATAAAATAAAAAAAATAAAATCTTGGCTTAAAGGGGCA